>NW_024070189.1:82863722-83413383 GCF_014754425.2 Oryx dammah | reverse complement strand
AACTGAACTGAACTGAGGGTTCATCATTTTGCCTAAACCCAAGTGTTTTCTTTAAATCTATCTTAAGGACATTTCAAAAAAGAAAACATTTCGTAGTCCTAGGATCTGAGGATATCATTTAAGACATTTATATATTTCAGTAACATTTACTCATTTATCATATTCTATTGAATTCTCTGAAGCATTTTAAAATTATATTCATTTAAAAACTAATGGGAAATAATACTGTTTCTAGCAAGTAAATGGAAACAAATCAAATTTTAGGGGCATCTTGGGCAAAATTTTATCAGAATGTTAGCTTCTTCAAAAGTTAAGTAATAGATAGGAGTTTAAACTTTTTTCTGCTTCCCAACTAGCATGTCTACTCCTCAAGAGTAGGTATATGTATATACCTCTGTAAACCTAATGAGGGCCCAGTACAGTGCCTGATAGCCATTAGGTACTCAGTAATGTACATGCATGAATGAATTAATTGATTAATGCAAAATGTGATCTCACAGCATTTGGAAACTTTCACTCCTTAAATTTAAATCACCCAGAAAGGTAAGCAAAGGTAGAGAATGACTCAGCAATGTAGAACAATCCAAGAAAGCAGGTAGGGGTTTCCCAGGGCACAAGGGGGAAGTTACATTTTAAGAAAAGTCTTTGGGTAGAATCATAGCTGACCATAGGGGCTATTCTATTCAATCCCCCAATGACATCCTCTAGGATACACCAATTACAGATTTCTCCCCAGAGATGTTTGCCCCATAGAAACCTCACCACCAAAAGCTGTGGCCTATAACCTGATATTTTGGAAAACGGTCCGATGTACTAAGCAGACCTATCCAATTCCAAAGAGTCAACGAGATTTATTGCCAAGAATTTCTTTGCAAAATTTGAGGACGTATCATTCTCATGTTTTGCCCTCCTTGGTGAGATATTTAAATAAACACATCGTTTCATTCCTGGACTAGGTAGCTGGGTATTCTTTGAAACCTCGGTCACAGACCCCTCAGAGGAACAGAGTGACCTCCATGAAAGCTCAGACTTGGAACTCTTTGAGGAGGGTAATCACAAGATTAATGTTTTCCCTATTTAAAACTAAAAATAGCTGCAAAAGCCTCTACTTATCCTAGAGGGGGTGGCAGACTGGCAAGGGGCAGGGATTATACTGCTAGAGAACATCCACAATAAATTCTCCAATATTTCAGGATTAAATACATTACTTGGGGACTATGAAGTAGCATTTATAACATTTGCCATTTATCTTGTTTTATCAATAAAGTCTATGCTTAATCTATTTCTTTTGGACACAAAAATTATTTTCAAATATTCATATTTTAATATTTAATAGTTTGGCAAGATTTTGCACACTTAAAAGATCGTTGATTTATTTGCTTCATAGTCCCATCTATTACTTCCATTTTATGGAGAACGTGAAGGAACTCAGTTGACTTTATCAAGGTCACCAGCAAAGCAATGATAAGAAACCTAAGAGTGAATCCTTTCTGTTTCCAAATATTTTGAAAGTTGGCTCATGTAAAGAAAAAAATCTGTATGATGAAAGAGCACTTCTGGGAATGAAAAAAGAGAAACCTTGTCTCTCGATGCCTAGAGGTCTGAACTAGTTCCAAAGATGAAGCTTTTAAGTACTGAGCTCAAATCAATCATTACTTTAAAACTGGATATTTTCTTCCTTATATCCTGAATTTAGAAACACGAACTAATCCCAAAGTACAGTTTTACAAAATGTGCCCTTAATAGCCTGATTTTTAAAGGTAGAGTCTTGTGTTTGGGATACATATTCAAATAATTTGGTGTCTCAGTGAGCTGCCTGTGTAAAACTTCCCTGCTTCATTGTAATAGCTATCAAGTCAGTGTTTGTCAAAAGCTTGTTGGTCAGATACTAGTCTCATTTAGTTCTTGAAAAAAGACATGTGGGGAAAATGCTATTAATAGCGTGCCCATTTTAGAGTTGAGAAATGAGGTATAATAGTTAAGTCATTTTCCCCAGGTCACAAAATGAATGAGGATTGGAGGCTGAATATAAACAAGTTGAATATCCATAAGAAAACAAAACTAAGTATGTTAAGTCAACCTCACAGGCCTGTGAAAGGCTTACGTGTTAGCCCATAACATCTCTTTTCCAGGTAGTTTCTTAAAAATAACAACAACAAAAGTGTCAGCAGAATGTTGATTCAATTTAGTATTTCTAGAGAACTGTTTGTATTTCTAGAGTTTTTCTCCTTTTCAGAGTTTTTGCTGTTGGTTCCGTTCCTAGTGCTGTTTGGTAGATAGTGCATGCTGTGATGAGATGGCCTCCATAGGGTCGACGGTTTGTGACCCTATGGACTGTAGCTTGCCAGGCTCTTCTGTCTCCATGGGATTCTCCAGGCAAGAGTACTGGAGTGGATTTCCATGCCCTCCTCCAGGGGATCTTCCCAGCCCAGGGATCGAACCGCTGTCTCCTGCACTGTAGGCAGATTCTTTACCCACTGTGCCACCTACATTCAAATTCTCGTGTAGCCTCACACTGGCCATGTGATCTGAGACACACTAAGTTTTTCAGATCTCTTTCATGTTGATGTTCAGTAAATGGTTCCCAAGTTCTAGCTAGAAATGCTTTTTTAGGAAGTGAAAAAAGGTACTTAGGTACTTAGAGATTAACTAGTCCATATATCTCAGTTTACAAAAAAAGAAAATGAGGCCCTGAGGAATTAAGGGACTTATACAAAACCTTTCAGCTAGTTCCTGGCAGAACCAGTAAAGATTCAAGCTGCCTGAGCACCCAGTGTGTGCTCCTTCACTGATCCATGCTATTATCTAATATCTGCTTCCTCAAGTGGATTAGTATATATGCTTGATGATCTCTGCCACTAGGAGGAGTTTTCTCCAGCAGATAGTGTGAGATTGTTTTCATGTGTAACCAGAGTTACAATGCTGGACAGAGAGCTAGGTAGAGCTAAAAATCTTCTCACTGCCTATGAATTTGAAGCTCTAGCAAAAGTGGATAGAGGCTCTTTTTGCTATTTGTGTGACTTCCATTTGCCAATTTGGATCCATAACATTTCAGCTGAGTTTGGAAAGTTGTGCGACTATCACTTTGGTGGTTTCCCTGTCTTCTGGAACTTTGCTGCAGACTTGCATGAGTCATCGTGCTTCCTAGGTTTCCTCTTAGTTAAACATCTCCATGGAGTGTCTATCTCCATGGAGTTTCCTGTGGGGAACATTTGCTTCCAATTACGTCTGCCAACAGACTCCTTAAATGCATTGAGATCTCTGTGGCATGACCCAGAGCTCTCTACTTGGCTCTGATATGTTTGAAGTTTTGCCATTAATGTGAAAAAAAAAATATGGAAGGCTTGCTGAGCCAATGTACAGATGACACAAAGATGGTGAGCACAATGAATATGATAATGAGGGAATCAGATTATAAAAAGCCTAAACTGACGAACTAAACTAAATGGAATACAATGAAATAAAAAAAGAGAAATTTTAAATTCTTAGACTGGGATACAAAATTGTAAAACTGTACCAGAAGAAGATGGGATTTTATGTTTGACATAACATTTGGCATTACATAGTATAGGTAAATTTCCAACTTGGTATACATAAAAATACCTGAGAGTTTCAGCTGCCTGCGATGCCTTTTGAATGGCTTACTATGAACAGTAATCTGGCTGCAAAAAAAAGATCATTTCCTCTTGGGCTGCATCTTGTAACATGTGCTTCTCAGAACAAAATAAATCAGAATTTGGTTCCACTTGTTTTAGTCAGCCATATAGGGGTTGTTATTTTCCTTTCTCTGCAGCAGGGACATAGCTAAACTGAAGAGCGTCCAGAATGTTTGATAAGAACAAGAGATGATTCAAAACATATGACACTATAAGGTGGTGGAAGGAGCTGGAGTATTTTTATCCTGGGGCAATAATGATAACTGTCGGTCTGAAGGAGCTGAGATTTGACCATTCTTGCAAGCTGATCTGTTAGCCTGACACAGTTCCATGGATGCTGGTAGAAAGCACAAGACTCAGAGTCAGAGACAAGTTCATTACTCAAAACAATCAGAGGACCCAGAGTATCAGCATTTCCCTGTGTCAGCTCCTTATCCCAGTTCGCACAGAGCAATGCAAACCGGAGGAGATGATGCTTGTACACACGATAGGTGGCATTACAAGAGAGGAATCCCAAGCTCAGTAAATCCCACTCTTTTATTATAGGCTACCTGCAGTGGACATGAACTTGGGCAAATTTCGAGAGATGGTGAGGGACAAAGAGGCCTGGTGTGCTGCAGTCCATGGGGTCACAGAGTCGGACATAACTGGGCAAGTGAACAACAACAAGCAAATCTGCCCAACCATCTACCAAGAGAGATACTGTCTCTAAACAAAGAGCTTCCAAGGGAATTAAACTCTGTCAGTGCCTCAGCTAGAAGGACATGCAAAAAGGAGGAAGGATCCATGAAGAATTGTCTTTCAACAACAGGTACATCTCAAGGGTGGTCCTATTAAAGAATATCAGAAATCTGCCACTTCAGAAGAAAACAATGGTGTCCACTTGGCCAAAATGGCCAAAATACAAGTTTACAGTAGGTTAAAATTATTTCCTGTAAAACAGAATGAGCTCAAGATGGAATGGACTCCTTGAGAAGTTAGACATGTTCAGGCAGGACTCAGGCAGCCATTTGTTGTGACTGTTGAAGAAATATTTATCCACCAGAGCAGTACTGAATTTAATGTTGTTTTCAGCTTCTTCCAGCACTCCACTTATCAGAAAAGAGAGGATAAGAAGTAAGTGAGGTAACTAGGAAAAAATGCATGACAGAAAAGGATAAAGGGTACTTTCAAACTTGAAATACTTTGTTGTATAACTTCTGAAGCTCTAGTTCTGTCCTAAGAGGATCCAGACATCTCTTTGATAAACCAGAGATAGGGCTGTATCCAAAACCTTTATGAACTTTATGTTGTAATCTCCCTTGGCGGGCCTCTTCAGCTAAGAAAAACAGCTCAAAGATCTATTTGGAATTAAATTCTGAAGCCTTATCCTAGATTGATTATCCTGTATCTAGAGAACCAGAATCTTTGCTGAGGGATCCTTTATAATTTACCTGGAAATACCTCTTGTTGTCCAGACACCTAAACTGAAGCTTGGGAATATCCCTAAGGAAAAGATACTGTTCATAGGGTTGTTTTTAAGAAATACAACACATCTTCCCCCCACCGCCAAAAAGAGGAGATTATTTAAGAGTAACTCTCATGACAGTTAGCAAAAGGACATTTTTCACTTTGCAGATTTGTTAACTGTTCCTTCTGTTTGAATTCATGTGCACACACACCACATATGTAAGATGACACAACTATAACTAGCGGGTGGAGATGTGACCCATGGGCATGCCATTCGACCTCTTTGTCTTCCTATTTCTTTCCATGAAAAGTGAGAGGGTTGGAATAGATGATAGCAGTGTTTCTTTCCAGCTTTGCAACTCCAGAGAATCCAGGAAGAGCTGCCTTCTTAAAAGCTGCCTAGTATTCGGAGCTCTAAGAATATAATAGGGCTTAAAAGAAAATAATGGGATGCTTAGAAGGGAAAAGAAAATGGAAATCCCCTTTGAAAAATCGTTTAAGGAAATCTCTCTTAGGCTAAAGCATAGACACATCAATCAGGATATTGGGGAAGTCTATGGGATGGAATTATATAGGAATATCTTGTGGTGCTTTGTGACAAGATGTGAGTACACTTTATGGCAGGAAACTGGAAGCAAAACTTCAACTGTATTCTAAATTCAGCAGGGAATCCTATTCTGAAAAGTTGACCTTGGTAAGAGCCCCAGACTGGCTGAAGTGTTGGGTGCTGACTCATCAGGCCAGAGAGGTAGACACCTCTCTGGAAATAATTCATTTATTCTTTTAAGTAACAGGAGAGACAAAGCTTAAATGGTTGTCCTTCTTTTGCATCTCAACACAGCAAATAACTAAACTCTTTTGGCTTGGGCCAGTTTGATCCCACCCTGAATATACACATATAGAGAACTGAACACATTTTCTGGAGATCACAGCTCTCTACAACTTTGTGATGAATCTGTAATTGAGGCACCCCTCTGTGTATACTTTGTCTCGGAAGACATACATCTCAGATCTCACAAATCACATCTCAGAATTTATTCAATGCTTTGGAGCTTAAAATATTTTTTTCGAAAATAATTATGTTTCCATATGGTTTATACATCAGTTCTGAAAGTTGACATCTTCTTGAAACTATGAGATTTCTTTCGATGATTTAGTCAGATAAAATTTGTCATCATACCCAATTTATCAACGTAATATAAAAATTTCAGTGTTTCAATAAAACAATGGAACTTGAATGGGTACTTTTTTCCCCTGCAAACATCCACCTTAATTGCTGCCTCCTAAAACTGGTGCTTTATTTTGTTTCAGCTTTAACCCTTAAAAATAGTAAAAGAACAATCTTACTTGGAATGTTCATTAGTTTAACAGCAGGAGTCAAATTAATCTCCTTCAAACCCCATATTAGACTTACTTTACAGGGTTTAAGATGTTTTTAAAAAGAGATCTTTTGGAAGAAGCCGTGTTGATCTAGAACTTGGAGTCTCTTGGGAGCACAAACAGAGCTCAGACTGAGAATGAGTCTGCCACATTTTTCTGAATCAAAAGTCAGCTCTCTTCTAGCATGACCTTGGGAAAGTAATTTTTGTCATCCTAGGATACAGATATACATGATAGAGGGCAGCTGCACTCATAAGTATCTTGTAAGGTAGGCAAAATGCTGCGCTATAACTCCTGTAGCCAGAAGGCCAGGAGAGAGAGGGCTTTTGTGACCTCTCAAGAATAGGCTGTTCACCCCAAGGAGTCCTGAGTAATTAAAAAAGAGGGTTAGCACTTCTCACTGGAGGGATCAATTTACTCTGAACACCCCAAAGCGTTTTATCACTTGTTCTGGTCTCTGGCTCTGGACAAGGGAGGATGGAGTGTGGGAGACCCATATTCAGGGTGGGATCAAACTGGCCCAGCCAGTGAGGGGGTGGTTGAAGAAGGAGCAGTAATCTGAGAAGGAAAACCAAAAATAGAGTGGGGGATAAAGTGAGGAGAGAAAGAAGAGCAGGCTCCGGGAGGCCCCGTGGCACTTACTGGCAATCCCGTGTTCCAAGGCCTCGTGGAGGGCAGATGGCTATTTACGTCTGTCCTGTTTTAAGTAGCAGATCCTAGCGTGGCCCCAAGGGAGGGTGCAGACTCTGGCCTTGAGCACCACGCCGCATGTCATTTTCTTTCTCAAGAATCTGCAGTGACTCTCACCCTTCATTTTGCCTTTTCCGACTTTCGGATGTTCAGCTCCACCCTTATCCTTCGCATAAGAGTTCCAACTCTCCCTCCAACTATATTTTTCCAGACAGGCTGCTCTCCTTCCTCTAAGCCCCACATCCTCACCCCCTTTCCTCTTCTACAACTTTCCCTCTTCTCTTCCAATGAACATATCTAAAACACGCCTATCATCTTAGGTCAAGACATAATTCATTTCAGAATAGCAACTTAGATTGCATAAAGTTTTATACCACGCATTTAAACACACTATCCTCACCTGACTCACTGTTTCCTGGGACGTTTCCTTGACTATCTTGGCCCTCAGCCATCTCTCCCATATTCTATCTCCTGGAGCATCTGTTTGCTGACCCACCTCTACAGAATTACTCTGTAGGGAAGGAAGGCTGTAGGAATCTACATTTTCAACAAGCTCCCCCAGAGGAGCTAGGCAGCTGGAATAAACTAAGGAGGCAGAATTTTAACTTTGGCTGTTTATTTTATATCTTTCCATTTTGTTTCTACATTTTTACCATGGTCATATACACATTTTATAATAAAAATTAGTGGGGGTGCATATATATTTGTTAAGCTCTCAGAGGATTCTGATGGTATAGAAACCATAGGTTCCCACAGTTGTTTGAACAATGATGTGGACACACGCCTTCTTTCATTTCTCAGCCCTTCAGTGAGGTCAACAGTTACTCAAGAGCAAGAACTAGATTCATGTATTTCCTATCTTTCCAGTGCTAGAAATGCCAGGCTCAAAGCAGGTCCTCAATAAGTACTTGAATGGATGCCCAATAAAACAGGAGAAAAATTAAATAAGGATACACATGACATGGTACATTTGAAGAAAAAAGAAACTTTACAATTAGTAGGTTAAAGAAAGATGCAATAGTATGACAGAAAAAAAGATACTTAGGTGACTTAATAGACCACAGGATGGCCACATCAGCATCAGTGTTGTGTTTTTGGAACTAGAAATGTAAGATCTCTGAAGGCATCAATTAACTTGTAGCATGACGGAACCAAGAGGTGGTTATCTTTTTAATCTGGCTCATTCTTATAAGTGAACACAGTTATGAATTCTATAGCTAAAGAAAGCTGAGTAGTTGGGAAGAGTTAAGAATCAAAATTTACATACTTTGCTAGTGGAAATACAAACTAATACAGCTGCTTTAGGAAACAGTCTCACAGTTCTTCAAAAAGTTAAACATAGCATTAGCATATGGGGTAGCAAATCCACTCACAGAAATTTACTCAAGGGAACTGAAAACACATATCCACGCAAAGTCTTGTACAAATGTGTTCATAGCAGCATTTCTTTTAGACTGGCCAATGAATAACCATGATGGATGAATAATGGCTCAGATGGTAAAGAATCTGCCTTCAATGTGGGAGGCCCGGGTTCAATCCATGAGTCGAGAAGATCCCCTGGAGAAGGGAATGGCAACGCACTCCAGTATTCTTGCCTGGAGAATTCAGTGGATAGAGGGGCCTGGTGGGTCACAGTCCATGGGGTTGCAAAGAGTCGGACATGACTGAGAGACTAATACAACACAGTCTGGCCAAACAACAGGATATTATTTGGCCATACAAAGATACAGAATACAGATCAGGCTACAACACAGGTGAATCCGTCTTAAAAACGTGCTATGTGAAAGGAGCCAGACGCAAAAGGCCATGTGTTCCTTGGCTCCATTAGTATGAAATGTCCAGAGTTGGCAAATCCATAGAGACAGAAGCTGGATTAGATATTACTGGATCTGAGAAGAAAGAGGGATGGGACATGACTGGTAGTGGGTATAGAATTCTGGAATTAGATAGTGATGATGGTCACATAATTTTGTGAATATATTAAAGACCAGTGAATTGTTTACTTTAGAAGGCTAAATTTTGTGGTATGTAAATTACATTTTAATAGAGCTATTATTTTTTAAATGAAAATAAATCAAAAGGGAATATGGGGGACAAGGGAAAGCTGAGCAGAAGAATCTCCAAAATGTTACAAAAGAAAGAATAAGACAAGGGAGAAGTTTTACTAAGGGCTGCCTTTTTAGGCATAGTTCCTTTTTTAAACTTTTTTTTTTTTAATTAAGGCTAATCGAGGAGAAAATTAGAAGACATAGACTTTAAATGCAGCCTTAAGGAGTTTAGTTTAGATGAAAGTTTTTCCTATCTGTATGGAGTTGAAATAAGAGGTTTTCATATCTCTCTTTTTGGGAGGCTTAAACAGTGCTTAGAATAGGTCCCATGTGTCAATCTGTGGAAGCCCTTCCTGAAATGGGAGAGGGATGAATTAGATGACCTTTTATGGTCTTTGGTCTTTTTCTCTTTCTCAGAACAATTAGTCCTCAGCAGTTGATATAACACACTGCCTCCAGAGCGCTGAAATAAGAGAGAGGAGACATTTCTGTTTCTTGAAAAGTTTTATTTGGTTTCTGTATCAGTCATAAGCATACATTCTTCTTAAGACTATAAAAGTCTTCTCCTCCAAACAGTTAGCTTTTTATTGAAAAAAAAAAAAAAAAGAAAAAAGCACAACTTGAAATAGCCACCTATTATTTCAATCAATTGTGCAAAGAAAGTAAATTCAGATTATGTATCACTACCTCTACTCATGTTATTAATATGAATACATAGAATGCACTTGGCCTAGTAAATAGTTTGCAAACCTCCACGAGCCTTTGAATTCATTTTATTTGAAAAGTAAAATACCATCATCCTCACTCATATTTCCCAGGGATCAATCACTTCTTCTAAGCATTCCCAATTGCCTCCCATTGCTCTTAGCTTTAGGAGACAACAAGTACCTGCTGTGGGTCTGTCCACTCAGCAGCATCCTCCTCATTCTCTGCCCAGGACCCAGATTCCCATGAAAATAAAACAAGCTGGGGGACAAAATTAGAGCAAGGAAGTCTGTTCTGGCTCTGCCTTCAGATTCAAACCAGGTCTTTTTTTCCTGGTGACCTAGTCAGGTCCCCCAGGTCCAGTAGGGCTTCATTTTAGGCAAAGTCACTATTGGTACTCTTGGCTTCATCATCACACACATTCAAGAATATTCATTCATTGAGTAAATGTCGAAACTGAAACTTTCCTATTTTGGGTTGGTAATAGAAACCTCCATTTCCAATGTCCTCAAATGTTTACTGAATAAATGGATTGTGGTTCTAGAACCAGATAGGGTGAAGACTTTGAGTTGCTGAGAACGGTGACTAAAGAAAACCTCTCACTGAGACATGAAGCACTTCTCTTCCTCAGGATGGACTCCTGCTGCCCTCCTGCTAAGCAAGGGCATGGTCAAACTGCCCTTTCTCCAGGCCTTCAAGTCCGTCAGCCCAGGTCGAGGTTGGCATGCTCCGATATGGGTCCAAAAGAATCCGGAAGCACCTGACGATGAGGATGCCCAAGAAAATAAACAACAAAATCACAAAAACAAATGTGGTTTTCTGCTCCAGAGACATGCTAGAATCTGATGACACGTTCCCAAGGGGCAACAGAGGAGAAGGGACTGGCTGTCCTCCATCCATTGTCCAGGGATGCTGGAGCACAGGGTTTCCCGGCTTCTTTCTCTTCCATCATCAGCCTGCTGAGATCATGGTGGCTGCACCTTGGAGAGCCTTCAGAGAGAAAGGAAGGGAAGGAGAGGGAGTAAACATCAAAAGGCAACTTTATTTCTAGGCTCACCATCCTATTTTTCAGAGAGAAGAAGCAATCGCTAAGCTTTTTCAACAGGGATGCTTAATTACATATAACTATGGGGAAGAATATGTTACTCTTGCATGAAATTACCAGACTATTCTCAGGGTAGCCACCTGGGGCCAGGAGGGATGGGCAGGGAGGGCAACCAGAATACAGAAGATGAGAAATGTACAAGGTAATGTTGACCTCAGATGTGTTGCCAACTTGACATCCAAACCAAGCCTCCCTGCCAAGTCTCTTCCAGATTCCCTCCAATAATAATACTCTCACATCATTCTTATAATGAGACCATTGACTGGATACCAGCTGTGTGCCAGGACTTTAGCTAAACACAACAGAAGATAGCCACTCTATCACAGGCTCCATGAAAGCAGGGATCTCTGTAGTATGAGGAAACTGAGGCTGGAAAAGTGTTAGCCACTCTGCTGTTGCTGCTAAGTCGCTTCAGTCGTGTCCGACTCTGTGCGACCCCATAGATGGCAGCCCACCAGGCTCCACTGTCCCTGGGATTCTCCAGGCAAGAACACTGGAGTGGGTTGCCATTTCCTTCTCCAATGCGTGAAAGTGAAAAGTGAAAGTGAAGGTGCTCAGTTGTGTCCGACTCTCAGCGACCTCATGGACTGCAAGCCCACCAGGATCCTCTGTCCATGGGATTCTCCAGGCAAGAATATTGGAGTGGGTTTCCATCCCCTTCTCCAGGGGATCTTCCCGACCCAGGGATCAAACCTGGGTGTCCTGCATTGCAGGCTGATTCTTCATTGTCTGAGCCAGGCTGGAAAAGGTGCTTAATATAGAAACTCTCTCAAGGAGCACTGGGTTTGGGTCCCCAGTCTCTAGCCTCCATGGTACTGTGTGTGGAACCTTGAAGAGGTCACTAAGTTGGAAAGATGAGAAGTAGAAATGGCTACATGCTATCTCACGGTGCTATCATGAGGATGAATGTCAGGGAAAACCTTTGAAAAGCATACAAAGATGAAAAGCAAAGGAAACAAAGTGTTGCTTCACTGAAGATAGGACTAAGGAAGCTACCATGCTTCTCCTCTGCTCTCTCTCACTTCACCTAGGCCAAGGGAGAAGGGAGGGGGTCTCAGACTCCCAACCATCAAATGCCTGCTGCTTTTTCTCTTTTCATCAAAAGACAAAAACATGGTTCAATACTTGATCCTGGAAAGGACCTAGAGAACCGAGCTAGGGAAAAGAAATTGATTGCATTTTTTAAAAGCCTTACAGCAGCTTCCTACTGTTTGTTTAAGACCATTTGGTGATAAAAAAAAAAAAAAAAGACCATTTGGTGAGAGGAAGACAAAGAAACAAATGTTATCACTATTTCTATTTTGCTAGTAGAAAAACTAAGGTGTATGGATACTACTGTTTGTCTTTAAAGGCATATTGAAGTAGGCATCGAGGCCAGTGAAAGCTTCATATATTGAACTAAACCTATTTAAATCAAATTTGATAAAGAAAAGTACTTACATCAGACATTACTATATGGGTAAATCATAGGACATATTTATGAATCTGTCTGTAAAAAAATTACACAGTCATCTATGGAAATTACCACGAATTCAAAAGAAATTATGCTCAATGAAAATAAGCAACCAAATAAAAATAGAATTATGACCTAAAGGATTAACATAGTATTTCTTCAGTTAACTTATAATCATTGTCTTGAGGTATAGAATTAGTGAACATATGCATATATGTTGACACTTCAAAGTTTATAAAATCACAGTTTAAAAATCGTTTATAAAGGAATTACCACTGGTATCTGGGAGGAAGGAGTTACCAGTTTAGGGGAAATAATATTTTGCAGCTCCTTGACTCTGAATTTTTTAAAGGTTGGAATAGTTGCAGTAGATTCATTTATGATTCATTTTTATTTTAAAATATGATTGGAATAAAATTTGACTGTTTTTTAAAAACATCTCCTCAGGCGTATAGAGGATACTCATGGGTTGGGCTTGGTCTGCTTGTTTTTAAGCACCCTACCAGTCCTGGGTGCTAATCTTAATAGGAACTGAAGAGGGGACAGGAAAGGTAGCCAAGCCAGCTCTCCCTGGTGCTTCTAAGGACATCCATACCCAACCAAATACCCAAACTGGACTTAATCATACCAAACAAAAAATTCCCTAAAACCTGGGTCAAAAGAAGGCCTCGTGGTGATAGAGGAATAGATGTCTAAGCTGTGCTGTGCTCAGTTCTGTCTGACTCTTGCGACCCCGCGGACCGTAGCTTGCCAGGCTCCTCTGTTCATGGGATTTTTCAGGCAAGAATACTAGAGTAGGTTGCCATTTCCTCCTCCAGAGTATCTTCCCAATCCAGGGACTGAACCCTCATCTCTTGCATCTCCTGCATTGGCAGGAGAGTTCTTTACCACGGAGACACACTATGTTGCCTCTTGTCTTTCCATGTCCTACTGATCCTGGCCTTCCCACTGGCTTACTAAAATCCATTTTACTATGTCCATTTTCCCTCTGGCCCAAGTGAAGCCAGAGCCACTTTCTTTGTCTGTTCTTTAACACAGCCAAGACAGGTCTGCATTTTTAGGATTTTTTTTTTTTAATGAAAACATTACATAATCCGAAAGGGAAATAGAAGAAAAAAGAGGACCATTAACTGTGTAAATTTACAACACAAAGTTTGCTAGATCTGTGAAGTTCAATGACAACAGTGGAGAAGTGGATATAGAACCTTTAGAAACTGTGTTAATGACACCTTTAGCCATGAGCTGTCTGACTAATGTAGCAATACTTTTTCCGTCCCTCCCTTCCCACCCCTGGTCTTCACTTTACCATCATGATGAGCACCATCATGACACCCTGGACCAGTCTTCTCCAGCCTTGTCCTTTGTACGAGGCAAAGTATCAAGTCCTTTTGTCTTAGCTAAGCATCCTATAATTCCTAGGCTTATTCCATAACTCAGGTTTTAGAACTGGTACACCATTCATTTGGGGGATGCAGTGATGGGCAACCTTTACAAGAAGCCCAAGTAAACAACCTAGTCATCTCAATTCAGATTATCAGCAACATCTCTCTATACATGAGCCTGGGGCCTCACTTCTTCACAGGGAAGCCAACTATTAGAATGTCTTAACACTCAGGTTTAATTTGCAATTTTACCATGCTATGCTGATTAAAAGGCAGATCTAAGGATACAGTTAACCCTCTTTGCAACCTGATCTTTGCAACGTCTTTGCAACCCTCTTTGCAACCTGATATTTTAGCGGGTTTTGAGAAGCCTGCTAAAATAATAAATATATATATTCTTGTTCTCTGAGCCTTTCACCATCAACCCCTTTTAGATATACCAAACTGAGGAGACAAGAGAGATGAAAGCATTTTGAGAACTCTATAGATCTTTACAGATTGTAAGCCTCTCCCCTCCCAGCATACTATGATGCCCAAGTTCCTATTAAGATCACTTCATTTGGTCAAATCATCACAGGTCTCTATTAAAGTGCAGTAGTTTACCAGGGAAAATGAAACATTAACACATTAGCGGGGATTTGTCTTTGAATACTGTTCCTGTTTGGAGGAGGGAGAAAAGAGGCAGATAGAAAGGAAATTGAAGGAAGATCCTGCTGGGAGCAAGGGGCTGCTAGAGGGACTTGTGGGAACCAGACGTGGGGGCTATGAGTTGATGGTCCAGAGGGAGAGTCCTGGGGAAGGATGAGGGAGAGTGGGCAGAGATGAGAAGAGGAGATGGTTATGAAGGGAGATGGAGATCCAGAGATTCAGAAAGAAATGCCAACTATTTCCCAGTTTTGCCTGGAACTGCTTGAAATCCCTAGAAGAGCCTGCTTGATTTTAAACCTGCAATCAACTAATCAATAATTTACAAATTTGGAAAGCTCAACAGCATGTTTAAGCTAAAGGGAGCATCAGTGTAAGATGCAGAAATAGAAATAAATGTAATCACTTGGCCACCACAGTACAAGAATATTCAAAGACATCCAAATTTTGTAAGTGCCTAAGAGTAAAGTGTCCTGTTTTGGTAGAAATGATTCTTAGGGAATGATCACAATTGCTTTTACCTAAACAATGAAATGTTCCTTTCAGATGAATAATGGAATGTGGGCAAGTAAATTATTTCGAAAGATTTTGACGCAACCATTATCAGCATTAATAACAACAAAAGGCAGTTATTTTAAGAAGGACGAGAGTCACTCACAGCAGTATTTTAATCCTGACTGGCTTTCCCTATCACGCAGGACACCTGTCTTCCCCTTCGCTTGGTCCATTCGTATGTGGAAATAAAGTCTAATTTTAACATGGACCAAGGAAACCTTAATTGAAAGCTGCCATTTTCAAAAGTCATGTAATACATCCCTTTTCTCAAACTAAGCTCCTTGGACTCTAAGTTCACAAAGTGCAAACACCCTGAATTAGTCACAAAGCCCCGTGTGAGGAGTCCATCTCACCCATAGTCATTCTCACTGTCAGCCACTCACTCTAGTCCGTTTGCAGAGAAACCCTCTCTTTCTTACCCCATTCTTTCTCTATACTGCGTCATGATTCATCTTTCTAAGCTCAAACTTACCATTCCTCCCCTCAGAAAACCCTTGTACCCCAATATCCAAGACCCCTCACCAACCCCTTAACCCTCTTGTGGACCTAATACGCCTGTTTTCTGGACCACAAGTTAGATGGCAATCTGTCAGTGGAATTTTTCTGAGGTATTACTATATTTTCAAAGTAAGTTCAGAAAGGAACAAAGATCAAATCACATTTGGTTTTGAGCAAAATGACCAGTGGGCAAGAACAAACTTACATGTAATTGATCTGCAGTCACCTAGGGAGAGAGTCCCAGCTCTGGCCGTTCAGCAGCTCCACCTCACACCTGGTATCCTTTGAACTCCTCCAGGTTTCCCACCTCTGAGCTTTGAGTCATGATGCTGTCCGCCAGATGCTCTCCTCCTCGCCTTCTTCCCACCTGCGGCTTTCTCTCCCTCCCCCCGGTCCACACCAAAGTCCTCCTCCCCAGCAGGTCCTCGGTCCTCCCTTCACCCAAGGCACCCACGCTTCCTGCGCTCTGTCCCTGGGAACAGATCACCTGCACTCTGCAGCAGCACCTATTACAGGATGTGTCTCCACTGTGCTCCTCACCGTCCCCTTTTTAAACAACAGGCTCCTTGAGGAATTCCTTGCTGCTTTGGGATCATTGCCTCTCTAAATAGAGGTTGAAACAAACCTCTGGCCCCTTAGAGTTCAGGGAACTGAATTCAAGCTTGGAGGTGCTGGGTGGTACAGAGAAGGGGTGAAAAAAAGACCATGTCATCCACTCTAATTGGGATGTTAGACCATTGTGGTTGAAATAGATCTTGTTTCAGAGAATCACAAATAGTCTGAGTCACAATGACATTTTAATAGTCACAGAGCTCATGATTTAAGAAGCAGTTGTTTGGTTTTTTTACATTTTTTTTGGCCTCACTGCTGATGGGTAGGGTCTGAAATATAGAAATCAGCTTGAATTAAGCACTCTCCCTTCTGTTTAAGGGGTCAATCTTTCTTACCTAGATTGCTTTTTGATGCGGAAGGGTAGCCATTTAAAATATCCTGAATCGTATTGTCTTACATGGGAACTATCAATGTCAACACATCCTTCTCAAGCTTGGAAACTTTGGGCTGTTCATCTCATTATACAATTTCACAGTAAGAAAAAATATTTTGTCTGGAGAGAACTGTCTTAAAGTAATGGTATATTTCTGACTTTTCAAGGGACAGCCACAGAATTCATTCATTGCATTTGGCCCCTTATCCTGGGAAACCACACACAGGCATTCAATTTCACCGTCTCACTTTTGTGGTCATCCCTCTCATGATGGGTTGCAATAACACCTGCAGTAGATGCAGTGTGTGTATCGTCCTGCCTGGCACATCGTGAGCTGTTCAAAAACTAGGTGATAAGGAAGGAGTGTTTTCTCTTTATCTCATTGTTGTGCAAAATGAGATTTATTGCTCATTTCCCATGCAGGAATGGAGATTGTTAAATAAACCACCCCAAATCAAAAAACTCAAGAGTAGCCCCCTTCAAAGGGGAATGAGTAGAAGGTCATCATCCTTCAACTGCTAATGCCCTGCAGGGTGCTGTGAAACAATGCAGTCTCTATTTTAAGTACTCCGAAACCATATAATTGCTGTACCTAATTTTTAAACCTTGTAGGCCACAAACCTAGTTATGTGACTTGATGTGTTTTCAGAAGCCGATGTAAAACCAGTTCAACCATCGAGCAAGAACACTCACAGGCTTGTCCAGTTTACACTCACATGTTATCGACAGGACACCTTGTCCCACAAAGACGTCCTGTGTACCTTGTTTATATTTATCTAGCAGCCTAGTGAGACCAATCTGTAGACTATGAAATAGGGAGGGAGTTGGCTAGGTAGGCAGGACTGAATTTGCAACAACTGACAGGAACAAACTTCCTCAAAGTGCTGCATTATCCTGTAATAGTGCTGAAGCTTGGCTGTTGAAATGTGAACATGTCTTGTAAAAATGGAAGAAATAATATACCCTGAAAGTGAGGCAGAATAGAATCACTCTCTACTTTTTTGAGCTTAAGGAAGCCTCAACTGCATTGCTGTCTGTATAGCTGGAGCGTCTGGAGGTACATCGTCCATCCCAGCCACCCACCGCTGACGTGTAAACATCCCAGTCAACCCTGTTACACATCTCCCCCCACAACTGTGAGCCCCCCACCAAAGCTACCTCATTTCTCGTAGAAATTTTGTGTATGAATCCAGTGAAGAACAACTTGCATTCCAGGATAGACATGCAAAGATGCAAAATGTTTCCTATAAATTCAAAGAATACATGGCCCTTTTGGTGGCCGGCCAAGATCTTGAGGTAGAGATTTCCGGACTCTAAGTACTTCAGGCATTTTAACCACCCTCTCCCCATTTTTCTGGCTCACATAAATGCATGGCAACTTCCATGTTCCTCTTTTTCAACACCGCTCCTATTCTGATACAACAGCCCTGATGATTCCAAATTCACAGGATGGTTAGGAGTAAATATTAATTTATACAATCGAAAATTAGATGCATGGCTAGTAGAAAGCCCATAGACAACAATTTTAAAGACAAGCGAATGTGGTCAGCTACAAATGTCAACAGGCAGTTTCAGAACTGTTGCTAGACCTCACTGCTGCACACGAGGTCGGCTTCCTCTGCTCATCTCTGCAAAGTCAGCCTGCAGACACAACTACTGCTTGGATTGGGGAGTGAACCCTGTTGTAGCCAGTTCACCATGCTGGTCAGCAGGGGACCTTTATCTTCAGCCTGAGCCCTGACCTCAGCTTTACTTCCTCCCTATTTTCATCTTCCTCCTAACATCTGCTTTACGAGTTTTAAAGGGACTGCAGGGCAAGACTGCAGCCTTGCTGAGAACATTAGAAAAATAGCCTGTGAGTGCCCAGTCAGTAAACGGGGGTGTCAAAAGGCACCAGGAGCAAACTGGAACTTTAAAGTCCAAACAATAACCTTACTGTTCAACTCAGTTTTCCTTCTCTTTCCTTGTGTGTTTCCTAGTGAAAAAGAGTGCTTGCTGATACCTCAAAAGGCTAGGGCTGCACACTGCCCAGGGACAACAGGGACAGTCAGCACTATCATTATGAGTTGTTTGGGTCATGATCCTTTGTAACCAAATTAGAATATCCCTGTTACATTTTGGAAGGTTGGATGTTTTAGGTGAATAGAAAATGTAATGGGCAAAGAGCTTTCAAGAATAATTTACTGCAGCGTAGCAAAGAAAAAAGCCTGTTTTACTGTTCTCTTATCCAGTATCTATAGCATTATAAACTTAAGCATGCTTTAAAAATACAGGCATCATTACATTTCACCCCCTTGCATTAACTTTACCTAGCAACTATTTAATTAGACTTTATCTGACAGCTAGATCTAAATTCAGAACTTGGATCCAAAAGGCATCCATGCGATCATGGCTCATGCATATATTTAAAGTTAGAGGAAAGCATTTAATTAGCCCACCATAGACACAGATTTTGGTCAAATACCTGGAGCTGGCTGAACAAACACTTGATCCATTTCCTGGTGGAACAGTTACAGGTAGTTACAAGCCTCCTTAGTTTCCATTCTTCCCAACCAGGCTGTGAGAAAGCAGTAGGCAGTGGTAGCTGCAAGCAGCTGATGGCACACCCCAGAGCTAAAGCTGTTGTTTCAGGCTTAGAAACTTCCCATTAAAACCCCGAGTTAAAGGAGCATCGTCTTTCTGTGTGAGGCATCATTAGCGGCCAATACAGCTGCTTCTCTGAGGCGAGCCATGATTTCGGTTCTGCCTCAGCAACTCTTCAGAGAATTCTGCTTCAGTGAGTAGAGGCAGTATCCTAGCAGTGTGTCTGAAATCATCTTCAAGAAAGCATTAACATTCAAAAGGAGTACGGCGGCGGGGGGAACATCACAGGGCATTCCCATACCTTTTCAAAAATGAAAGCCGTGAATCTACCAGGGTCCTGCTCTTCTCTATTGATTGTTGACACTATGCCTCTTTGGGGATGTCAATTAGCACCTGGCAGCAACCAGCCTCCATATCGATCATGGTTTATGACCTTCAGGCCAATTTATTTAATGGAAAGACTTCTAGGGAAGGGCACCAACTTAGCATTTAGGAGATGAAAGAAAGACTCCTTTTCCTAAAAAAAAAAAAAAAACACAAAGTTGACCTTTTAGAAAAGCAACGATTATAGGAGGCATTGAGGAAAGAACAAGTACAAAAGAAGAAAATCCTAATTTCACCACCTGTTTGTAAATTTACTAGGTGGTGGTTGCCAGGTCCGTTCCCCTCTGGGCAGCCTGCATGACTGTGACTTTGACAGGTACCCCACCCCCACACAGGCCATCTGACTCACTTGGTGAATAAAGATAGACCTTCACTGAGAAAAAGTTGTACTAATTCTAAAGATTCTAGTTGCATGGCGTAACACTTATACTATTTTCCTTAGACAAAGTACCTAAATAAATTGGAAAAATATTATAGGATAAAATTCATCTTTAAAAAAAAAAAGTGCTTCTCTTGAAAGCATTCAGCCTAATCCTTAAGATGGAACATCCTTGATTTTTCGTAACTCACCACTTTCTTTGTTGAAATGGAAGAACAATTAACAACAACACCCACCCACCAAATAATGGGGTGCAAGGTATTTAAAGCTAACTCTCCCTGCACCTGTCAGCTCTGCTGTCTCTTCGGCTCTCCTGAGAAGCTGGCCATGACCCAGTAGCTCTAGGGGACTAGAATGGAGCTCATTCTGTAAGAGGAAACCCTCTACCTGCTAGCAAGAGGCAACAATCCTGGATAAGCCTCAGATCCAAGGAAATTCAAATGCTAAGGGTTAGAGTCCAACATCAGAATCAAATGCTTCACAAGGACATGATGGTATTTTCTCCGGATGTTTTCCAGACTTTTTAACCGAATTTCCTTTCCAATTAGTGTAACTTACTATATATTTTCTCTCTCACACACACATACACAAAGACACACAGACACACAAAACAATGGAACAAATAAAATCCAACAGAGCACTGTCATTCAATACTAACTGGTATCCATGCTTTTCAGCCGACCGTGCTGGTGGACGGAGCACCCTGCTCGGTAATGCTCACAGAGTGTGGTTCAGGGAACAATCTGACCCCACCCTCACTTATATACTTATCATTCCATGGGGTAAAAAAAGGACTCTAGTTAGAAATGAGCCAGGTTACCACCAGTTCCCTGCCCAGAGGCCCCTCAGATATTGTTGTCATCTATAGACAGTAGAGGTAGCAGGGAACACGAGAGGGCTGTGGCTGTCCTCTAGCTACTATGCAGCCTGAGCCCATCCCAGGGAGATGAGTGCCTGGCCTATTTTTAAAACTCTCCAGAGGAGTAGACTCCAAAGCCCCCTCTGACAACCTCTGTTTACACTAACTCCTCCATTGCTTGCTTCGTCTCAGTGAGTCAGCGCAGTTTTCTCTTCTATCCCCTCTGTGGTCACTAACCACTGCAAGCTTCTGTTAGAATGCTCTTCCACAAAGGAAGCTGAACTAGGTAAGCCAAAGAACATTTGATGGAGATCTGCTGCTACAAAGATCTTCAGGCCAAGTTTGGATATTTCTAAGATAATTATCATGGGAATGATCAGTATCAGCCCTTCTCCCTGCAGTTACATTATGACAGTCGTCATGAGCTGAAACAGTGAAGAAGGACTTACAAAAAGTTTATCTCTTTGAACATTTCATAGGAGGTTCCAGTCCTTTTGTTTTTGATAATCTTTATAGTTGTTTGAATTCCTCCCCAAATTTCTGCTTTCTAGTCCAGCTTTAAACAGGAACATATAAGGCTACACAGAGATGTTTCATGTTTCAGACTAACATGAAATTTGGTGAAATAGGATGATTTCATAGGTTATATACACAATGCTTCTCTGATCCCAGGGTTATTCCTGAATGTCCGTTCAGTCTTTCTACCACATGATACCCTGAGTTAGTATTGTTAGAAATCTATTTTAAGAACTTTTCCTACCTTCTAATTTCATCTCACTTTTAATGTTCTTTAGGTTACAGGTCTTTTCTAAATTTCTTATACTGCACTTTTCCATAAAGAAGTAGGCAATGAATATGAGGAAAAGTTCATGAGCTGCCAAGCTTTATGTCAACGCAAGGCTGTACTATTATTAATTATCATTGTTTCTTTCTGACTCTACCTAATTCTCAAAATCAAATTGAATTGATTCTTGGTATAATTTTCAAAATAGAAACATGATTTTCTTTTCATTTTCATCACTAGATTAGTGGTTTAAAAAATCTTTTCTTCCTTCTTATAGGTAAATTTTTCTTTGACGCTATTCAAGAACAATTAAGTTCATTCATTGTGAATCAGATATATTCTGTGTTAAAGTGTGCTCAGAATAAAAACTATAGGTACTACTTCCCTGCTCGAGTTTCTTCAGGTTGTGTACTGCACAAGTCTAGGAGGCTTCCTAGTAAGAACCCTAGGAGCTTACCTTCCAGCCATGGTTGCTAAGCTTCAGATAAGCCCACCTCCACTATTCCCCACTTCCTCCCCTTCCCTTTGCTACTCACCCAGCAGGCATCTGAATCATGTTCTTACAGGACCTGATTTCACAAGGTCATTTGTAGCTTTTAATTGCCTAAACCAAAAAAAAAAAAAAAAAAATTCTTTTTTTTTTTTAATTTTTTTAAAATTAATTTATTTTTTATTTTACTTTACAATTCTGTATTGGTTTTGCCATACATTGGCATGAATCCACCACGGGTGTACATGCATTCCCAAACCTGAACCCCCCTCCCACCTCCCTCCCCACAACATCTCTCTGGGTCATCCCCGCGTACCAGCCCCAAGCGTGCCATATCCTGCATCGTACATAGACTGGCAATTCGATTCTTACATGATGTTATACATGTTTCAATACCATTCTCCCAAGTCATCTCACCCTCTCCCTCTCCCACTGAGTCCAAAAGTCCATTATACACATCTGTGTCTTTTTTGCTGTCCTGCATACAGGGTCATCATTGCCATCTTTCTAAATTCCATATATATGTGTTAGTATACTGTATTGGTGCTTTTCTTTAGCATTAATCTTTCTTGTTCTTTGTGACGACATTGGACATAGCTGACCACTCTTTTCAAGGAAGGAATGGGGAAAAGAATACACAGAGTAAGATGGATGAGCTCTTGGAGGCCCTGTCCTTTGTTAACTTCTGCCTTCAGAGGTTCTCTTTAGCCTTCCAAGGCTAAAGCCAAGTGTAACTTATGTGACTACCAGCAAATGTGAAATTGAGGGTGTGAAAACACGCTGGGATATGCACTAATGACTCTACCACTTTCGATTCATTAAAAGAGAATTGGAAGTCAGTTTAAGTGTGTCTTTTTTAAATGTCTTCTTAGTTTAAAAAAATCAATGCATCATGTAACATAAAGTTAAAAAAAAAATCAAAATGAACTCTAATAGCCCTCTGATTTGCCAGGTCTAAGTGTAAGCTTATTTATCCACTTGGCTATCTTCACAGTTCAGTGAACACTCAAAGCTCAAGGGAATAGTTGGAAAGATTTAATAATATTTATACCAAGCCTATAAATAAGGATCTATACTCAAGAATTATTAAAAAGCAAGCAGGTTAAAGTCCAACTGCAAATTGGCAGCCTCCTGGTTTAATCTTTTCTTGAATGCATTTCTGTACCATCACATCTGTTGTATGGTGAATGCTCAATTAGTAGTTGATAAAGCTGGAACACAGAGAAATATAAAAATGAAAATGAGAGACAAGCAATGTGCAACTCAGTGAAATTATATCTGAAAGAAAGAAAACACTAACAGAATTTCATACTTGTCTGGATTACAGATTGCCCTAAAAAGTATCGAGTTTATTTCTTCCTAAATCAAAAACAGTAAAACATATAGGAATGAAATGCATCATGCTCATAAAAAAGCTGATGTCCAATCCTAAAAAGGAACAACTTCACAAAAAATATCATATTAAATCTATTTAGAGATAATATTTGCAAAATTTTAGTTATTCTAATTACAGCATGAAAATATAAGAACATCACTATGGCTTATTCACTGCTCAAAGGAAATTCATACTGAGCAGTTAACATCCTGGTGGGTAAATTTATTCTTTTAAAATGACTCGTACAATAATAACCATTTGCTTAATGACTTTGAAATACTTAATGCCTTTAAAATGTCATATAAAGTACCAATTAGAGTTTTATACAAACCATCCCTCTAAATTTTTATGCTGTCATTTTGGCAGGGTTCTTTCTTTCTGTTCAACAGCTGCACTGTAGAAGAGAAGATACATGGAAAACTTGAGGATTAAGCAGCTTAGAACATTAAGATGATTTATAAAATGAAACAGAATGTATCTGAGAATTACTGACCTTTTAGCCTGACTTTAATACCTGACGAATTTCTGGAACTAAAAATCTTGCCACTGAAAAATCAATTTGAAAACACTCAGAGGAGAGAAAAATCATATGAAGCAGTTAAAAAATCCTTGTTAAAAATATAGTGAAAAACCAGTCTCGGTTCCTGATATTTAAAGTTGTAAAATTACTGAAAGAAGGCTGAGGAAAATAGTAATAAATAGCAGTTGTGATGTGTGATCACTGAATACAAACTTCAGCTGATTCAACACTGCATTTTATGAGTAACATAATTAGTTGCTGATTGAAAAAATGTTTAAGTTTACAATCATATCAATGAGATCAGTCAGAAGTTCTAGTCATATAGCATATTATTTAAAAGGCAGATATTAAGGGTATATATTTCTCTTTTGATTCTACACCCAAAGTTTGTAAGAGGCCTGCCATCTATAATTTTTCCTTTAAATAATATATATGAAATGTTTATGTATGCTGCTGCTAAGTCATTTCAGTCATGTCTGACTCTGTGCGACCCTATAGATAGCAGCCCACCAGGCTCTTCAGTCCCTGGGATTCTCCAGGCAAGAATACTGGAGTGAGTTGCCATTTTCTTCTCCCATGTTTATGTATAGCAAGTACTTAAATGTTATAAATCACCTGTGTTTCTGTTATTAATATTAAATTACATCCATTTAACTGATAAATAAAATAGCATTAATATTACATTTTATCACAAGCTTGTTAAGCTTGCAGATTTAAGGGGTGGGCCCTGGCCCAGATTATTTAATTAAATCAGGCCAAGAATCTATATTTCAAATAAGAAACCAATGAGGTAGAGTGTCTGAAGTCTACACTTAGAAAGTAATATAGTTAAATTTTTTTCCTCTCGGTGAATATTTGGCCATATTAGGCATTTTAACTCTATGAGGAAAGAACCTTAAGCTTAAAATTTAGGATATCATGTACCTCTTTGAAAAAATGGATTGAATGCCTGAACCAATCATTAGAAAAATGCATACAGCCTGCTTTGAAAAACTCTAACTGAAATGCCCATTCAGAACACATGCATCTCCTCTTTTTTTTTCTTCCCCCCTTCCTCCCCTTCTTACCTGTTGCTAAAGTGGTAGTAAACAGTGACAGGAATAGAGGCCCATGGTGATAAAGACAACATAGTGGAACAAGAGGCAGCGAGAAACTATTTCTGAGAGAGGAGTGTGGATGGAGGAGCGTTGACTAGTGATGCTGAGCTTTGGAAACACACACAGGAGGCTGCAGCTTTGTAAGGGGTGACTGTGTACCAGGGAAGACTAGGGTCGAGAAGAAAACAGGGGCTACAAATAAGAAGTGGAAGGCCTGTGGACAAATGAGTGACCCCACTGCCTTCCAAGATTGTAGAGGTAACTAACTGGTAGGCCAGAATCCTGATGTAACTATCAAGATGGGTGGTGGCGGGGACTGAGTGAGGTCATCCCTTTGACGGAAGGAACAGCACAGACGTCACTGTTGACCAAACAGGGAAGAGTGGGTCACTTTATTAATAAGAAAATATCAAGAGAACTAAAAGGAGGAACTGTTAAAATTTCATTCTCCCTGAGGTTAGCCATGAGAGATGAGTACTGCACAGAGTAGCTATAGTATAAGCCTTTCTTTCTAAGTAATTTGACTGTTTGCAATTTCACTTTGCAAACATCGACGGTCAGTGTAGTATGAGCCAAATATTAAGAAGTAAATAAAAACCCTGCCTGAAACCCCTTGAGTCTCTTTACAGGATCATCCTGAGAACCATCAGTGAATGACTGGATAATTCTTTGAGAACAGAGAATTATCATATTCCCAGAATCACCCCTCAAGGGCTGTGGTCCATTCTGCATGCAAGTAAACAGATCATTCTCTGTCTTCCTCAAACATCTTGTGTACACTTAAAATCTGGTTTCTTGTAATCACATGCAGTGCCCTAAAATCTAAGCTTTTGCCCTGGTTTTCCCATATCACTCTTACAACCTCTATTTTATGTGTGTTATCTGTTCACTTAGGTTTTTAACTTCTGTTTAATTATTTATCCATTTATTTATGTGTATACATTTACTTCCCATTAAACTTTAGAACGTTTGAATAAAGCTATGAAGTACAATAGGTTATATGTTATTAGTGGTAGCAGACACATAAAAAATTTTATTATGTATTCGAAGAATTTTCCCATTGCTAGGAAAGACTTGATGTGCTTGTTCTCAAGTTTTGAATGATAAAATCATTTTAAAATGGTTGTTTGGCTGAAACACTAGACGACATACTTAATTTAAAAACAAAAACTAGGTATTTTATAAACTTTATTTTGCAGCAATTGTACATAAACAAAAGTAATAGCATGTACTTAAGTTTATTCAGTGTACATTACTACCACAGAAGTGAAAATACCACTTAGTAATTTAATAGGGACTGAATACAATTCAGTAACAGTTTTCAGAGAGCTTGTGAAAAAGTCGGCTCTTCATTTGAAATTCTCAAGAACAACACTTTAAAGAGACCGAGACAGCAGATAGCCGGTCTCACTTCCATTCACTTTTGTCCTCATGAGAATGCCCTTCAGCATTAGTTTCAGTAAGGGGCCTGGTTTTGTTCTCGATATTTTTCTTAATTCAAAAGTAGATGTGGGGTCAATTGAGAAAAATGAACATTTCGTGTTCCTAATAGCCCCATAATCAGTGTTGCATATCACAAATATGGTTAGGGGTTTGGGTCAAATGCCAATACAATATTCAGTGTACTATGAATTACTAATGTGTAAGCCAAGAAAAGCTGTGTTTGCAAATGTAAAAAGGATGAAGAAAAATCTCTTCATGGTTCCCTGCACAAACCCACATTTGTAGGCCAAGTCAGGGGGTGCAGAATGGGACGTTCGTCATTAACAGAGACCCTTCCCTGGTCCAGCCTTTAAGGATTAGCCTCTATGATCCAAGACGAGCCCTCACTGGCTCCTGAGTCTCCTCTGTCTTCATTCCCCTCTAGGGATGGAGTCCATGTTTTGTGTGGCTACCTGATTAGAGTCACTTGCATCTTTTTGTTTTTCAGTCCTTTCTCTTTCTATAGTCTCATCACTACAAAACCACCACGTTTCCTATTCCTAAGCCATCTATTTATTGAAAATAATAAATTACCTTTCTTCCCTCAACTATTGTCCATTCAAAGGCTACCTGGCTCAGGATACTAAACAGGACAAATAAGAATAGTGGAATTTATATTTTCAACTCCTGTCAACAACTACTCTTTCTATCATCTTAATATCTAACACCACAAAACAACAGTAAAATAACGATGATGATAATTAGAATAACAACACAATTACAATAATATAATTCAGCAAGCTTGTACCTTTGGTCTCCTTTGACTTTTGACTCTTAAAGTGGCAAGACTTGAACCCTTTTACATGTTTTTATCTATCAAAACGTATGTGTATGTGTGAGTATGAATTTGTTAAGGTTTTCTGATTAGACTGTAAGGTACTTGAGAATAAAGAAAGCTGAGTCTCTTATTAATGTATTTTTCACTCGACTGGCTATAATATTAGCAGAGGTAATAATTTATCCACAGACTTCACTTTTTGTTACAGATCGTCCTAAATAAACATTGTAGTGGTATTTTTCCTAGTTATTTTCTCTTGCAACATCATTGTAGTACTTTGCCTGTCATATTAAAATAAGTCCAACGAGGCATAACCATTAATTACTGCCTTCCAACCAGTAATCTTCATTTGTATCAGTCAAAAGCAGCTAGATAATTCTGTGATTTTGAAAAAAAAGAACTTCAGTGGAAAAAAATAAGAAAAACTTTTTTTATTGCTACACATTCATTAAGGGTCATGTGGGGACTCCGCTCCAATGTCATTACCCTCATCCCAAGATTCAGACAGCGGGGCTGGCCTCTACCAGATATGAAGGTAGAGAGCAGAGAGAGCATGGCATGTATGTGCTAGTTCTTAAGACCTCTGCCAAGTGGCTTCAGTTTCATTGGGCAAAGCAAATATCACGGCCACATCAGAATTTAATAGGCTGAGTAGTATAATCCTTCCCTAGATAGGAACCCAGAACACCAAGTGACATAGTCTACCATTACAGCTAACTAGAGTTTTACCCTTTACAGAGTGACTTCTCATAGATACCCATCTCCCTGAGTTACTCAGCTGTGTCTGACTCTTTGTGGCCCCCATGGACTGTTGCCCACCAGGCTCCTCTGTCCATGGAATTCTCCAGGCAAGAATACTGGAGTGGGTTGATATTTCCTTCTCCAGGGGATCTTCCTACCCCAGGGATTGAATGCAGGATCTTCTGCATTGCAGGCAGATTCGTTATCTCCTAAGCAACCAGGGAAGCACACCCTCCCTCCCCCGTCCATAGATTATGTTCCCACAATAACCTTTCTTTGGCATCTCAGGATCCTTGAGCTTTAATCTTCTTCAAACTCTCTCCCACCCAGCTCCACCTCATACAGATCAGATCTCCTGCTTACCCCTCTTTGCTTCCCCTTTTCTTCTAAGTCTCCACTTGGATTCTGATGTCTAGGTTCATTTGCTTTCTTTAGCCTCTGATCTATTGGATCCTCTTCTGGGTTACATCTTATTTCCTTTCTAGCTGGGTGCCATAAGGCAGTCTTTTGAGCATGTTGTCTTTCTGATTCAATCCCAGAACATTTTGGCTCTTCCACAATGGGTTTCCACAGCCTGACATTTCTCGGTCCACTCCCACAGCCTGGCTCCAGCCTAATGGTTCATGCATCAATCCTGGTTCCTCACAGGGACCATACTATCCCAGGATACAAAATATTTGTATTATTTTATATCTGTGTAGACACTGGAAAAGCCCCCGATGCTGGGAAAGATTGAAGGCAGGAGGAGAAGGGGACAACAGAGAATGAGATGATTGGATGGCATCACCAACTCAATGGACATGAGTTTGAGCAAGCTCTGGGTGTTGGTGATGGACAGGGAAGCCTGACATGCTGCAGTCCATGGGGTTGCAAAGAGTCAGACGCGACTGAGTGGCTGAATTGAACTGATGTAGGCATGATTTGGGGAAGTGAAGTGGTTTTCTCAGGAACACAATAATCACATTTAAAATATTTTTGCCTATCTCTAACTTTTCTGCAGGGCCTAAGATAAACAGACATGGTAGTGTCTTAAAAGATACATGGTAGTATCTGAGTTTCATAGAGGCCTTTGGGAAAACAGTGATATTCATTTCTTAGTGGGCAGGGAAGGTGGATGTAAACACTACATGAGATTGCATCCAATCTGAATTTTAAGCATTGCCCCTCTGGTCTGCAGGAATGTCTTGTTCCAGCAAATTGAGAAACAGCATGGCCTGGTGAATCTGAGGGGTATATGGGTGGGAGGGAGCCAGATCTCCACAATAAGGCAGCCAACCATTTCTTGGGTTTGATATCCTTAGGGGAATGTAGGTGCCCCTTTTCATCATTCTGACCTACTTGCAATGTTTCAAAAATAATTTTTTTGCTAATTGGAGATTATTCATATTTGTCTTACTCATTCTCCTGTGCCATCTTTTGTTGTTCTACTGGTTTTTTCCAACTATACAGAATCTCTAAAATCTTTCTTATAACCACCCTGACCTTGGCCAACTCCTCTCCCAGATCCATGTAGAATCAGAATTTTAAAAGCATGGCATCATTTCAAATAAGGTAGAAGTGATCATTTAGACTAGAACTCCTCAAGGCATAAACATTGTCTAATGGATTTTGCTTCTTTGCGGTCCTCTGAGGAGAACATAAGCCTGAGGCCTTTGTGAGTGCAGAGGCAAAAATCTCCTCCGAGCAAAAAGAAAAGAAAAAGGGAAAAAACCCACCCTCATACCTGAAGTCCATGTTCTTAATGGGGATGGACCCCCTTTAGCTTCCTGCATGGATTCTGAGTTTTGAGGTTAACACAGATCTTGAAGTAGCCACTGTGAATATAGCAAGACTGCTAACCCAACTAGGGAGCAGCTGAGATCTCTTGGTCTTTTGCTGCCTGCCTCACCTCTTATATTTAGACAGTTAAATTTGCCCTTGAGTTAAGTTCTTCATTACAGGTGGCTCCAAACTGGGCATAGCACTGGATCTGGGGGGCTAGATCATCTAACTTATAATTGTACATAATCACACATAAATTATTATGACTTGATTTAAAGCAGAAATATTCATCAATACTTTTATGTTCATGTTTTATATTATACAATCATTTCTCAACACTATCCTCTAATTAGTGGCTTGGAACCAAAAGTGAGCTCCACACTTCATCTCTAGGATGTTTTACTGTAGGAAGTATCGATAAATATGGCAATCAATGTTCTGCTACTCTAAGAATATTGAGTTCCTTTATTTTAGGGAAAATGGTTTTGAGTCTCAGGCTATATATTATAATTAGAATGCAAACTGTAGTTTGAGGGAATTTTATATCATTTTGGACATGACAACACATTCAGAACAGTGTAATACTGAGAAAAGAGCATGAAGAGTTACCTAACACTCCTGGGCCCTTAGGATTGTGACATGGGGGAGGCAAAGTAGTATAGACAGATTTGTACTCTTACACTGGCTGTGGGACCAAGTCATCTTCAACTCTGGCGTCCCACACTCCCCAGCTATTAAGAAGGTTATAACTAGACCTAAAATTCTAGATTCTCCATCTATCACATGCCGAGAAGAAAAAAGTCACCATTGTTTTCCCATGCTTGGAAGAGCTTCAGTTCAGTCACTCAGTCGTGTCCAGCTCTTTGCAACCCCATGGACCATAGCACACCAGGGTTCCCTGTCCATCACCAACTCCTGGAGCTTGCTCAGACTCACGTCCATTGAGTTGGTGATGCCATCCAACCATCTCATCCTCTATCATCTCCTCCTGCCTTCAATCTTTCCCAGCATCAGAGTCTTTTCCAATAAATCAGTTCTTCGCATCAGGTGGCCAAAGTATCAGAGTTTCAGCTTCAGCATCAGTCCTTCCAATGAATATTCAGGACTTATTTTCTTCAGAATTGATTGGTTTGATCTCCTTGCAGTCCCAGGGACTCTCAAGAGTCTTCTCCAACACCACAGTTCAAAAGCATCAATTGGAAGAGCTTACCAGAACACTTATCACCTCCATCAGGATAACTGGAGGTGGTACAAGCCCTTCTACCTCCGCAGGGTAGAATGGTCACCAGTGCTTCAGGAGGAAATTTTCATCTGGAGGATGAGATTTCTTGCATTTTGTCACATGACTTTCAGAAAAGTAGCTTGCAATATTGCCTTATAGACTGCTTCATTCGTAGACGAAGGAATGGAGGAACCCTACATTACTATTCGCTTTGAGTCTTCACCTGCAGAATCAGAAGTCAGCTGTTGGAAGCTAAGGACTTAAGGCTCTGAAGTGTGGTGAGGTGTGGGAAGCTCCTCTTCCTTTTTCAGGAACTTCTATCCAGCTCTAACATATATGCCGGCCATTCTCTGAGGCAGAAGAGAGAAGCAGATCTATTGTAGATGAAGCACGGTAGCAACTTCAATACACAACCTACCTTTAAAATTGAAAATATCAGATATCTAGAAGCATTTTCCACAATCTGTAAGAGTATCAAATAGTTCAATGTTGCCTGTAAACCGCCCCCCCTCCCCGCATCATAGGGAATTATGCTGTTACTCTGAAATGCTTGCTCTTTCTTCTCACAGATGAATGATGGAAAAGAAAAATTCAGTTCCACAAGCACATTTTCATAAACACAAAGAAAACTAATTCAAATCCATCATGATTTGAGTAATTGGTTCAATTCAACTGAGTGGCTGGTAATAGCACTGGCTATGTTCCTTTCAAAGGTTACTGTTTATAATAAGGAAATAAATTCAATGGATTTCAAGCAGAAGCATATTCTAAAAAGACCTAACTAAAGAGTCATTTCAGAGAATAGTTAGAAATCATGACCCTTTTATTGGTACTTCCAACAGAAAGCTTCTTGGAACGATTTGCTAGAAGAGATTTTGCCATTAGGATTTCTTCATAAAACAATTGACTAAGTACCTATATTTAAGCATCCTTACCATTTTGGCATCTGGTCATATTAAACCAGAATGTTATTTCAAAATTATTTCTATTGTTAGCAATTGTCATTTGTGTTGGCTTCTCCAGTTTTCTGACCTGTCTATAAGTGAGCCTCAGAAACTTCCCGTCCAGTATAGTTCAGTTCCTCGGTCAGCTTGGCCTTGTACTCAAATGACTCTCCTCTGTGGGATCAGCAAAATCTTATATAAATAATTCATAAATTAAACTTCACTTTAAAAATTAAATGAACTGATTATAAACATAGAAAAGAATGACAGCTAATGAAAGGTTAAGAGTTCATAGTTACCATCAACATAAGACAAACAAGCAATTTAAATGGTGGCCTTGTTTTTCTTTTTTCTCAGTTTCTCTCTGCCTATATTCCATGTATATGATGTGGGGCTAATCATAGTACTTACCAATCTCCTAGCATTGTTGTAAGGATTAACAAATTAAATTTATATAAAAGAGCTTAGAATAGTTTCTGGGACATAAAAGTACATGCTTTTATGTAAGAACAAGCTAGTATATAATCATAAATTTTACTTTTGTCTCTTCTGATTGTACCAATGATAATGACACAACTCCCCATGATAAAAGTATATTATAATTTTTCATTGCAGCATAAATCCAACAAATTCAAGTAGTTTTATGATTTTAAAATCTACTACCTATCCTTCTATTGGAATTGAAACCCTAAAGATATATTGAATTCTATTCTGGAACATTAACATGTATGTTACAGTTATTTTTATTAAATTTCACTATGTATCAAACACCTTAAATGTGCTTTACATGTGATGGTTTATTTAATCCTCAGAAATTAGATATTGTTATCCTAATTTTGCAACTGAAACACAAACTGTTTTCTTGACTTGCCCAATATCACACAGGTAGAAAAGTGATGAATGAGGAATTTAAGTGGAGGCACTTGGCCTCAAAAGACCACTTGATTAACCTATACACTCTTTCTGTATATGGATGGAAAATTCCTCATTTACTTCCTGAGCTAACAGCTACTATTATGCAATAATGGATAAGTCAGTATATAACTATAACTATTGCCATCTATAAATCAGAGGAGCTGCCCAAGTTCAGATTCTTTACAAGGGACACAATTTTATTTAATGAGCAAACTGTCATATCATAGATGTCCCATCTCCCTCATTATACTTTAACCTCCATGAGTAGCTTCTTATCCTCCAGAAAGTCCTGTCTGGATGAAGTCAGCCCTTCATAAATACCAGGACTGCTGTGATCCCTTCGCACCTGATGGTAAACATTACAGAATTCCATTTGAGTGAGGCGATGTTTCCACTCCTGATTTAAGACTGGTTTCCCCTGCCAGCACTTCTTCCCTATACCACACATCTGGTCAAGTCAGCCCTGAGTTATCTGAAGGGCCCCACCTGGCAAGGCTTTGTCTTCATTCTTCTGTGAACCATCTGCATCTATCTTGCTTTTACAGGAAAGCTATCATTCAGGCCTTGATGTAAATATGGGGCTCTCGAGACAATATTAGCTTAAGAGCCGATGTTGTCAGGTATAGGCTTCAGGGGCTTCTAAGGAGCCCTGGGTTGGGTGATACAGATCATATGATGGGTCTCAGGATTTTCTTTCAGATATATAATGTGCTGCTGCTGCTGCTGCTGCTAAGTCGCATCAGTCGTGTCCGACTCTGTGTGACCCCATAGACGGCAGCTCACCAGGCTCCTCTGTCCCTGGGATTCTCCAGGCAAGAACACTGGAGTGGGTTGCCATTTCCTTCTCCAATGCATGAAAGTGAAAAGTGAAAGTGAAGTCACTCAGTCGTGTCCGACTCTTAGCGACCCCATGGACTGTAGCTTACCAGGCTCCTCCGTCCATGGGATTTCCCAGGCAAGTATAATGTGCTAAGTTAATATATTTAAACCATGTCCAACAAAGACAGCTATATCTAGCCCTGTAGCTTTCACTGTATTCCATAACAGGGGCATAGCTGTGATAAAACAGAAGGAACGCAACGTTTCTACCCAATGGTACATATTCTAGTTCTCCCACTTCTCAAACTCTATAAACTCGGGTAATTCACTAACCTTTTCAAGACTCAGTTTCCTTGGATGTCAAATTGGGAGACGTGTGCTAGCCCTCTCCATTTGCTGTCCATGAGTGTGGTTTTGCTCTTTAATTAATTCCAGGGAGCAATTTAACAGCTGAATGTGTCTTTTAAAAGACTTACTGTGTAAGGAGAGAATAATGAATCAAGATCATCATTCTTTTTTGGTTGGTTTGGTTTTTTGGTTTTTTTTTTTGAAGAATGGTTGATTTATGACATTATATTAGTTTCAGTGCACATCATAGTGATTCTATATTTATAGATCATGCTCTGTTAAAAGTTATTACAAAATAATGGTTATAATTTCTTGTGCTGTACAAAATATCCGTGTTGCTTATCTATTTTATGCATGGTAATTTCTATCTCATCCTTCACTCCTTTTTTGCCCCTCCCCACTTCCCTCTCACTACTAGTAACTGCTAGCTTGTTTTCTACATCTGTGGGTCTGTTTTTCTTTTGCTATATACACTCATTTCCTTTTCTAGATTTCACATATAAATGATATCAAACAGTATTTGTCTCTCTCTCTGGCTTATTTCACTAAGTATAATATTCTCTAGGCCTAACACCCATGCTGCTGCAAATGGCGGAATTTCATTTGTTTTATGGTTAAATAACATTCCATTGTAGGGCTTCCCTGATAGCTCAGTTGGTAAAGAATTCACCTGCAATACAAGAGACCCTGGTTCAATTCCTGGGTTGGAAAGATCCACAGAAGGGATAGGCTACCCACTCCAGTATTCTTGGGCTTCCCTTGTGGCTCAGATGGCAAAGAATCCTCCTGCAATGCAGGAGACCTGGGTTCAATCCCTGGGTTGGGAAGATCCCCTGGAGAAGGGAAAGGCTACCCACTCCAGTGTTCTGGCCTGGAGAATTCCATGGACTGTGTAGTCCATGGGGTCTCAAAGAGTCGGACACAACTGAACAAGTTTCACTTCACAAAATTCCATTGTATATATGGAATGTCACATCTCCTTTATCCATGCATTTGGATAAAGGACATTTGGGTTGCTTTCTTATCTTGGCTGTTGTAAATAGTGCTGCCTTGAAATTGGGATTCATGTATCTTTTAGAATTAATGTTTTTGTTTTTTCCGAATATATACCCAGGAGGAGAATTTCTAGATCACGTGGTAATTCTCTTTTTAGTTTGTTTTTAAGAACTTCCATACTGTTTTCCATAGTGGCTGCACCAATTTACATTCCCACCAGCAGTGTACAAGAGTTACCTTTTCCCCACAGCCTCCCCAACATTTGTTACTTGTAGACTTTTTGATGTTAGCCATTCTGACAGGTGTGAATTTATATCTCATTGTGGTTTTGATTTGCATTTCTCTAATATTTAATGATGTTCATGTGCCGGTTGGCCATCTGTATGTCTTCTTTGGAAAATGCCTATTTAGATCTTCTGCCAAGTTTTTTCATTAGATTGTTTGTTCTTCTGATATTAAGTTGTCTGAGCTATTTATATAATGCAAATAATAACCACTTATCAGTCATATCATTTGCTAATATTTTCTCCTATCCTGCAGCTTACTATTTGTTTTGTTAATGGGTTCCTTTGCTCTGCAAAAGCTTTTAAATTTAATGTCCCAGTTTGTTTATTTTTGCCTTAGGAGACAGATCCAAAAAAGCACATTGCTACAATTTATGTCAAAGAGTGCTCTGCCTATGTTCTCTTCTAGGAGTTTTATGGTTTCAGGTCCTACATTTAGATCTTTAATCCATTTTGAGGTTGTTGGTTTGTTTTTTTGTATGATATTAAAGAATGTTCTAATTTCATTCTTTTACTTATAGCTGTACAGTCTTCCTAACACCACTTATTGAAGAGACTTGTCTTATCTCCATTGGATATTCTTGCCTCCTTTGTTCCAGATTAATTGACCACAGGTGGATGGGTTTATGTCTGGGCTCACTATTCTATTCCCATTGAGCTATGTGTCTTTTTTTGTGCCAGTATCAGGCTGCTTTGATTACTATAGATTTGTAAGGATCATTCTTGAAAACTAGTTCTTTCTTCCGTCTTCCTCCCGTTTTCCCTCTCTTTAAGACATTAATTAATAGACATGATACTCAGAAACTTTTCAGAGGAATGGAATATTGAAAATGTCCTTCAAAAACATGTACCCAGTCAAATAGTGATCAGAACCCAACAAATGAAAACATGAAATAGGATTGAGAGTTGTAAGTCTCCTAAACTTCAAAGGAAAGGCATTAACCCATTTTGAACCCAAAATGGCTAACTAGGCAGGGGGGAAGAGATTGAGAATTTAGAAATCAGCTATGTGGGAGAATCTTGAGGAAGCATTTCTTCTATGCCCATCATTCTTTCATACATTAAACTCTAGGCCTGGATTCTTTTTCAGCCATAGACCAGCCAAGGCAATACCAGAGAGAATGGAAAATTATTCTCCAATTCTCTTCACAATGCACATTTATTTATTAATATTTATGAGAATATTTTAGGTGTAAGCACTATTTTCCTTTCCTATGGATTCAGTTTTCCCATTAAGCCTCATCACAGTGGGAAGAGTTATTTCCTAGTGACTCACTATCGTGTGGAGTCACCTTAGCTTGTATCAGGCTAAGTAATATTGATGGGAAAAACTCCACAAGTATGAGATGTCTTCAAAATACTAAACAGGAAAAATTGATTGTGGAAAACGTAACTGTCCCTGGTAGCTACTCATTTCCCCCTCAGGGCAGCACTTTCTTCATGTTTGCATTTTAGAGTTTCCTACTTTGTATTCTAATTCTGGAGTCAGCAAACTTTCTGTAAAAGGCTAGATTGAAAATATCTTCAGTTGGGCAGGCCAGGTAGTATTGATACATACTACTCAACTCTGTTGTAGCATGAAAGCAGCCATATAAAATGCATAAACAAATGAGCATGCCTGTGTTCCAATAAAACTTTACTTATAGACACTGAATTTGAATTTCATGTAATTTTCATATGTCCCCAAATAATTTTTATTTGATTTTTCCTCTAACTACTTAAAAATACGAAACCACACATAGCTCTTTGTTTTGTTGTTGTTCAGTCATTAAATTGTGTCCAACTCTTTGTGACCCCATGGACTGTAGCATGCCAGGCTCCTCTCTCCTCTACTATCTCTCTGAGTTTGCTCAAATTCATGTCCACTGAGCCAATGATGCCACCCAACCATCTCATCTTCTGTCATTCCCTTCTCCTCCTGCCCTCAGTCTTTCCCAACATCAGGATCTTTTCCAGTGAGTTGGCTCTTCTCATCAGGTTGCCAAAAGTATTGGAGCTTCAGCTTCAGCATTAGTCCTTCCAATGAATATTCAAGGTTGATTTCCTTTAGGATGGACTGTTTTGATCTCCTTGTTGTCCAAGTAACTTTGAAGAGTCTTCTCCAACACCGCAATTCAAAAGCATCAATTCTTTGGTGCTTAGCCTTCTTTATGGTCCAAATGTCACATCCGTACATGACTATTGGAAAAACAATAGCTTTGCTTATATGGACCTTTGTCAGCAAAGTGATGTCTCTGATTTTCAATATGCTGTCTTGGTTGGTCATAGCTTTCCTTCCAAGGTGCAAGCGTGTTCTCATTTCATGGCTGCAGTTACTGTCTGCAGTGATTTTGGAGCCCCCCCCAAATAAAATCTATCATTGCTTCCAATTTTCCCTGATCTATTAGCCATGAAGTGATGGGACTGAATGCCATCATCTTAGTTTTTTGAATGTTGAGTTTTAAGCCAGCTTTTTCACTCTCTTATTTCACCCTCATCAAGAGGCTCTTTAGTTCCTCTTCACTTTCTGTCATTAAAGTGGTATTATCTGCATATTTGCAGTTGTTGATATTTCTCCTGGAAATCTTGATTCCAGCTCATGATTCCTTTAGCTTGGAATTTCACATTATGTACTCTGCATATAAGTTAAATAGGCAGGGTGACAATATACATCCTTGACAAACTCCTTTCCCAATTTTGAACCAGTCCATTGTTCCATGTCCAGTTCTAACTGTTGCTCCTTGACTTGCATACAGATTTCTCAGAAGACAAGTAAGGTGTTAGCAGTGTGATGTCTGGTTCCTCTGCCTCTTTGAAACCCAGCTTGTCATTTGAAGTTCTCAGTTCATGTACTGCTGAAGCCTAGCTTGAAAGATTTTGAGCATAACCTTGCTAGCATGTGAAATGAGTGCAGTCTTAAGGTAGTTTAAACATTCTTTGGTAATGGAATTAAAACTGACCTTTTCCAGTCCTGTGCCCACTGCTGAGTTTTCCAAATTTGCTGACAGATTGAGTGCAGCACTTTAACAGCAGCACCTTTTAGGATTTTAAATAGCTCAGCTGGAATTCTGTCACCTCCACTAGCTTTGTTCATAGTAATGCTTCCTAAGGCCCACTTGACTTCATACTCCAGAATATCTCGCTCTAGGTGAATGACCTCACCATCATGGTTATCAGGGTCATTAGGACCTTTTTTAAAAAATTTTTTAAAGACTATTTTTTATATGGTTCTTCTGTGTATTCTTGCCACCTCTTCTTCATCGTTTTTGCTTCTGTAGATTCTTACCATTTCTGTCTTTTATTGTGCCCATCCTTGCATGGAATGTTTTCTTGATGTCTCAATTTTTCTTGAAGAGATCTCTGGTCTTTCTCATTCTATTATTTTCCTCTGTGTCTTTGCACTGTTCATTTAACAAGACCTTCTTATCTCTCCTTGCAATTCTCTGGAACTCTACATTCAGTTGTATATATCTTTCCTTCATAGTTATTCAGTTCAGTCTCTCAGTCGTGTCCAACTCTTTGCAACCTCATGGACTACAGCATGCCAGGACTCCCTGTCCATCACCAACTCCCAGAGCTTACTCAGACTCATGTCCATCACATCGGTGATGCCATCCAACCATCTCATCCTCTGTCGTCTGCTTCTCTTTCCACCTTCAATCTTTCCCAGCATCAGGGTCTTTTCCAGTGAGTCAGTTCTTCACATCAGGTGGCCAAAGTATTGGAGTTTTAGCTTCAGCATCAGTCCTTCCAATGAATATTCAGGACTGATTTCCTTTATGACAGTTAGCTGCTGCTGCTGCTGCTAAGTTGCTTCAGTCGTGTCCGACTCTGTGAGACCCCATAGACGGGGGCCCACTGTCTCTGGGATTCTCCAAGCAAGAACACTGGAGTGGGTTGCCATTTCCTTCTCCAATGCATGAAAGTGAAAAGTGAAAGTGAAGTCGCTCAGCCGTCCCTGACTCAGTGACCCCATGGACTCCAGTCTACCAGGCTCTTCCGTCCATGGGATTTTCCAGGCAAGAGTACTGGAGTGGGGTGCCATTGCCTTCTCCGTGACAGTTAGCTATTGTATAGCTATTAGGCCTGGAGAAGGCAATGGCACTCCACTCCTGTACTCTTGCCTGGAAAATCCCATGGACGGAAGAGCCTGGTAGACTACAGTCCATGGGGTCACTAAGAGTTGGGGACGACTGAGCGACTTCACTTTCGCTTTTCACTTTCATGCATTGGAGAAGGAAATGGCAACCTACTCCAGTGTTCTTGCCTGGAGAATCCCAGGGATGGGGGAGCCTGGTGGGCCGCCATCTATGGGGTCTCACAGAGTCGGACACGACTGAAGTGACATAGCAGCAGCAGCTATTAGGCCATACAAAAACAGTTGATGGGCCAAGTATGACTCACAGGCTATTGGTCCCCTACTCTTGTTTTAATTCATCTATATGAGACCTTTGAGAGTAACACCCATATTATTCTCATCCAAATGAATTACAGTGATAATCAGACAATCAGCAATGAATATAAATGCTAAGGATCACAGGAATTTTCAAACCAGTATAAGGAAAGAGAAAGGAAGGAAGAACAAGGAGATAAATAACTGAAATGTCACATCTCAAGAGTTGCTGAAATTGGACTGTGCTATTTGGGAAAACATTTCTTGATAGGCTATTTGAAAACATTGCCTTTATGTTTTACTTTGAGAATTTGGTTCACAGTTGAACCTGCTCAGCACTGCTTCAAGAGGCTGCTGGATCTTCACCATGATTAACGTCAGAACTGAAATGGTGGGATATGAGCCATGATTGTTAATGGAAATAATGGCTTCACCCCATTATCATTCTTCATCACAGACAAGAGAAAAAACAAATACAAGTAGAAAGAAATCTCCAGCTTGTTAATGTGTTCCAGTGATAGCTTTAGGGTTGAAGAGTACTTTCAGTGTAATTCAAATAAGGCTACATCCTTCTGAACCTAAGAGAAAACCTTGAGATGAAGAGATTGCTTCAGAGTTGCATGGGGCTTCTGGGTTTCAGTTGGACATCTTTAACCACATTGAACTCTGCTGATGACTTGTGCTGTGAGTTTATCTAGTGCCCAGGGAAGAAATGGGCTCAGTGCCAGTTCAGAAAGTTTCCAGCTAGTTTCTGTCCTGATCACCATGAACATATTATTTCCAAATAGCAAGATCTCTGAGAGAGCTAATGCAAGGCATAAGACCAAATCATTTTACTTTCAAATCTACAAACATTTTAAAAATCACACTACTGCATCTAGAAGTTATTAATACAAATGAGAGCCTATCTGCAAGTCTCAGAGCCTCTAAAATTTGGGTAACATGAAAGCACTGTAGAATAATTTCATTCCAGTTGGAAAAATCTTAGAATTAACAAATTGGAATAAACTTTGGACATCATGTAACTCTCCTCAACATTTATCAGAACAATGCTTAGGGCATTTCAGGTGGATGAAAACCCCAAGCACCCTCCATACCTGTTAAATCTCCTGTCCTAGGATTTATGGTCCTCTAACATCAGATATTGAAAAGCAGAGATGTTACTTTGACAGCAAAGGTCCGTCTAGTCAGGGCTATGGTTTTTCCAGCGGTCACGTATGGATGTGAGAGTTGGACTGTGAAGAACGCTGATCGCCTAAGAATTGATGCTTTTGAACTGTGGTGTTGGAGAAGACTCTTGAGAGTCCCTCGGACTGCAAGGAGATCCAACCAGTCCATTCTGAAGGAGATCAGCCCTGGGATTTCTTTGGAAGGAATGATGCTAAAGCTGAAACTCCAGTACTTTGGCCACCTCATGCGAAGAGTTGACTCATTGGAAAAGACTGATGCTAGGAGGGATTGGGGGCAAGAGGATAAGGGGACGACAGAGGATGAGATGGCTGGATGGCATCACTGACTCGATGGACGTGAATCTGACCGAACTCCGGGAGTTGGTGATGGACAGGGAGGCCTGGCGTGCTGCAATTCTTAGGGTCACAAAGAGTCAGACACAACTGAGCCACTGAACTGAACATCAGATATTATCCTTGTGCCTAATTTACATCCTACGAGACAGCTTAAGCTATACATGGACTTATGTGCATGACAAGCCAATTCATGAATTTCAACCCACTTAAACTTCTTTGTTTATAATTGAAGTATAGTTGATTTACCACTTAAACCTCTAACATCAAACTTAGTTTAAAAAAAATTTCTTCTTCAAGTGACTCAACCTTAGTTAAGTCATTAATTGCCATGAGAAAGGAAAGTGTATTTTCATTTCAAATAGCTCATATTTTTGGGCTTCCCTAGCGGTTCAGTGGATAAAGAATTCACCTACAGTGCAGGAGACACAGATTCAATCTCTGGCTCCAGAAGATCCCCTGCAGAAAGAAATGGCAACCTATTCCAGCATTCTTGCCTGGGAAATTCCATGGACAGAGGAGCCTGGTGGACCCTGTCCATGGGGTTGCAAACAGTTGGATGCAACTTAGCAAGTAAACCACCAACCATCTCATATTTCAGCCAGACTTGGTTGACATGTTTCTGCCTGTGGTCTCTAATATATGCATAAGCAAATATTGCTTAAGTTGTGCTGCAGCTAAAGACTAAACTGTAGATAATTACCATAGAGAAGCAAATAGTTAGAAAAATCATAAGTCAAGGTTCAATATATATATTTCTGTAAATAAAAGGGCAAACAATTATCAGGCTAAACAAACCATTTGTTTTTATTACAAATATAAATATTAAAATATTAATTGAACTTGAGTCACTGCTATTAAATTACTGTAAGCCCCCAAAATTTTAATGAAGACAAAATATTTTTGTGTTAAATAAACATATGGTTAACAATGAGGAAAGACCTATAAACAAACACTAAGTTTCGTGTTTAGATTTTCCCCAGATGCGAGTAATAAGAATTTCTTTTTTTGGAAGAGGTCATAACATAAACATATATTTGTATAGATCTCAGTTTTCAGGAAGAATTTAGAAATATTTCTAAAAAAGTATCATTGCTATAACTACATTTCATAAGTATCTATCAGATATTTACAGGGGGTGGCTCCTCACATTTTTAATTATATTCACTAACTTCTGTGATTAGAGAATATTTTTGTTGGAATTCACCATTTATTGCTTACAATATCTCACTTATTCTCACAGATTCATTTAAAAGGCACTTATTTTAGTAATCAGTTTATAGCTGAAGAAACTAAAATTGAAAGAGCATAGAAATCTTCCCCTCACTCTTCTCTCTCTCACCATGTAAGGATGCAAAATGCCTTGCAGAGCAGAAAAGAAAATTTGAGCCTTCTGCATGGCAATACAATATTGCAATCTGCTAGGAAACACTGTCTTTGTTTCTGATTCTAAAGATACTTTTATCCATTCAGGCGGTTCACAGAGGCATGGGACATCAACAGAGAGGCTCATGGAAATCTAAAAGTAAAAAAAGCATACACTTTAAGAGTGTTGCTGTCGTTTCTGGATCCTTTACCAGAATGTGGGGGGCCATAGGCCTGGTACTAGGGCCAGAGACCAGAGCTAACAATTGACTGTGGCTCCAATTCACCTGCCAGCGTAGGAGATGCAAGAGACGCAGCCTTGATCCCTGGGTCGAGAAGATCTCCTAGAGAAGGAAATGGCAACCCAGCCCAGTATTCTCACCTGGGAACCCTCATGGACAGAGGAGCCTGGTGGGCTACAGTCCATGGGGCCACAAAGATTCGGACACAACTGAGCCACTGAGCACACTAGACCCCTTTAAGGTCCCTGAGACGTGGGTAACAACAGGATAGGAACACCCTTCATCCAGGCTTATCTCCCATTTCCCTGGGGTCAAGGGACACAGACTCATTCACAGATAGTATATCAAGTAATGCTTACAGAAGCCCTGCCAGCTCACGGGTGCTACCACTCTAAGTGTACTAACCAGGTGGGAGTGACTCAGTTCAGTTCAGTCGCTCAGTTGCGTCTGACTCTTTGTGACCCCATGGACTGCAGCACGCAAGGCCTCCCTGTCCTTCACCAACTCCCACAGTCTTTTCAAACTTGTGTCCATTGCGTCGGTGATGCCATCCAACCATCTCATCCTCTGTCATCCCCTCTCTTCCTGCCTTCAATCTTTCCCAGCATCAGGGTCTTTTCCAATGAGTCGGCTCTTTGCATCAGATGGCCAAAATATTGGAGTGACCCAGTATACCATTAAACTCTAATCTACCTGCAATTAGTAATTAACAAATAAACCTTTAGGTTTCTGATTATGGGGAATAGAATAGGTCCCTTTTGCATAGAACACTAATGCTTTATATTTTTAGGCCAGGAAGGCAAAATTGACATTTTGAGAATGATTATTTTGTTATATCTCAAGGATCTAAATTCCAACAGCATGGCAAAGGGAAATTTTCTGTCACCCCCAAGGCCCTTGAAGTCCCACCTCTCTCCATGATTTTGATCCTTAAAAGGTCCATCGAGGCACAATAGTATTAATAATGTTCCCTTTTGCTCCCTTGGGTAAAATCTGGTGAGCAATCCTCAAGGCCTGAGATGCTGGGGTGTGGGTCAGAGTATGTCACCTCTTGCCACCAACATTCTCAGTTTAGTTTAGAAGATGAGGCTACAGCTCCTCAGGGAATCTTCCACTGTGGCTGACTGGCTGCGCACTTGCTGTGTGGTTGTGTTATTCAGAGTCTCATTCTCTTTTCTGTATGTCCACTGGCACACACACCAAAGTAGGGAAAACCACAACACACTCTTGTTCGAGCCAGACCATAGATCCTCCGCGGCCTCAGAGGGCCTGAGGAGAGGTGATGCTGAAAAGGGGCAGCAGAGGCCAGGGAGGGAATGCCACATTCATCACAGGTCCTATCAGAAAGACTTCTAGGTGAGTGGGTGCAGCTGTTCCGGTGTGATGAGAAGTGGGAATCATGTAACACTTCATTTATGGACTTCACAGCACTGCAATGGGGAAGTGAAAAGATTCCCCACAGGAGCCTCTCAAAAGTTTCCTTCAGACTAGTTGTATTCCAACAATGTATTTGACCTAAATATCTTGAATAACAGTGAAAATGTTAGAATGGAGAGCATTAATTTCTGCATGTGAGTGTATGATATATACAACATAATCTTAAAATTTTCAAGCATATAATCAGTTCAGTTCAATTCAGTTGCTCAGTCGTGTCCAACTCTTTGCGACCCCATGAATCGCAGCACGTCAGTCCTCCCTGTCCGTCACCATCTCCCGGAGTTCACTCAGACTCACATCCATCGAGTCAGTGATGCCATCCAGCCGTCCCATCCTCTGTCGTCCCCTTCTCCTCCTGCCCCCAACCCCTCCTAGCATCAGAGTCTTTGCCAATGAGTCAACTCTTCGCATGAGGTGGCCGAAGAACTGGAGTTTCAGCTTTAGCATCATTCCTTCCAAAGAAATCCCAGGGCTGATCTCCTTCAGAATGGACTGGTTGGATCTCCTTGCAGTCCAAGGGACTCTCAAGAGTCTTCTCCAACACCACAGTTCAAAAGCATCAATTCAACTTTCTTCACAGTCCAGCTCTCACATCCATACATGACCACTGGAAAAACCATAGCCTTGACTGGATGGACCTTTGTTGGCAAAGTAACGTCTCTGCTTTTCAACATGCTATCTAGGTTGGTCATAACTTTTCTTCCAAGGAGTAAGCGTCTTTTAATTTCATGGCTGCAGTCACCATCTGCAGTGATTTTGGAGAGAATCAAGCATATAGTACAGGGATACAAATTTAAAGACCATCAGTTCAAATGATAGAAATACAGTGTGAATACAATATATAATCACAAATATGTAAATCTATGTATAGATACACATCAATATATATCTTGATCAGTTAAATCATCTTATCTTAAAACTGGTGGGGTCATTCAGCCTCCTCCTGAATGATGAACCTGGAACTTCCCAATTAAGGGGCAACAAGAAAATTGAAATCTCCTCAGCCACCTTCCATGCTCTGGGATTTTTAAATTAGATTTACAATTTGTATTCCAAAATATAACATTTCATAAAACTACCCTGTACAACTCAATCCAAAGTGGTGCTAACAACAAAGTCATACACTCAGCAGGGATACCTTGCTCCCTGCGTGTACACACGAGGAGAGACACACAGAAGGACATGCACTCAAATTAGCGAGATGCTCAAGTGTCTTTCCCACTGAGAGGAAAAACACTTGCTCCTCTCAGTCCCACCACTGAACACTGTTTGCCCCTGGAGAGAAGGTGGAAACCCTGGGTCTGACTGAATATTTACCCAAGAGACTGAGAACAAATCTGTGAGTAACACAGATTACTTAGAAGTAACTAGATAAAGTTTTTGTATAAGGCAGAATGAGAAACAGAAGCCATTCTATTCTGAGTTCAGAATTAAAAAATAAGTTGCATTTATTTTGCATATCTCAGGGCTATGATTAGAAGTTATATAACCAACTGTGTGATTTTTTTAATTTACAACATAAGATTCAAAGGTAATACTCGGAAACTCTGGAAATACCAAATGATACTCAAAATACTGAGTTGTGCATAAGGTAGATGTTTTGCTGGGTGAATGCAAAGCAGACTGTATTAAAAAAAAACTCTTGTGTCTTTAAAACCAAAGGTCAATATCTATTTTAATTCATATGCTTGTGAAAGTTACTGTCTGATAGCATCATAGTGGTCTTTTCTTCATTATTTATTTTTAAGCAAATAAAAAGGATTAGAGAACATGTTTTCAAGACAAATCAAAGAGACTCTGCAGAATCACTCAAGACAAATAATATTTTCTTGAGGATAAGCCACAGAAGGTATCAGCTAAGAAATACCTCTTTTAAATCTGACATTAGGATTTGAGACATTAAACACAAACACAAGAATTACTTTGTCATGGGGGAAAATGCAAGTTCTCTAAGCAATTAATTCAGGTAAAATGGAACTGAAATATTTCTGATCTTTCCCAATCATGTGAAAATTTACTTAAAAGGATTTTTCCTCTAATAAACGTACCTTGAACTTCATTAGTAACTTCTATAAACGAAAGTAAACATTTTCATTTCAGTAATTCCCATTAGTTATCATTATTTCATCTGTCAAATCCCAATACAAATATAAGGAAGGAAGACTTTAATAAATTGAATAGATTAACTTTGACAGCAATGTTCAAGTTGTCTGAAAGAGAACATGGATCAAAGTCAACTGAGAAAAGAATATACCCACAAGGGTAGATATAGAGGCCGGTTCTACTTACAGGGAGCTGTTGTTTCTAATGGGACCATCGCATGTCTTCCTGATGTGCTGAGGCAGAGAGAAAAAGCAGTATCTCATCTGTGAAATTTTGTGAAGGATATTTTTCAATTCTCCTATCATTCTAAATACATATTATAAACAACCAACTATAGTTAAATTGAGTTGCATTAATTCACAACAAGATATACCAAAACAATTCAATAACTGCATGTTTTAAATAAAATCACTGAAATTCTAGATCTTAGGATTAATAAATGTAGGGGCATATTTTTGGAATAAACCATGTGAGGAATTGCTCAATCACACAGTCTCCAGGATTGAACTGAAAAGCACAAATTTATATAGAAAGCCTCAGTGGCCACCATGTAAAAACAAAGGCTCTATGCCCTTCAGTTTAGTTCTCCATATAAACCACAGGGGATTCCTTAAAGGAAAACTGAGTTACACGCCTTGTCCTGTAAGGACCCTGTTCTTACCCACTATTGCACAGGGGTAGAGTTTCCCACAGCAACGGCAATGGCACCTCACTCCAGTACTCTTGCCTGGCAAATCCTATGGACGGAGGGGCCTGGTGGGCTGCAGTCCATGGGGTCGCTAGGAGTCGGACACGACTGAGTGACTTCACTTTCACTTTTCACTTTCATGCACTGGAGAAGGAAATGGCAACCCACTCGTGTTCTTGCCTGGAGAATCCCAGGGACGGGGGAGGCTGGTGGGCTGCCGTCTATGGGGTCACACAGAGTCAGACACGACTGAAGCGAGTTAGCCGCAGAGTTTCCCAGCCCTCAGATTTCCTGCTGAGAGTGCTTCTGATGCACTCTTACTTCTATGATGCAAAATTAGTGTGACTTCTTAAAAAGGGACAAACAACATATTACCAGAAGGATACTCAATCTTTATTGATAGAAAAATAGAATGGAGTCTAAATAATGAGATATAAAGCAGATTCAATCATGTTCAGGGAATTTTCATGTGTTTTCTTCTTCAGTCATTTATGGGAACTGCAGGCTCTTACCAAGATTTTGATTAAAAGACAGCAATTTTTAGTGGAAGTCCTAATTTTTAATTATCACATCATGGATCTCATCAATAAATACAGTGGTTTCATTTACTTTCATTATATCTGGCTCTTCCTCTCAGGGTTGGAAGCTGGCAGTAGAGACTTTGACCTAGCATTCTTGGAATCCTTCCTCACTATTTTTCCAGGGACTCCTTTGCCTCTCTTCAGTGTTGAATTCCATGTTTCCTGTATCTTGATTTGCTTCCTCAGTTCAGTCACATCTTCCAATGGTTTTCTGGCAGGCGAGGGGAGGGTGGTGGGGTGGGAATGGGTCATATGTTTGACAATATCTGCATTTTCTCCTCTCATTTGATTGACATTTTGGCTGTGTATTAAATTCTACATAGGAAATAGTACTGTTTGTGAATTTTAAAGAATTTCTTGATTTTTCTAGCTTACAGAGTTAATGTGATTTTTAACACTTTGTGTATGACTTGCTTTTCCATCTGGAAACGTTGAGAATCTACTCTGTGCCCAGTTCTGAAATTTCACATTGATGTACTTTACATAAGCTTATTTTCATTCATTGTTTAAGCCTCCCATGAACTCTTTTAATCTGAAAATTGTAATTTTTAATCTGAAAATTCATGACTTTCGGTCCTGGGGAAATGTCTTCAATTATTTTCTCAATGATTTCCTACCTTCAATTTCCTCTGTCCCTGCTCTTTTTGAATATCTATTGTTGTGTATTATATTTTGTAGACTGTTTTCTAAATTTATCTCTCCTCACTTTTGTCTTTTTTTTTTTCTACTTTCTGATCTATTTCTCTAGCTGTATTTTCAACTCTTCCACTGAGTTTATAATTTTTGCCATCATCTTTTTTCAATTTCCAAAGATTTTTCTTGGTTTACTGAATGCTTTTTACCTAATATCTTGTTTTCAATTCACGGATGCACTAATGTCTCTTAATTCCCTGGAATATGTAGAATAGACTTTGGAAGATATCTTATTCCTCACTGGTTTCTTTTCCTACCTTATCGCGTTTTCCCTATTTGTGTTGGTTTTTATCTTCTATCTTGGAGTTCTTCTCTAGTTTGAAGCTCTGCATGTGTGTGTGAGACTTGTTGACTCTGAACTTCATTATCATGGTATCTGGGTGGGCCACTTATCAAAAAACTATGATGTCAGTGACTTGAGGTCTTCTAGGCTGTTCAGACTTCCCAAAGGAGAACTTCCTGGGTCTTATCTGAGTGATGGAAGCCCAGTGGTGCACTTAAGCACTCAGCATTCAATATGTGTCAATTCACCTAAGTTGTTGTTTTCAGGATAAGGACTCATGGTCTAAACTCTGATCACTGCTCCCTCTTTGGCCTCCCCATTTTTGTTGTGGAACTCATTTGAAATTTGCTGTCTTAAAGTAATAAATATGAGGAGTGTATTTACATCTCATGGACCAGATCTAGTCACTGATTGACTTATTGCTCAGATATGAAGGAAGAACAGATAATGTGATTTCTGTATACATAGGGGAAAACTTTGTCTCAGTGATAGCCCCGGATCTTCTAAGCAGTATTTTCCCCTATTTACTTGGGGACCCAGTTAATCAACTTATTTCTCAATACATAGCCTTTTTCCCCCCAATTTCCAGTGCTGAAGATAAAGAGCCAGCAAACCTAAATTAAGCCAATGTTTATAAACAGTAAGCTTATAAGGTTTATGGTAAGTGTTTAAAGGCATCTGCAAGCTAAACTTTCACTTCATTTTAGTGCTGTTAATCAATTATAGAGTTCTTCTTAAAGAAATTGGCTAAGGGAAATGATGAAATGTAAGTTCTAGTGACAGGCATAAGAAATTCTAATATAGTGTTTGCCCTTGAGTCAATTCTGTACTAATTTTTCACACCAAGCAAATACTTTCCTTATGGCTTCCCGTGTTTTCCATATTTTCATTATTTATGACTTTTCTCTTCTAGTTGGCGTTTTCTATTAGAGTTTTAAATTTCCCTTTTTTCTGCTACTTCAACTCTTTTTGAGAGAAACATCTGTTTCTCTTCCCCATTTACAGAGTAATCTCACAATCAGTGTCATCTACTAGCCAAGGGAACATCACAATTACCAATAAATCAACCAATAAATGATTTCTGAGTAGATTAAGTGTGTGTTTTGTGTGTGTGATGGGAGAATAGATAAACCCAGGAAATGGAGCATGAGAGGTTTAAGAATAGTTCATGAATATTCTATAACTGTAAGATTTCTCTATGCAAACTAGTTATGGTAAGTGTAGGTAGACTGTAACATAAAATGTGGAAGATATCCCTAATTAAATTTCCTCCAGCTGGTGCTTTCCCCAAGTTGACATTGTTAGAAATGATTAGCATTCCACAACATCCAAGCTCACAGCGTTGGTGGGTTGTCTGTGAACTAGTCTAGATAAACAGGAAGTCATTCTGATCTGGTTAATATTGTTAACAAAAAATAAGGTGCTGGCAAGATTTGGGTTCGCGCTTCTATCCTTTATCTGCCAAATTTCCATTTTAAATGTATTCAGAACAGATATACTTTTAATATGGACAGCAGCTCCATAATAGCCAACATTTCTTGTGCATTCACTACACGCCATGCAGGGTACAGAGAACATGTACTATTATGTTTCATTCCTTCAGATCTCTGTGAGACACTTGTGATTACTCTGCATATTTTACAGGTGGAAAAGCTGTGTCTTAGATTAATAACGTGCCAAAGACCATGTAGCTGGAAAAAAGGAGAATCTAGTTTTCTTGGCTCCAGATGGGCCACTGTTATAATGCTTTAATGTCTTTAGGTCTCAATAGAATATACTTTAAATAATTAATCCATTAGAAACTCAAGGTAACAGTTTCTGTATTTCTCCATATTGATTTATTAAGAAAACATGATGGAAGATAAGAAATAGAGAAGTCATCCAATACTGTGAATCCTGAGGCATTTTTAATACCTCAAAACTGAGTTAGAATTAGAATCACTGCCTGCATTAAGAATGCATTGCTTATTCATTATTGTTGAATGGGAAACACTCTGACCGCAAACCTTTGGGTTATCCACAGGAAGCAATTCTGACACTAACTGCTTAGGTTAATGCAATCCCTGTAGGTAGGGCTCAGTCTCACAGGATTACTTCATACACCAGTCACAAGTAGTGGGTATCCCAGGATATTCACAGTTCCTGTCTGACTCAGCTACAAATCAAGGTTCCTGTGACCCCATCCTCAGGCTCAATAACCTAACAGAGTGGCTCACAGAACCCAGGAAAATGGCTTATTTAGTATTGCCAATTTATTACAAAGGACATTTCAAAGTATACAAATGAACAGTCAGATGAAGAGGTACATAGGATAATGTCGGGAAAGGTCCTGAGCACAGAAGCTCCTATCCTTTGTGGAGTCAGGTGTACCATAATCCTGGTACATGGATGTGATCACCAACCTGGAAGCTCTCCAAACCCCATATTTTAGGGATTTTTGTGGAGACTTCATCACATAGGCATGATTGATTGGTAACTAAGTTTTTAGCCTCTGTCTCCTCTCTGAAGAGTGGGAACTGGGGCTGAAAGTTCTAAGCTTCTAATCGTGGCTTGGTTTTTCTGGTGACCAGTCCCCACCCAGGAGCCCACCAAGAGTCATCTCATTAGATCAAAAGATCTGTCACTAAAGAAATTACAAATATTTTAGGAACTCTGTCAGGAGCTAGATCAAACAGCAAATATTAGCACTAACTAGGGCTGAGACCAATATGTGTTTCTTATTATTTTACAGTCGCAAAAGGCAAATAACAAAACTTAGTCACTTAAAATAGTAATAAACATTTTCTCTGGCAGTTCTCGTGAGTCGAGAATTCAGTGGTAGTTTGGGTGGTTCTGAGTTTGGATCTCTGAGTTTTAGTCAAATGTCAGTCAAGACATTTGTCATCAGTTTCAAGAAAGTTCGCTAGCATGATTGGCAGCGTGGATGATGCTGGTGTTGGCAGGACCTCAGTTTCTCTCTACATGGGCCACTTCACAGAGCTGCTTGAGTGTCCTAGAGGCATGGCTTCCTCCAGAGTGAATTATCCAGAGACCAAGGTGAAATCTGCAATGACTTTAAGACGTGTCTTCAGATGTCATACACGGTCACTTCTCCCAGATTCTCCTGGTCATATGGGCCATGATAATTTAGCCACGATTCATTGTAGGTGGAGATTACACAAGAAGAGTGAACTCCAGGAGGCGAGAATCACTGGAGGCCATCTTGAGGTACATTATCACAAAGGAAAAAACCTGCTTAAAGAATACTTGAGAAGTGACTGGGTATAGGACATGAGATCCTAAGGTTTTGGGGGTGATAATGGCTGTCAGTAGGAGAGCAGTTTCCAGGACCCTTCTGTCCATAGACAGCGAAAGCCATTCAGTTGTGTCTGTCTGTGACCCCGTGGACTATACAGTCCATGGAATTCTCCAGGTCAGAATCCTGGAGTGGGTAGCCTTTCCCTTCTCCAGGGGATCTTCCCAACCCAGGGATCAAACCCAGTTCTCCCGCATCGCAGGCAGATTCTTTACCAGCTGAGCCACAAGGGAAGCCCCCTCTGTCCATAGGGCTGCCTTTTGCTGAGTGGGATATACTAGCTGAGGATGAGAGCAGTATTCCTCCATAAAGTGGAACGTTTGAGAGGTGGAAGGGAAAGAAAGCAGAAATTTGAGGCAGCTGGAGAGAAACTATGGTGAAGTGCTAAAATACCTAACGTGAACTTTTATTGTCTGGATTTTTCTTTTTGTTTGTTTTTTGGGGGAGGGGGGTGGCAGGGTGGGGGCAATGTCAATTTGCTTTCTCACATTCCTACTAAATCCTGTTAACACCTGAAATACTTATCATGTACTGAAGAATTGGATTTGTTCTTTGGGATGTTAAAAAAAAAAATGCTGAATTATGTTTCAAAGTGAGAGCTGATGTTCATAGCCTTGGGATATCACTATGACTGGTGGTCTATCCCTACCACCTTCCCTTATCTGAAGCTGGAGGGAAGCACCTCTCTCTGGAGAAACTATCTTATAATTTAGGTTAAAAGAATGATGTATTCATTGTTTTCACAATGTAATCAAAGAGCTCTTAATGAAGTCCTAAGAAAAAATATCTGGTAAATGAGATACTTGAGTGGCTGATTTTGAAAATCATTTAATCTCTCTCAGTGGAACTTTTTAGCAATTACTTTTAAAACTTTTATAAATAAGTATTTGTGCTTCCATCTCCCACTCCCATCCTCGCCTCTCCATTAAGCCGTGATTAAAACTGCCTTTTCCCCGCTACCTTGGGAGGAGCTGAAGCAGGTCACCTTGCAGTCTCTATCAACTTTACATTCCTACACATCCCTCGGGGATAACTAATAGAGAGATATCTAAAACATTGTGCAGGAACATGTCATGAATACAATAAAACTTGTCTTCTGGGGGTGACATATGCATTTAAAAAATTCCCCTGTGTAGACATTGACCAAAACTGGAGTTTTTTCTTCGATTACTGGCTTGTTTCACGTTCTCCATGCTCTGTTTTCCATCATGTTTAGAAACTATTTTCAAGTTTTTGATGAAGTTTTTATCCTTTGAAAATAAGGTCATCTTTCTAGAGGCTGTACATTCACCCACATTCAGTTATTTTCCTTGTGTTTGAAAACCATGGATGAATTTTAATACCTTCATCGTGGCAGTCTTGACAGTGAATTTGTCTAAGATTCCCATGTGTATTTACCGCCAACTGACCACAGATTCTTGGGAAGTTTTCCAGATTGATTTTGTATCATTTAATTAACCAACCATCCATCAGAGACTGTGGTCACCAACACGACTCTGCAATATGTGGAAATTCGGAAAATTGTCTCTTGAAATGTATTTAACAAAAAAAAAAAAAACTTAAAGTTGGAGCTTAATATACATAAAATTTCAAGTTTAATGCATGGTGTAGGTGGTATAAGGGTTCCCAGGTTGTGCTAGTGGTAAAGAACCCGCCTGCCAATGCAGGAGACATAAGAGATGGGGGTTTGATCCCTGGGTCAGGCAGATCCCCTGGAGGAGGGCATGGCAACCCACCCCAGTATTCTTGCCTGGAGAATCCCAAGGACAGAGGAACCTGGCGGGCTACACTCCACAGGGTAACAAAGAGTTGGACACAACTGAAGTGACTTAGCATGCACGCACGCATAGGTGGCATAGGTCTCCCTCCTACTTTCCAATATTCTCATCTAAGACCCTTTACCAGTAAAACAGAGCAATTTTAATTTAATAAAGTCATTTAAAAGATTTTGCCACCAGTCAGAAATTTTTGGAATTAGGGATGAAATTTACAGTTTCTACACCATGCACAGAGAGCTGATGACTCAATTATCAAAACAAAATTCTCCTTTTGATAAGCACCTAATGGCCACTCTCCCCATCTGCTTTTTTCTTATATAGGGCTTATAGGAGAGAAAATAAGAGTAAATATCTAACAAGGGAAAATCTGCCATTTTGAGAAGAAGGATGAAATTGTGAATGGGGGCTTCGGAATAAGGCTGCCAGATAAAAAGCAGGATATTCAGTTCAACACAGATTTCGAGTAAATAATTTAATGATGTTTTTTAGCACAAGGATATATCCCTAATGTTTTACTGAATATCCTGTATTTTATCTACTGCATCTGGCAAGCCTGCTTAGGGGATTTTGAGAATCCTTTTCCTCCCCTAGTTCTAATGTTCATGAAATGATCTAAAGAAGATTTACCTGAGCACATTGCTTAGGAAGATAACATGCGGTTTGCAAAAAAGATAAAATGTCTGCTTTCTAACCACTTATATGAAAAAACTAGCTGAATAAATAATGAGTGGGATGCATTCATTAGCATGTGTGTGGTTTCACCAAAGGCATGATTTCAATTTTGAAGGATCAGGAGCTCTGACTCAGTATAAAACTCTAGCCCTACTGCCTCCTGGCTCAATAACTTCTGGCATGAAATAATCCAAGTTGCACTTTTGTTGTCTGTAAAAATGGAGATTTTCATTAAAGCACTTGACAAGTGGCTGGCACTCAGTAAATCTAGGCTTGGCTTTTTTCTTACACTTAGCTGGGAAAAGTTGAAATTCCAAGCTGAGGGAAAGGATATTACTCGCTCCCAGACTCCTTAAATTACTTGGTCTGCCTTCAGTTACAGAGATTGGAAGAAGCATCTTGTCTAAAACAAAAAATTTTATCCTGAGTAATCAAGATATATCTAAATTTAAAAAATTTTCTCTGAACTTCCAGAAAGTTTATAGACAATGCTATTTAAATTAGCAGTTGACTGTATTCTACCATTTTCTAATGGTCTTTTTTTTTGGGGGGGAGTGTTTTCTCCTCAATATGTTTGTTAATCATTGAAGAAATATTCTGATATTCCCATCTCTTTCAGAATTTTCCACACATTATTGTGATCTGCAAGTGAAAGGCTTTGGCATAGTCAATAAAGCAGAAATAGATGTTTTTCTGGAACTCTCTTGCTTTTCGATAATCCAGTGGATGTTGGCAATTTGATCTCTGGTTCCTCTGCCTCTTCTAAAAGCAGCTTGAACATCTGGAAGTTCACAGTTCATGTATTGCTGAAGCCTAGCTTGAAGAATTTTAAACATCACTTTACTATTGTGTGAGATGAGTGCAATTGTGTGGTAGTTTGGGCATTCTTTGGCATTGCCTTTCTTTGAGATTGGAATGAAAACTGACATTTTCCAGTCCTTTAGTTCTTCTTTGCTTTCTGCCAAAAGGGTGGTGTCATCTGCATATCTGAGACTATTGATATTTCTCCCGGCAAGCTTGATTCCAGCTTGTGCTTCCTCCAGCCCAGTGTTTCTCATGATGTACTCTGCATACAAGTTAAATAAGCAGGGTGACAATATACAGCCTTGACATACTCCTTTTCCTATTTGGAACCAGTTGTTGTTCCATGTCCAGTTCTAACTGTTGCCTCCTGACCTGCATATAGGTTTCTCAAGAGGCAGGTCGGGTGGTCTGGTATTCCCATCCCTAAGCAAAGAAGAACTAAAGAGTCTCTTGATGAAAGTGAAAGAGGAGAATGAAAAAGTTGGCTTAAATCTCAACATTCAGAAAACTAAGATCATGGCATCTGGTCCCATCACTTTATGGCAAATAGATGGAGAAATAGTGGAAACAGTGTCTGACTGTATTTTTCTGGGCTCCAAAATCACTGCAGATGGTGATTGCAGCCATGAAATTAAAAGATGCTTACTCCTTGGAGGGGAAGTTATGACCAACCAAGACAGCATATTAAAAAGCAGAGACATTACTTTGTCAGCAAAGGTCCATCTAGTCAAGGCTATAGTTTTTCCAGTGGTCATGTATGGTTGTGAGAGTTGGACTATAAAGAAAGCTGAGCGCCAGAGAATTGATGCGTTTGAACTGTGGTGTTGGAGAAGACTCTTGAGAGTCCCTTGGACTGCAAGGAGATCCAACCAGTCCATCCTAAAGGAGATCAGTCCTGGGTGTTCATTGGAAGGACTTATGTTGAAGCTGAAACTCCAATATTTTGGCCACCTGATGCAAAGAGCTGACTCATTGGAAAAGACCCTGAAGCTGGGAAACATTGAGGGCAGGAAGAGAAGGGGGTGACAGAGGATAAGATGGTTGGCTGGCCTCACTGACTCAATGGACATGGGTTTGGGTGGACTCTGGGAGTTGGTGATGGACAGGGAGGCCTGGCGTACTGAGGTTCATGGTATTGCAAAGAGTTGAACATGACTGAGTGACTGAACTGAACTGAAGAAATATTCTACAGGTTCTTTGTGTTCTCTACTGTTCACAGTAGTTTACGCTACCATATCTTTTGCATAAAATACCATGACACACAGCCTGACAAATAAATGGGTTTTCAGAATTTGTTAGTTTACATAGGAAGCCAGCTAACATTATAGAAATTTAATTTCAAATTGATTTCCTCTTTTGAAAAGAAAAAAAAAATCAGTGACAATTAGACTGTCCTATAAGATTGCACAGGTGGTTATGGTACTCCCAGCCCCTGGTATAGTCATACCTCTTGCTTTTACCTAGAAGTCACATCATTTTGGAATTAAGAGGTGTTTCCAGACTTGATAGGTACAAAATAGATTTGTAGGCCAGTGGAAATCAGAAACAATTTCACTGAATGCATGAAATCTCAACTCAGAGAGCAATCTAATTGCAATTTGGCAGCAAGTTTTCTTTTTCTTTCCTCAACATTATCATCTAAAGATAGTATGAAGAATGTAGAATGAAGTACTTAGAACTGGAAACCCTGACTTATACAATCAATACATAACAGTAAGAGCCTAAAAGGAAGAATATTGCCAAGACACAAAAGCCTAGCAATCTTCGTGGCTTCCTAATGATGGATCCTGAGTATCTAAAAATAAGTAAATAAATGGCAATGGGCTATGTGGAAGCAAAAATGCCAAATGAGGGAAGACTCTTGGGCTGCATTGCGGCTTTATTGATCGAGAACAGTCTTATGAAGAGGCTTTTTGCTTCTCAGAAACAGAAGGACTTTATCACTGAGATGTTTTCTTTTGAGGAGACTAGCAATCCAAGTTCTGTCCAAGTTGTGTTTTTTCTTTTTAAGTCTAGTCACCTTCTTCTTTAATTTCCTATTACCTCCCAATTATGAATTTCCCATCCAGTATTGGGAAAGAGGTGGTAAAGAATCTGCCCACAAAGCAGGAGACCCCAGCTCGATCCTTGGGTCTGAAAGATCCCCTGGAGAAGGAAATAGCAACCGACTCCAATATTCCTGCCTGAGAAACACTGTGCACAGAGGAGCCATGGAGTTACAAGAGTCAGGCACAGCTTAGCGACTAAAACAACAACAGTGGGAAAGCGGCATTCAAGATAGATGTGACATCCACCAAGACATTATAGTAGTCACGAAAATTTACACAGTTACATGGTTTAATATGAACCAAAAGCTGTTAGATATTCAAAGAGAAAACTGAAAATCAAACAGAGAGATTTAACATAACTTTCTTATTTATATTTAAGATCATAAGGGTATAAAGGTTTTGAGGTTTATCATCAGTTCAGTTAAAATACTCAGTTGTGTCTGACTCTTTGTGACCCCATGGACTACAGAAAGCCAGGCTTCCCTGTCCTTCACCAACTCCCAGACCTTGCTCAAACTCATGTCCATTGAGTCAGTGATGCCATCCAGCCATCTCTTCCTCTATCGTCCCCTTCTCCTCCTGCCCCCAATCCCTCCCAGCATCAGAGTCTTTTCCAATGAGTCAACTCTTCGCATGAGGTGGCCAGAGTACTGGAGTTTCAGCTTTAGCATCATTCCTTCCAAAGAAATCCCAGGGCTGATCTCCTTCAGAATGGACTGGTTGGATCTGCTTGCAGTCCAAGGGACTCTCAAGAGTCTTCTCCAACACCACAGTTCAAAAGCATCAATTCTTCGATGCTCAGCTTTTTATAGTCCAACTCTCACATCCATACACGACCACTGGAAAAACCAGAGCCTTGACTGGACGGACCTTTGTTCACAAAGTAATGTCTCTAATTTTTAGTATGCTGTTGTCACAGTTTTCCTTCCGAGGAGTAAGCGTCTTTTAATCTCATGGCTGCAGTCACCATCTGCAGTGATTTTGGAGCCCAAGAAAATAAAGTCTCTCACTGTTTCCACTGTGTCCCCATCCATTTGCCATGAAGTGATGGGACCAGATGCCATGATCTTTGTCATTTGAATGTTGAATTTTAAGTCAACTTTTTCACTCTCCTCTTTCACTTTCATCAGGAGGCTCTTTAGATCCTCTTTGCTTCCTGCCATAAGGGTGGTATCATCTGCGTATCTAAAGGTTATTGATATTTCTCCTAGCAATCTTGATTCCAGCTTGTGCTTCATCCAGCGCAGCTATTCGCATGATGTATTCTGCATATCAGTTAAATAAGCAGGGTGACAATATATAGCTTAGATGTATTCCATTCCCAATTTGGAACCAGTCCATTGTTCCATGTCCAGTTCTAATTGTTGCTTCTTGACCTGCATATAATTTCTCAGGAGGCAGGTCAGGTGGTCTGGTATTCCCATCTCTTTCAGAATTTTCCCCAGTTTATTGTGATTCACACAGTCAAAGGCTTTGGCATAGTCAATAAAGCAGAAGTAGATGTTTTTATGGAACTCTCTTGGTTTTTCTATGATCCAGCATATGCTGGCAATTTGATTGCTTGTTCCTCTGCCTTTTCTAAATCCAGCTTGAACATTTAGAAATTTTTGGCTCACTTACTGTTGAAAGCTCACTTGGAGAATTTTGAGCATTACTTTCCTAGTGTGTGAGATGAGTGCAATTGTCTGATAGTTCAAACATTCTTTGCCATTGCCTTTCTTTGGGATGTAAGGAAAATTGACCTTTCCCAGGCCTGTGGCCACTACTTAGTTTTCCAAATTCTCTGGCATATTGAGTGAAGTACGTTAACAGTATCATCTTTTAGGATTTAAAATAGCTCATCTGGAATTCCGTCACCTCTACTAGCTTTGTCCATAGCGATGCATCCTAAGGTCTGCTTGACTTTACACTCCAGGATGTCTGGCTCTAGGTGAATGATCACACCATCATGGTTATCTGCATTATTAAGATCTTTTTTTGTTAGTTTTCTCCTGTATTCTTGCCACCTCTTCTTAATATATTCTGCTTCTGTTAGGTCCATACCATTTCTGTCCTTTATTGTGCCCATCTTTGCATGAAATGTATCCTAGGTGTCTCTAATGTTCTTGAAGAGATCTCTAGTCTTTCCCATTCTATTGTTTTCCTCTATTTCTTTGCATTGATCACTGAGGAAGGCTTTCTTATCTCTGGTTTCTATTCTTTGGAACTCTGCATTCAGATGGGTATATCTTTCCTTTTCTTCTTTGCCTTTCACTTCTCTTTTCTCAGCTATCTGTAAGGCCTCCTCAGACAACCACTTTGCTTTTTGCATTTCTTTTTCTTGGGGATGGTCTTGATCATTGCCTCCTGTATGATGTCATAAACTTCCATCCATAGTTCATCAGGCACTCTGTCTATCAAATCTAACCCCTTAAATCTATTTGTCACTTCCACTGTATAATCATAAGGGATTTGGCTTAGGTCATACCTAAATGGTCTAGTGATTTTCCCTCCTTTCTTCAATTTAAGTCTGAATTTGGCAATAAGGAGTTCATGATCTCAGCCACAGTCAACTCCCAGTCTTGTTTTTGCTGACTGTATAGAGATTTTCCAACTTTGGTTGCAAAGAATATAATCAATCTGATTTTGGTGTTGACCATCTGGTGATGTCCATGTGTAGAGTCTTCTCTTGTGTTGTTGGAAGAGGGTGTTTGCTATGACCAGTGCATTTTCTTGGCAAAACTCTGTTAGTCTTTGCCCTGCTTCATTCTGCATTCCAAGGCCAAATTTGCCTTTTACTCCAGATATCCCTTGACTTCCTACTTTTGCCTTCCAGTCCCCTATGACGAAAGGGGCTTCCCTGGTGGCTCAGAGGTTAAAGCGTCTGCCTGCAATGCGGGTAGACCCAGGTTCGATTCCTGGGTTGGGAAGATCCCCTGGAGAAGGAAATGAAAGGACATGTGCGTGTGTGTGTGTGTGTGTGTGTGTGTGTTATAAGGTCTTGTGGTCTTCATAGAACTGTTCAACTTCACCTTCTTCAGCATTAATTGTTGGGGCATAGACTTGGATTACTGTGATACTGAATGGCTTACCTTGCAAACAAAGATCATTCTGTCATTTTTCAGATTGTACCCAAGTCCTGCATTTTGGACTCTTTGGTTGACTGTGAGGGCTACTCCATTTCTTCTAAGGCATTCTTGTCCATGGTAGTAGATATAATGGTCATCTGAATTAAATATGCCCATTCTGGTCCATTTTATTCACCGATTCCTAAAAATGTCAGTGTTTGCTCCTGCCATCTTCTGGCCTGCTGCATGGACAGGGGCTCTAGCTGTAGCAGACCTGGGACGTGCAACATCTGGTATAAGCCCTTTTGGGAGGAGGTTGCCATTAGCCACACCATAGAGCCATGGAGCAGACAACCCACAAGCTGCAGAACAATAATACCAAAGAAATTCTCGCACTGTTAAGAAAGTTCTAGGACTCACAACAGATTTCCTAACTTGTGGATCCAACAAAGGGACTGAGAACTCCCAGGGAATTTGACTTTGGAGGCCAGTGGGATTTGATTACAGAACTTCCCCAGGACTAGGGAAACAGACTCTTGGAGGACACAAACAAAACCTGTGCACACCAGGACCCAGGAGAAAGGAGCTGAGTCCTCCCAAGAGACTGAACCAGACTTGCCTGTGAGAGTTCAGGAGTCTCCGGCAGAGGCGTGGGTCAGCAGTGGCCTGCTGCAGGACTGGGGAACTGAATACAACAGCGTGGTCAAGAGTCCTTTTGAAGGAGGCTGGCATTACCACCATTACCCCTACCATAGTTTGGCCTGAGGCCAAACAACAGAGAGGGAACACAGCCCCACCCATCAATAGAAAATTGAATTAAAGATGTACTGAGCATGGCCCCGCCCATCCAAACAGGACCCAGATTCCCCCGAAGTCAGTCTCCTTCCATCAGGAAGCTTCCACAAGCCTCTTATCCTTATCCATCAGAGGGCAGACAGAATGAAAATCACAATTACAGAAAACTGACCAAACTGATCACATGGATCACAGCCTTGTCTAACTCAAGGAAATTATAAATCATGCCATGTAGGGCCGCCCAAGGTGGATTGGTCACAGTGGAGAGTTCTGACAAAACAGGGTCCACTGGAGAAGGGAATGGCAAACCACTTCAGTATTCTTGCCTTGAGAACCCCATGAACAGTATGAAAAGGCAAAAAGATGGGACACGGAAAGATGAACTGCCTACTTCGGTAGGTTCCCAATATGCTACTGGAGAAGAGTGGAGACATAACTCCAGAAAGAATGAAGAGATGGAGCCAAAGCAAAAACAACACTCAGCTGTGGATATGACTGGTGATGGAAGTAAAGTCTGATGCTGTAAAAAACAATATTGCATAGGATCCTGGAATGTTAGGTCCATGAATCAAGGTTTATCATAGATTGAACATGTATGTATGTTTTATCTGAGAAATAAATAATGTACTTTATTTTTTAATAAGAACTTCATAAAAATTGATATGGTTCAGACCAAAATAAGCCTCAATAATCAAAAAACAGAAATCATACAAATCACATTCTTGTATTATGATGCAATAACTGTATTAAATAGTCACAGGGGGGGGAAAGCCCATGAAAATTTAAATTTAGAAAGTAATTTTTTCAGTGACCTAAGTTTAAAGAAAGAAATTAAAACCAAGTGAAGAGAATAATTGGAGAAGGAAATGGCAACCCACTCCAGTACTCTTGCCTGGAAAATCCCATGGATGGAGAAGCCTGGTTGGCGGCCGTCTATGGGGTCACACAGAGGCAGACACGACTGAAGCAACTTAGCAGCAGCAGAAGAGAATAATTCCCTCAAAATAAACTGATGTTCTAGTAATTAAAGCAGACAGGTAGATCCAAAAAGCAAATGAAGTCCAAAACAAATGCAGATAGATATCAGAATTTAGTATTTGTTAAAAATGGGTTGTTGAATCAATGAGAGAAGAATTATACAATGGGAGTGTAATTCCAAATGGCTAGCCATTTGGAAAATGAAATAACGCTGTAGATCCTTTTTCTCTTGTGATACTTTAAAAAAAGTTTTTGCTGAAATATAGTTGATTTAGAGTGTTGTTTTAGTTTCAGGTATGCAACAAGGTGATTCAGTTTACATGTATAAATACATATACATATATTCTTTTTTAGATTCTTTTCCATTATAGATCTTTATAAGATATTGATTATAGTTCCCTTTGATACACAGTAGGTCCTTGTAGGTTATCTATTTTATGTATAGTAGTGTGTATATTTTAATCCCAAACTCCTAATTTAACCCTTCCCCCATTTACCCTTTGATAACCATAAGTTTGTTTTCTATGTCTGTGACTCTATTTTTATTTTATAAATAAGTTAATTTGTATCATTTTTTTATATCCCACATATAAGTGATATTGTATGATATTTGTCTTTGTCTGACTGACTTCACTTAGTATGATCATCTCCACTTCCATCCATGTTGCTGCAAATGGCATTATTTCATTCTCTTTATGACTGAGTAATATTCCTTTGTATATAGGTACCACATCTTTATCCATTCATCTGTCCATGGACGTTTATGTTGCTTCCATGTCTTGGCTATTGTAAACAGTGCTGCAGTGAATGCTGGCGTGCATGTATATTTTTGGCTCATAATTTTCCCTGGATTGCAGTTCCTCTTTACACTCAATGTAAAAATAAAGTTTATCTAGATTTCAAAGTTATTTTTAAACTATAATAATATTAAGAGGAAATTTAGGAGGCATATGTTGTGATTTTTATAAGGAACTGACCTTCTTAGTAAAGCTACAAATTCCCAAAGTCATAAAGAAAAAACTTTGATTATATATAAAGGTAAAACTCTAACATGAAAATCAGTGTTCTGAGGGAAACTATTGTTTGTGGTATACAATAGAAAATAGGATCCACTTCAGGATATGGAAAAAGTCCCTATGAATATATAATCACCTATGGTGAGAGACTCTGTACAGACTAAACAGCCAGGCTGTAAGTATCAATAACAATAGAACTCTAACTCACAACCTGCAGCAGTCAGCCCCTAAATTCAATTACCCTTGTGGCAACTGGCCCCAAATAACCAAGAGTTGATTATTAATTGACATCTTCCCTAATGTACCCCCATTTCCATCTTCAGACCAACTGGAGAAAGCCAGATATTCACCCCTAACAAATCATATTGGATGTCCTGCTTCTACAGCCTCCTCATGCCAAAAGCCTCCAGTCAGGGCATACCTGCAGCCTTCCCTTTTTCCACTGTTAAGTTTTCCCTTGCCTTTGCTTGACTTTGAGTATCTGCCAAACACAAGTGATGGTGGCTAACTCCCTTGCTATAATAAGCCCTGAAGCAATAGACTTTGTTTGATCTCATTTGGGTGGTCTTCATTTATTTCCACAATGGAAACCCTATTCACCCGTTTTCTATGTATGTGAATTTATAGAGAAAGCATTATAAAAGCATATTTCTGATTGCACTTTGGTTGTGGTTTTGGTCATTCCAGTGGATTTTATCAGGAACGTAATAAAAGCGAAGTTAACCCAAACTGTGAATTAGGCTACAAGGAGAGGTCTCATTGTTTCTCCCTGTGTGTGATCCAGGTGTATAATAAGCCCACTGGATAGCATTTAAATGGCTCAGCACACTCACTTCTGCTGTCACTTTACACTCTCTAAAGCAGATAACTAGCAGACAGTGTCAATCTTAAAAATAAATACCTTAGGAAGAGCTAATCATGACAAGGTCAGGGAAAGCTGTATTTAACCTGTTTCGACTTTTTTTTTTGGCTGGGTTGGCATGAGTTTGGTATGTTTTCAAAGTATGCCAGATTATAACCCTCACTGGACGGGAGCAGTCATAAAGGAACTAAAACCATCCAGAGACCAAAGTCCTGTGTGGATTTTCCCTCAAAATACAGTTGCAGGGGACAGGAAGCAGAGTCAGGCCCACAGGAGAGAGGGACTCAGGCCTGGGGAATCCTTATTTATGCTCCAAACCACATCGTTTAGGGAATGCAGCTCACGACAGCATAATGAGTCCACAACGAGCGAGGATGTTTTGTTGATGTTTTTAAGTCATTTATTTCTGCTAGGACTCTCACAGCTCTAGAGTGGCCCAGGCTATTTTTGTTTATTGAAAAAAGGAGAAATGCCAAAACAGGGATGAAGTATTATGTTAGTATTTTAAGTGTTCAGTCTTCACCGGGTACCTCTGTGGCTGCCTGAATAACCCTGTTTGGAGGTAATGTTTGTGTGCAAGGCCTGAGCCCAAGGTGCAGCAGAAAGTCGTAGCTTTTGAAGATGAGAGTCCATCCTTGGAAGATAGGGTAGGATATGAGACTGTGTTTAGAAGTTATTTCTTTCCCACATTTTGTTCTCACTAGGGTATATTTTCCAATTTTTACAGATGTGAAGTAAAGTGAAAGTCTCTCAGTTGTGTCTGACTCTGCGACCCCATGGACTGTAGCCCACCAGGCTCTTCTGTCCATGGGATTTCCCAGGCAAGAGTACTGGAGTGGGTTGCCATTTCCTTCTCCAGGGGATCTTCCCAGCCCAGGGATCGAACCGGGGTCTCCTGCATTGCAGGCAGATGCTTTACCGTCTTCACCACCAGGGAAGCCTTGGTGAGTGAAGGATGAGTTAACCTTAATTAACTGGTGTACTGGTGAAATCAACATTCACATTTTTGTGTGAATTTTGTTTATTTCATCTCACAGTGTCTATGCTTTCTCCCGTCCATTATCCACAACTGACATCACCTTTTAGGCTGCCCATATCACCTTCCTAAGCAAGCTAGGAAATTGGATGTTCTTTCTGACACACCCTTCAATCTTATACTTAAAAAAAATCCTGTTAGACTATCATAGCCAAAGTTTAAGGTGTTCAAACTTTACTGCCAGTTTAATGTCTTGAAGCAAATTCTATTCAGTTCATATAATTTATTCTGAGAAGTAGAAATGTTAGATAACCTATTCTAATTCCAAAAAAATTAACACAGATGTCAGTGACAAAGTTCTAGGAAATGACTATAAATTCTTGGAAGGCAAACTCAAAGTAACTGGTCTCCCACGGAATCTCGATGAATTTCAGCTACTAATTGTTATTAAAGATGTTATCCTATATCAAGACGTTATAGTCTAGTGAATGATAACCAAGTAGCAAAAGCATTAAAAAACAGATTACAAAATAGTGTAGGAAAGAACTTTCAAGACCTTTGCAAGTAAAGGTGACTGGGAGAACTTACAGAATAATTTCCAGAAGCCCAGAGAGTTTTAGTCTTCTCTTTGTAATGTGTTTACAAATATATAAATATTTAGTAATTTAATTATAGTAATTTATGCCTTGACTCTTAATTTTCCTGAAACTTAGGATTCTATCTAAAAGGAGAGATTTCCTTGAAGTTACTTGTAGCTAAAAGTTTATTGATAGAACTTGGGTTTTTTGTTTTTGTTTTTGTTTTTTTTTAACCTGAGAGATGTTTCTGGTTTATATTAATGCACATTTATTAGTGGTCAAAGAATGATTTCTCTAAGATAAATATAGATAGAAATTCTAAAATGTATTCACTCAACTTCCCTCCAGCACAGACAAGAGCCAAATTTACTGCTGGACCTTCTGTGTCAGGGGCTTTTCCATATTCCATGTTTCCCAGAGAAAACAAGGCCCTTTCCCTGGGAGCAGATCTGAGGACAGTGGGCTCATATTAAATATCACTCATGTTTATATCCTTCAAACAGAGGAGAAATACTAACTCCCAAGCATTGAAGTAATCATCATTTTAATTTCTTTGTGAAACAATATATTTTCAGACTCTAAATCCATGTTTCTTCTCAGATACATTTGTTGTTGTTGTTCAGACACTAAGTCGTGTCCAACTCTTTAGTTGTGTCCTAGAAAGAGAAGCATTGTGGGATGAATTACATTCCCTCAAAATTCTTATGTGGAAGGCCCGATCTCTAGTACCTTAGAATATGACTATATTTGGAAATAAAATCTTTCAAGAGGTAATTACATGAAAATGAGATCATTAGGGTAGACCCTAATCCATACGACTAGAGGCCTTTTAAAGGTTAGTACACATACATCACAGAGGAAAGACCATGAAAAGACACAGAAAGGTGGAGACAGTTGTCTGCAAGTCAAGGAGAGGAGCCTCAGAAAATATCAACCCTGCCAACACTCTGATCTTGAACTTCCAGCCTCTAGAATTAGGAGAGAGTAAATTTCTGTTGTTTAAACCACCCAGTCTGTGGTGTTTGTTATGACAGGTCTAGAAAACAAATCCAGAGGACAAAACCTAGATTCATGGCCCAGCTCTGGACAAGCGACTTAAACCCTGAAAATATTCTCAGAACAGACATAACATTTGTAGTAAAACATCAGCTTTATGGTTTTACATTCTATCTCTACATGGCTGACTCTAAATGCCTATCTCCTGCATTTTCTCCAAATCCACATTCACAACCATCTATACCTCAGATCTCTACTAGGAGATCTAGTGGGTACCCCAGACTTAATATATGCAAAACAGAACTCTTGGTATTCCCCACAAAAAATGAATGCCCCTCGGTAAGTGGAATCCCTAGCATTCTAGTGGCTCAGGTCAGAATCTTGGAGTTAATGCCTGATTCCTCTTTTTCTGATGTCCCACATCAAACAAATCATGTTTTGTCAGCTCTACCTTCAAAGCATATCCCAGTCCATGAACTGAGAGACAGATCAATGGAACTGAATATTAAATACAGAAATTGATCAGCTTTAAAAGATTGTGAACAAAATCAAAAGATGACTAACTGTGAGACAATATTTGCAGCATATTATCACTAAAGAGTTAATATCCCTAAGAGACAATGAGTTATTTTTGAGAGAAAAAACCCTATTAAAAAATAGGCAAAATATGTGAACAGATGATTCACAAAAAAGAATCTAAAAATGTATCTTGAACATATAAAAAGATATTCCATTTCATAATAAGTAGAATGCATATTAAAAGTACACTGAGATACCATTTCTTAGTGTTACAGTTCATGGGTTCACAAAGAGTCAGACACAACTGAACAACAGCTCATCAGGGCAAAAATTCAAAAGCATGACAATACAACCTCTTGGTGAGGCTGTGGAGGAACAGGTGATCTCATGTACTGCTGGTCAGAATGGAAAATGGTATCATCCCTATGGAGGCAACTTGGCATTAACTAACAAAATTACATGTGGATTTACTGTTAATCCAGAAGTCCCACTTGTAGCAATTTATTCTGAAAATACACAGGCATCAATTCAAAAATACATATGCATAAGGTTGTTCATTTGCAGCATTGCTTGTAAGTGTAAAACATTGGGAACTTCCTAAATGTTCAAGCACAGAAGATTAGTTGGATAAACTATTGTACTACACACAGTAAAATATTATACAACTATTCAGAAAGAATAAAAAAAGATTTCTATGAAACTGATACAGAGGGATTTCCTGAAGATATTATTAAGAGTATGAAAGAACATATTTAGAATGCCAGATTTTCCATAAAAATTAGAAACTATGCATCTGTGTTCTTATCACTGCAAAACATAGAGGAATGATCAGCCTTGGGGGTGACAAAGTTGCTGGCCAGCAAGATAGCAGTGGTGGAAGGGACAGAGGAGGGAGTGATGCTTTTCTGAGGACATAACTTTGTACAGTTATGATTTTTGAAAGTTTTCAAATATTCTTCATATTTGAAAATAAAATTAAATCAATAAGGATGGAAAAGTAAAATTGAAACTGATTGCAAACTGAAAAAAAAAAATGAATCTAACTGAATGGCACATGAATACTACAACCGCGCAAAAGGAAAGGAAGAGGGAAGGAGGGAGGGAAGAAGAAAAAAAGTTACCAGATAGATCAAAAAGAATACACAGGTAATTTTGCATTTTAGATAAGCAGCAAATAGCTTGTAGTGTAAGAATGTCTCGTGTACCACCTCCCGAGCCCCTGGCCCTCCCCCTACTGCACTACTCACTCAGCAGAGACACGTGGACCCTCCTGCTGTCCCTTAGACTTGTCAAGCAGTTTGCACTTCAGGGCTTTGCGCATGCATATAGGGCTCTTTTCTCTCCCTGACTTTAGGATTCTGGTCAGAGGTCATTATAATTGAGAGCTCTGGCTTGCCTTCCATACTCCTTTTACCTCTTACTTTGATATATGTTTGCTTTCTCTAGCACTTACTGGAAGATACATATCTGCCTATATAAAATATATATTGTGTGTGTGTGTGTGTGTGTAAGAACATGGCACATAGGAAGTGCTCCATGACAATTTGATGAAGGAAAAAAATGGTATTATTGGGCCAGTTGAAGTGAGTACAGATGCAAAGCCCCTGAGACTGAGAGAATGTTATTTCCCATGTCTTATTCATCCTTCTTGGCATATAGGGGTTTCCTTTCAAAACCTAGAACCTAAAGACTAGTCAAGAAATGCTGCAAAAACAGTGCAAAGAGAGGAGAGGTATTTTGCCTCTGCCTCTTTGTGACTAATCAACTCTGTTTCAAGGACCTTGAGGAGATATTTTTCTTCCAACTATAGCTCTTCCATTTAAAATGGTAATCCCAGCTCTCATTGTGTATTTTCTCCTTGTAAAAGGATGTGAAGGTCACCCACTCAACAAACTCTTCAGCTGATGCAAAATGCATGTGGAATCAGAAACTTAGGCAATATAAAAGTGAAGATGAAGTAAAGTTATTTATATTCAGTAAAAAAATGTGTTAGAGGAGTAAAGTAAGAAAAACGTGTCTCTCCAGCAGGAGTGCTTCATACACAGTTAAGAAATACCAGTGGACCACCAGCTACCAAGGAGGGTTCCAGCCTCCCTCTGCCCAGAAGCAGCTGGGCCAGGCAACGGGCAGGATAACAATGTTGTGCCTAGAGTTCTTCCAAAGGGTCTGAGGAAAAACTGGAAACAGTTATATATGTTCACAACAGTGAAGTGATAACCAATGGAAAAACAAGAGTTTGGTTTATCATTCCTACTCTACAGCTTAATCTTGTTTCACCTTTGAATTCTGGTGTAGAGATGCATCTTAATCTTTTCTGGGCTTCAACTTCTCAACGTGGTCATATGGCCTTTTTCTAGAGGACAGCTCAGCTCAACTGAAAAAGGAAACTTCATCCTCCATTGGGCAAAACTTTACCTTTCCCAGTAATACCTTCTCCTCTGATCCGATAGAACACCCTTAGAGCATCTTGAAGCTTCTATGATGGAGATAATCTTGATGTTATTCCAAAATTAAAATACTCAACCCTTGTAACTCCTTTCTTTTTGTGAGGAAGGGGGTTACAAGTGATCAAGACAAGGGCTAACATTTGACTCCCTTAGATATATGCATTTAGCTTGTGTGGACATCCTTGAAAAGATTCTCTATGTGCTAAAATGTGACCATGGGTGTATAAGTGGATTGTATTGACCATGTAGGGCTGAACCATTTCCACAGCTTTTTTTAAATCTTATTTTTCTTGATAGTCTGGGATACTCAATATCAGTGTTCCAAAAGTCATTATATATCTAACAAAAATGAACCATAATCCTCACAAATCTTCATGATTCAAGGATTTAATGTTTTAATCTTTTTATAATGGAAAATGTCAGACAATTCATTTGGATTGCCCATGATCTTGTTTTCCCTTTTAACTCAAAATAAAATGAGTTTTTGTCTTATTTAGTAAGACAGTGTTTCTCATATTGCTCAATTTAGTGGGTCATAACAAGTAATTTTTTTTTAATGAGACAGAATAAAACAGAAAATAGCAGCTTGCTTCTAAAAGAAGGGAAATTAGTTCTCATAAAACTTTTGTTTGGAAAATAAGTAAATGTTGAACTGCCCTGGCAGTACAGTGGTTAAGACTCCACACACACTCCATTGCAGGGAGCATTGGTAGATCCCTGGTTGGGGAACTAAGATCCCACATGCTACACAGCACAGCCAGAAAAAAAAAAAAAAAAAAAAGAGTAAATGTGTGTCCATGTTCAGTTCAGTTCAGTCACTCTGTCGTGTCCAACTCTTTGCGACCCCATGAATCACAGCACACCAGGCCTCCCTGTCCATCACCAACTCCCAGAATTCACTCAAACCCACGTCCATCGAGTCAGTGATACCATCCAGCCATCTCATCCTCTGTCGTCCCCTTCTCCTCCTGCCCCCAATCCCTCCCAGCATCAGAGTCTTTTCCAATGAGTCAACTCTTCGCATGAGGTGGCCAAAGTACTTGAGTTTCAGCTTTAGCATCATTCCTTCCAAAGAACACCCAGGGCTGATCTCCTTTAGGATGGACTGGTTGGATCTCCTTGCAGTCCAAGGGACTCTCAAGACTCTTCTCCAACACCACAGTTCAAAAGCATCAATTCTTCGGTACTCAGCTTTCTTCACAGTCCAACTCTCGCATCCATACATGACCACTGGAAAAACCATAGCCTTGACTAGACAGACCTTTGTTGGCAAAGTAATGTCTCTGCTTTTCAATATGCTATCTATGTTAGGCTATACCATAAAATGCATTTCTTATTGTGGATCACAGTAAATTTAAAAAAAAAGTGAAAGCCATAGATTTAATATTTGTACTTTCATAAGTGATTAATAGACATCTATGGTAACATAAAATCCAATTCATAGATTAACTGAAAAAGAAACACCACTGCCTAGGTGAACTAATTTATACATAGACAAGGAAAAATATTAATGTTTCTCAAGAAAAACAGATATTTTAGTATAGAAAAATAGGTTTCTGACTTCTTGAAAATCAAATCCCTAACTGAATTATAAGCTAAGGAGTGAAAACAAAAATCTTAGTCACCTTAAATAACGTTTAAACTAGGATTTATGATTACTGGGCGTTGTTGGCATTTTTGTGACTAATTTAAAATTTTTTTATTAAAATGAAATGCAGACAGATTTATTGGGATCTAGAAAATCTTAAAAGAAGCCTTATTATATGACTTATTTCATTATGACAAAAACTGTGATGAACCCTCAGTGTAAAGGGAGGAATGACATCTTTGACATTTTAATGGGCTCTCCCCTTGCTCTGCTACTTTTCAGTGGCTGCCCATGTTGTCATTGCACAGAAAGTCAGACTGGAAGTCCACAGCAGTAGGATAAGATTCCACTTGGGGGCTGTCCCAGCAATGAATGAAAAACCTAGGAAGTTGTCCTCTGTGATAACCTAGAAGGGTGGGATGAGGTGGGAGGTGGGAGTTGGGAGAGAGGTTCAAGAGAGAGGGGATATATGTATATCCATGGCTGATTCATGTTGATGTATGGCACAAACCAATACAATATTGTAAAGCAATTATCTTCCAATTAAAAATAAATTTAAAAAAATCAATTGTAACCCAGTGAAGAAATGAAAAAAAAAAAAAGGAAAAAACTGGGAAGTTGCACATAAAGACTTTCCTATGGAATATTCTGGTACAGAGATAGCTGAGGGTATTTCTTGAGACCTACTGAAATGCCCCTCAGCCTTCTGAAACCACCATGTGTACTGGGGGTGGATATGGGATTCAGTACTCTGACTGCGACCATTCAGCCCATTTTGCCCTCTGCCAACCATCTATTATTCCCATCTGCCAGTATTTCTGGAGCTCATTTGTCCCTATCTCACTCCAAGGTACCTTTTTATTGAATGTCCCCCTGTTCTGGAATAGAGAATCAGCATAAAATGTGGTACCTAAGTAAGAACAGAATAGTTGACAGAAATATCTGCATATTGATTTAATGCTTTTGGGAAAAGTTTGTCTAAAAATTAATCTAGTCCATCGATAAGAATATTTGAAACTCATTGACCACCCTCAAGAAACCTTGACAAATCATTTTCAAAATGGCACCAACCGTGAATGAAAAATGTTGTTTTTGCTGGGGAGGAGTCCAAAAAAGCAAAGCACTCCTAAAATTTATTTCACAGAATCTACATATTCTTATTCTCATTCTCTCTTGCAAACAGGGGTATAAGGTTAAAAGTTAAGTTCCTAAGCCCAAAGTCTGTAAATAAATCTTTACCAGAGAGATCTCTGTGAGACAAGATGGTGTAAATATTAGAACTGTAACAGGGCTTCCATTTAAACTTTTGCACTACCCTCTCATAACTTCCTCCTCAGATATGAGAATACGGCCTGCTGACTCTAAGGCATCTTGGTGTTCTAACGTTTAAAAGATGGCTCAGTTAGAAAAACGCTGAGGGCTGTAGAGCATTTGTTTACTAGGGTGTGCGGACTAATGGGTCCCCAAAGATGTTCTTCACGTCCTCATCTCTGGGACCTGTGAAGATGGAACATAGCACAATGGCCCTTCCAGGTGATTAAGTTAAAGACCTTGAGATGGGGAGATTATACTGATTATCTGGGTGGGGGAGGTGTTTAATCGCTGAATTACGTCCAACGCTTTTGTGACCCCACAGGTCCTTTTGTGATCCCTCTGTGCATGGGATTTCCCAACAAGAATAGCAGGTGGGTAGCCATTCCCTTCTCCAGGAAATCTTCTCCAGTATAATCTCCAGGAGATTATACTGATTATCTGGGTGGGGGAGGTGTTTAATTGCTGAATCATGTCCAACTCTTTTGTGACCCCACAGGCCCTTTTGTGATCCCTCTGTGCATGGGATTTTCCAACAAGAATAGCGGAGTGGGTAGCCATTCCCTTCTCCAGGAAATCTTCCTGATCACACCCACATCTCCTGCATTGCAGGCAGATTCTTTACCACTGAGCTTCCAGGGGAGCCCAGCTACCCAGATAATCACAAGGGTCCTTACAAGAGAGATGCAAGAGGTGTTCAAATCAGAGACAGAAAGTGTAAGGCCCTAAGCAGGAGTCAGAGAAGATAGATCTTAACACCGCTGACTCTGAAGATAGAGGAAGGGGCTGTGAACCAAAGAACAATGGCAGCCATTAAGAGCTGAGAGAGGCAAGAAATCAACTTCTCCCCTTAAACCCTCCACAAGGGAACAGTCTGGACAATGCCTTGAGCTTAGCCCAGTGGGACTGACTTTTGACTTCTGACCTACTAAGAGTAAGAGAATAAATCTATGTTGTTTCTGTCACTAGGTTTATGGTATTTCTTACAGCAGTAGCAGGAAACTAGGACATTTAGTAAACTCAAGAGAAAAAGAGGGGAGCCCCTTGTCACTTTTACTTTGGAGCGAGTGCGTTTCTTCTTAAAACAGATATAGAGTCCTCCCCGACATCCCAGCCCAAAGAGGCCTAAGCACTTTTTCATCAGTTGCTACTCACTTAATACTAGGAGTTGGAGGATGACAAATTTGCTTACTCACCCAAATAATTTGAAAATTTCCATGATGGAAAATTTTTTCTATGTAACTTCTCAGAAACAGTACAATTTTTGAGAGGTAAGAAAATATAACAGACTGGATAAGTAAAGATTTAACACTTACTAGAACATATTTAAACTACTGCAGTTTTATAAATAAATCTGTCTTCCATGAATGCTGTATTAACTTCTAGGATTTCTCTGACTCATCTTTGCTTACCTTGGTTTGTACAGAAGTTTCTAAAACAAGAAAAAGAGGGACAGATTCATTTCCCTTCTTTTTCTTGTATCTCTATAATATTACCAAGTTCTTTTTCCATATTGGATGTTTATTTTACTGTTTACTTTGGATGGAATCAGGTGATTCAGCTGAAGTCCAAATAGACTACATTTCAACAAATAAAGTAATTGAGCTATTTTAAATCAACGCTCGGTAAAAATATTTTCTCCATCATTAAAACTTCAGGAATAATTCCATCCTGTCAAAGACAACATTTTTCTCCAAATTATTTCTTCCTTCTTATTTCAGAAGATATCATTAAATAAATATTTCTTAATATCTTATCCACTTGTATCAGTGGTGCTTCAAACTAGGAAGAGTAAAATATAAATGCTACTGGTTTTAATCATCTATGAATATTGAACTTTCACATCACAAAAAAAAATATTAAAGAGAAAGGAGAATATCAAATCCTCCAAGATTTGATATTTCTGCAATAATCTCAGTGGAGAAAATATTTCTTCAGATTCAGTGAAATTGCCTACAAAACTTAAGAAGAAATCCTCAGAAGTCAAATTTGCATAAGATTTGAAATATGGAAGTCTGAATTAGTAGAATACAAGAGCTTGCAGGGAAACAGGGGAGGTTATTATTTTAATTTATCCTGGCTATAAGTTTTTCTTTAACAAGTGAGAGTTGGCCCCAGTGTAAAATACAGCCTGAAGTACAGAAAGTTCACACAAGAAAGAATTCACCCAAAAAAACTTGCAAATAAAAAAGGGCCATGCAGCAAGCTGGCACTGAAACGAGAAACAACCTCTTAGAGAAAGGTCAAGAGATGATGTGGAGTGAAAAATCTCCAGGGAACTGTCACTTTCTGAAAAGGAAAATGACAAAAGTGACAAATTTCAGAGAGTCTGAGGAGAACAAAGGACAGAGGTTGAAAAACATAGAGTAGAACTGCCTGCATTCTTTCTTTGAGAGAACATTCAAGGTCATTTCCCCAGAATCCCTTAGTGTTTTTCCCTTAAAGGAAAAAAAAAAAGAAACTCCTGCCCCTCATCATTGCTAACCAGAAGAGGTGCCTGAGAAGACAGTGATCTGGGTTCTCTGAACTGGCAGCCATGGCCCTGCTTACAACCAAGCTCCTTGAGAGCTTTTTTCCTTCAATATTAAAAATAAAAGGGGCTTCCCAGGTGATGCTAGTGGTAAAGAACCTGCCTGCTAATTCAGGAGATGTAAGAAACTGGGGCTCAGTCCCTGGGTGGGGAAGATCCTCCAGAGAAAGGCCCAGCAACCCACTCCAGAATTGTTGCCTGGAGAATCCTGTGGACACAGGAGCCTGGTGAGCTACAGTTCATTGGGTCACAAAGAGTCAGACACAACTGAAGCGACTCAGCCCACATTAAAAATAAAAATGCATTAAAAAAATAAATAAAAATGCATAGACGAGTTATACCAACCTACCTTATAATGCTCTCCTAAGTAATAATGACCAAGCTTGAATACACACACACATAAAACACACACACACTTGCTCAAAGTTAAGCCATTTCCCAGTTGGTGCTCTCCTGCCACTTTACCAGCAGGGAACACTTTCCTCTTTCTTTCCCATCCTTTGGTTTTGTCTCTTTCCATTTTTTTTTTTTTTTTACCCTCTCCCCTCAGCTGGTTTTAAAGGTATTAGGAGGAGCATCCAAAGCATTTCTTTGTACCTTTGATAATATTCAGCAATTTTAAATGTTCCCTAGCCTTACCCTTCATTGTGGTTTTGCATTTTGAGACCCAGTGCAACTCTAGTTGAGACCCAGACGCAGAGACCCAGACCCAACTCCAGTCAGAGCTCCTGACTCAGGGCAGATGGAAACTGAACTGAGGATAGTTCTGAAGGGTTTCAAACAAATATGCAAATCTATCTCCCAACCAGCTCCTCTAGCCTCAAAGAGATAAAAAGTTGAAAAGCTTCTCTAGAGAGGAAAATATGTAATATTTGTCAAACAATAAAAATTCTTTGCTTTTAATATTTCCAACTTTAGGATATAGTTTGAAATGTACAGATAGCTATTATTTAACTGCTTTAAGATAAACTTATATCTTTGGGGTTTTAATCATTTCTTTTAGAAGTTATTTTTAGATGTGTTCATTTTTGGTAGAAGCACTAAAATACAACGGCATTTTGCAGCAGCAGTTTTTCATCAGATGCTTTTTTCTATAAGTCATGAAAACAACATTGATTATACTGCCAAGCGCTGCTACAAAGTGCTCTGCATCATAAAAGGATTTGGAACCTCATTTATTATCATCTAAGTTGTACATTGTGCATTTGATAGCAACATGTTGTAAACTAAACAGCCTTTCCTATCCAGACCAATGGATAGTATAATAAAACAATTGAGACATTTTTGTGAAAAGCATGATTTGGTGGATTCTGAACCTAAAACACATTTTTTTGTTCCCCCGTAACAAATGCTGATTGAGTGGCTGCCAGTTACTTAGAATGGCACTGAGAGAAGTCGGATGAAATGACAGAGATGTGAGAAGTGTCTGAATCCCATCACCAAAGAGCAAAACTCTGAGACACGATGATAGGTTCTCACATTACATCACAGGGAAGCGTTTGTGTTTTCCTCCTGGGAAAGCATCAAATAAATGTCAGAGCAACAAACACATTAACACTGAACAAAACTAATCCAAAAGTCCATCCTGGTTAGAGCTAACAGAATTTTCCCGATATTGAAGTTCATGTCGGTTTTGGAACTGAATTTGAGGTCCAGATTTCCCTTATGGAGACATTTCTTTGGGCAAGTAAGGATAGGGAAGCCCATAGTATGTCTGTGGTCTAAAATTGAAGTTCAGTGTGTTGAAAACATGAGTGCTGCTCTTATAATATCCTAAGTGAAGTCGCTCGGTTGTGTCCAACTCTTTGCAACCCCCTGGACTATAGCTTGCCATACTCCTCTGTTCTTGGAATTCTCCAGGCAAGGATACTGGAGTGGGTTGCCTTTCCCTTCTCCAGGGGATCTTCCCAACCCAGGGATCGAGCCCAGGTGTCCCACACTGCAGGCAGATGCTTTACTGTCTGAGCCATCTATACCACCACAAAAAAGGGAAATGACTATTGGGGTCTATGCATTACAAAATGAAAAATTTATGTCGATGATGAATGAAAACTAATGTAGACCTTATTCATTTAATTGGCTTTTGTGACACAGGAATAAGTTTTTCAGCTAGTGTCTTCTTTTCTATAATTTTATTTACTTATTTATTTTTGGCTGCATCTTGGTTGCCTTGCAGGCTTTCCTCTAGCTGCAGAGACCAGGGGCTCCTCTCTAGTTGCTGTGCTCAGGTTTCCTATCGCAGTGGCTTCTCTTGTTACAGAGCACAGGCTCTAGGCTCTCGGGCTTCCGTAGTGGCATCGTGTGGGCATCATGTTGTCATTCCAGGCTCTAGAGCACAGGCTCAGTAGCTGTGGCACACGGTCTTAGTTGTTCCACAGCATGTGGGATCTTCCCGGGCCAGGGATCGAACCCATGTCTCCTGCACTGGCATGTGGACTCTTTACCACTGAGCTCCCAGGGAAGCCCAGCTAGTATCCGCTATATCCTCATACAGAGCACTTAACAGAAAACAGCAGTGCTGGATTTGATGTCTCTGTACATCTGGTTCCTTACAGTTAATGGACTACTTGGGGCTGAACTTACACACTTCGAGTGTTTTATTGCTAATGCAGATCCATAATACTTGAATAATTGAATTTATATAATGTATATATAATTCTGAAAACTCAAAGGATCTGAATTCTGCTGTTATTTCTATTTATCTATCTATTGACTGCACTGGGTCTTTGTTGCTGCACATAGGCGTTCTCTAGCTGCGATGAGCAGGGGCTCCTCTCTATTGCAGCGTGCAGACTTCTTGTTGTGGTGGGCACTCGTGTTGCGGAGCATGGGCTCTGGGCCACACAGGCTTAAGTAGTGGTACTGCATGAGCTCTGTTGCTCTGCAGCATGTGGGATCTTAGTTTCTGGACCAGGAATCGAACCCCACATCCCTTGCATTGGCAGGCAGACTCTTAACCACTGGACCACCAGGGAAGTCCCTCAACCATTATTTTTAAACTTTTTTCGTTGGGTTTATTACCATCAGAAAGTAATGGCTTCATCACCTTTTGTATTCTCAAAAACTGTCCCATCCTGTGTGTTCTTATAGACCTTGTCATTCCTTATCAAGTGGTGGGATCCCTGTCTCTTCCCCTTGAGACTAGGTGGGCTCCTGACAAACCAAGTGGTTTCTGAGGCTAAGTTAGAAGATACCAGGCAGTGTCTTCCAGATTCTCTTGCGGCTTCACTTATGGAGCCCTAAGCTCCAAGTCAATGAGAAGTACCAGGTGGCCATGCTGTGAGGAAGGCCAAACTAGGCCAGCCAAGAGACAGCTTGGAGAGGCCCCAAGACTGCAGGAAGAGAGAAAGGTGCCTGGCCAGCTCTCAGCTGCTTCAGCCACCATCTGACTACATTCACACAAGACACCTCGGGCAGAACACACACCCCAGCCCAGCCACTTAGGAATTTCTGACCCACAGATACCAGGAGCAATAATAAATTATGTTTGTTGTTTTAAGTCAGGAAGTCTGGGGGGTAATGTGTTTCATACAAAGTATTGCTGCTGCTGCTGCTGCTGTTAAGCCATTTCAGTCATGCCCGACTCTTATAGACCCCATGGACTGCAGCCTACCAGGCTCCTCTGTCCAAGAGATTTTCCAGGCAAGAGTACTGGAGTGGGTTGATACAAAATATTAGACCACAGGAAAAAACTTCTCTAATTAAGGGACCTCTTCAATAAGGGACCTTGTGGTGGGTCTGAAGGTCTCACCCAGATTATCCCTCCATCTCTCTCCATTCCATGAGGGAATGTTGGCCCCTGAGGGCTCATAGCTGGCTCCCTTTCCAGGCATTGCCCTTAGCAAAGGAAACTGCCTCACCTGAGGGACACCTCTCCCTGAGGATGGCCCATATCTAATAGTGATTGATGCAAAATATTGATACCTTGCTTCTTGCCTAAATTTAGGCAACACAGAAGAATGATCATAGCTCCAGAGGTCCTGTAGGAAAGACTGAGGCCTTGGTTGCAAGTAGCAGCTCAACTTCTTCCTCTGATCAGTCTTGCTTCCCTTGCTCCTTTACAGGTATTATTCTCGAGTATCTACAATAATAACCTACTGCACACAAATCTCCATTTCAAGGACAGTTTTCAGATAACCTGAACAGGCCTGAAAGGCTAATTAGCATTGGAAAAGAAGGTGAAGTCAGGCCCTGAGATATAAAATTCCCTGGTTTTCCCAGGAGACAGCAATAATAATTAGAGATACAATGACCCTCTCAATGACATGAACAAAGTTTCTAATCAATTGACTATTACCTGTAGACTGAGATGGTTTCCCCTGACTGTCTTCAAGGCATCCTTTACTCATTCTGACACTTGCTGGACATAATCTAATTTGCCTGACCAAAATCAATTTGGCCTCTGAAAATTTTGACTACATGATGTTTCAGAAGAGAGTATGTGAAAAAATAAAGCCGTTGTGTTATGGATCATTGCATTAGCTGAGAAAAGTTTGACATAAGACCACAACTCATTCTTAAATCTTGGTCCTGGACATGTAGCAAAACTTAAGCAAATATGTGCTATAAGAAGGAAAACTTTTTACAGCGAAGTTTATGAGATTTGAAGGTGCCTAGTTTCATTTTTCCTGGAAGAAAATGTTTTTATCTTCTTATTTGTTGTTTCATCTCTTATTTTATCCACCCGTCATCTTTGAGAAGTGATTCATTATTTCACAAGGACTGTGAAAAGAAAGACTGAGTTCAGAGATCATTTCTAGAAGCTGATGGGGACAGCTCAGTGATTTAAACTGCAGGACATTTTTATTTTTCAAACCAGATCTGATCTTCTACTTCAGGCATTTTATAATTAATTCATGAAGATGAGCTTCAAACTTGTTTTCTCACTTGCCTATCTTGTGTTTGCAGGCTCTTCTGTATCTTTACATGAGCACAGCTCCCAGCAGGAACTACTGATTTCTCAAATTCTTCAAAGTTCTCCTGAGGCCATTGCATCAGCACTGAAGGCAATCAGCAGTTGAGTGGACACATACATTTATTAGCTTCCCAATAATCTGCAGTGACGTATGGGATTGTTCTGTACTATTTACCAGCTTGGGAAACAAAATAAGGTACCATTCTTTCTTTCTAATTGAAATATAGTTGATTTACAATAGTGTGCCAGTCGCTGCTGTACAGCAAAGTGACTCGGTTGTTCACATACAGACACTGTTTTTTCAAATATTCTTTTCCATTATGGTTTATCCCAGGAGATTGGATAATAGTTCCTTGTGATATACAGTAGGATCTTGTGGTTTAGCCATTCTAAATGTGATAGTTTATATCTACCAATCCCAAACTCCCTCTCTATCCCTCCTCTCCCAGCACCACCCCCCCACCTTGACAACCACAATTCTGATCTCCATGAGTCTCTTTCTGTTTTGTAGATAGATTTATTTGTGCCATATTTTAGATTCCACATATAAGTGATATTATATGGTATTTATCTTTCTCTTTCTGACTTACTTCACTTAGTATGATAATCTCTAGGTGCATCCATGTTGTTGCAAATGGCATTACTTCACTCTTTTTTATGGCTGAGTAGTATTCCATGGTATATATGAAACACATCTTCTTCACCCATTTATCTGTTGATGGACATTTGGGCTGTTTCCATGTCTTGGCTCTTGTGAATAGTACTATTATGAACATATGGCTGCATGTATCTTTTTTAGTTATAATTTTGTCTGAATATATGCCCAAGAGTGGGATTGCTGGATCATATGATAATTATATTTTTAGTTTTCTGAGGAACCTCCATCCTGTTTTCCACAGTGGCTGTACCAATTGACAATCCCACCAACAGTGTAGGACGGTTCCCTTTCCTTCACATCCTCTCTGGCATTTGTTATTTGTAGACTTTTTATTGATGTTCATTCTGACCAGTGTAATCTAGTAAGGTATCATTCTTTTTAATATTCTAATTCAGTTACTCTCATCCCTCAATCTACCCATGGAAGAGAGTTCCATCTTGGAGATCTTTTTTCCTGAAAGAAGTTCCAAGACTCAGAGGTATTTATTCAGTCCAGTGAATTAAATTCAGTTAAATTCAGTCCATTTAAATGAGCAGCCCTTTCAGATAAGTAAATGGAATACTCTCCTTGGTCAGAATCTTAGTCCTTTCAGGCTACTGTAACAAAAATACCAAAGACTGTGTGGCTTAAGTGACAAACATTTGTTTCTCGTGGCTCAGGAGACTGGGAAGTCCAATATCAAGGTTCTGGCATATTTGGGGTCTAGAAGCTCTGCCTCCTGTTCATCAGTCCGTCAGTTCAATTGCTCAGATGTATCCTACTCCTTGCAACCCCATGGACTGCAGCAGGCCTCCCTGTCCATCACCAACTCGAGGAGCTGGCTCAAACTCATGTCCATCAAGTCAGTGATGCCATCCAACCATCTCATCCTCTATCATCTTCTCCTCCTGCCTTCAGTCTTTCCCAGCATCAGGGTCTTTTTCAGTGAGTCAGTTCTTTGCATCAGGTGGCCAAAGTATTGGAGTTTCAGCTTCAACATCAGTCCTCCCAATGAATATTCAGGACTGATTTCCTTTAGGATTGACTGGTTTGATCTCCTTGCAGTTCAAGGGACTCTCAAGAATCTTCTCCAATACCATAGTTCAAAATCATCAGTTCTTTGGCACTCAGCTTTCTTTGTGGTCCAGTTCTCACATCCATATATGACTATTGGAAAAATCATAGCTTTAACTAGGTAGACCTTTGTTGGCAAAGTAATGTCTCTGCTTTTTAGTATGAAGTATAGATTTGTCATAGCTTTCTTGTTCATACAGGGCCTTTTCTCTTGTTTTTATATGGTGGAAGGGTTGAAGGAGCTCTCTGGAGCCTTTTTTTATAAGAGCACTAATCCCATTCATGAGGGCTCCATTCTCATCATCTAATCATCTCCCAAAGACCCCACCTCTCCAAATGCCATTGCCTTGGGTTTTAGAGTTTCAACATATGGATTTGAGGGGATACAAACATTCAGTCTATAGCAGGGGAGTCAGCTGCAGAGATTGTTATTTCCACTGTGCCAGTGCAGTCTTTGCCTACTGAAGAGACGCCAGCACATCTGCCAAAGCTGACCTGATCAGAATTTCTCCTCATTCAGGGGAAAGAAGCATCAGTGTCTTGTTCAGCTAAGATTGCTCTCAGCCCTATAGCTCTGGAGACACAGGTCCCTGCTCTACTCAGAAACCTAGTCACCATCCCAAGGCCACCATGCCATGATGCTAAAGTGGCTGGGCTAGAGGTACACAATAAGCCAACACATGCTCTGGCCGGAATTGTATCCCCCTCTACAAACACCACTTGCCACCATGGCTCAATTAGTCTACTCTCTACTCCCAGAAAATGAGTCCCCAGTGCTGTTTTACTAGAAGCGTAGGGATAGGCCTGGCTCCACAGAAACAGTGGTGCTGCTGATACAGCCTAGCCACCTCCTCAAAGAGAAGGGAAAGTCAAGAACCACACTGGGTCTCTCTACCCTCCAGTTCCAGGGCCCAGCCACTTCTTTACCTAGCAGACTTCTCACTCAGCATTCCAGCTGTCTCCTCCCCAGGGCCCACCATCAACAATCAAAATGTAGATCCACTAACCTAATACACAAAGGCTTGGTTTCCTGTAACACAGCAGCCTAGGATAGCAAGAGTCTTAAAACAATGCCACTACATAGAATTTCCCTGATTCAGCTCTGTGAGGCCTGGGGAACTCTCAGAATACAGCTTGATACTTCTGAGAATTCTCAGAGTGGTCTCGCACCTGCTCCCTGAGGCAGTTCTTTGAGGTTTCGTAGATTTCATTTCTCACAGTATTCACAGGTATTATTGCAGTTCACTCGGGAGCCGCCTCTTGTCCTGGCTGACTTCCCACTGCAGCCCGATGTCCATTACTGTTGACCAGGCCCATGAGAGGCATGGCACTGCAGACCACAGCGCGGCCTGCAGCTCCCATCTGGCCAGGGCACTAACACACAGCAAGGTGGTTGCCAGCAAAGCCACGTCAAGGCAGGCGCTGTGCCCGCCGAGGGAGCTGTCTTCCATCAATGTTGACTCTGCTACCAGCAAAGTCTCTAGGTCTTCAGCTTTCACCTCACCTCACTTCAGCCTCCTCCCTGAGACATACGTCAACACCCTCGGGGGCAATTACAGATTCACCCTGTGCTTCCCCGGAGCTCTGTGCAATGCCTGAAGCTTGACTCACTCTGCTTCCAAGGCACCTTCTCACCCTGCTGCCCTGGTTAGACAGGAAAGCAGAGCCCTGGCAGCCCATCCTCTGCTCTGCAGACATGTTCACGCACGCTTGAACCCCAGGGAGAGCGCAACTCAGCCTGAGGCTGCAACTCCTGCCGCCAGCGTGAGGTCACCTGTACTTTCCAGACTAGGGATGACTGCCGACTGTGGGCTCAGAACCTCTGGGGAGAGGTTGAGATGGGGCAGGGAGGGGAGGGTGCTGAGGTTTCTTCAGCAGAGCTAAACCATGCAATAAAGTTCAGTGTGATGAGGTAGGAAGTTACCGGAAAGTTTGCTAAAGGAGAGGAGGAGAATGTTCAGGGGCCATAGCTCAGTTATAGTATTTTTATTTCTCTGCAGTCTCCTCACTGAATTTTCCCTCTGATTGTCCTTTAAAACCTTCAGTTTTTCATGAGGATGAATAACCTTGTGTTTGTTGTGTGAAGAGAGTGACCCTCTGAGAGAAGACTTGTGATGGCTTCCTCTGCAGACGCAGGGATTTAGAACACTGTGAGCTTCTCTGAGGAAAAAATCTTCAACTTTATAAAATCCATGAAAGGGAAACTGTGTCAGCTCTATTCCTAAGGAGTCAATTAATTAAAGTTAAGTCCCCACAAACACTGCCAAATGCCAGCTCCAGATTAAACGGCGTGGATAGGCATTAGGCTGTGACCTCCTGTCACTGGCTGGGTACCTGGCAGATTTTAGCTTGTGTGCTGATCCAACAGAAATAAGTATTAACTCACGAGGAATGCAGATAAAGAGTTCAAGGACAACCGTGAGCATTTAAATTGGGGGACTTTTCATCTCTTCGTCTTCTGCTCTTCTTTGCAAAATTTTCATCTTTTTTTTTTTTTTTCATCCACCCTTCTATTTCAGTGCCGTCTTCTCGTTGGGGGTATGTTTGGTGAATGAAACTGAAATCTGTCTGGTTTGGGGTTTGAGAAGCCACCTCTCTCTCGACTAGCATACCTTCCTCTCTGATTTACGAAGACCCAGTGTGATTCTGTTGCAAAGCTCAGTCTGAGTTTAGAGCTGGGCGCAGAGGCATCCAGAGCAGGTAGCCAGTCACTGGCTGTAAGAGTTGGATACTCACCGGGGAAAAAAATAGTTCTGTCATGAGGGAACCCCCCCTGCCCCCGCCTGCTGGGGGTGCTGCAAGTGCTGCTTCCATCCCTCAATCTTCCCCATCAGGTTGGCACAAGCGTGAAGTTTCAGGGTCTCAGATTTCTTCTCTCCTCTCTGTCTTCCAAATTTCTCTTTTAAAAGGTCATCTCCAGTCTAAGCAATGATCATTCATTTCTGCCTTAGTAGAGATCTATTTATTAAGCCACTTTCCCAAGTAAGTGGAGGAAACAGGGCACAGAGCAGTAAAGTTCAAGAAAATGGGGCTTTTGTAGGGGAGTTTAATGAATTTAAAAAGAGGCCCATGGCTAGGTGGAATGGAAGAAGAGAGCAAACAAAGGGACTATCCACTGTGCACGTCAGTCCAATCACGTAGATATTAATCCCCCCACAGTAGGTACGTGTTATTTTTGGATTTTTAAACATGAGAAAGTTGAAGTACAGAGAAGTTAATCATTTGTCCCACTACTGAATGTGGAGCCATGATTCCAAGTCAGGATGACCTGATCACTCGGCCATGGTGCCTCCCCAAAATACATCACTTAAATTGTTTTTCCAGGGAAGCCGCAGCTGGAAGAGGGACCACCATCCCTTGGCCTGTGAAGGGATGGGTTCAGAGCTCTCTCTACCGAGGTCTGGAACTATTCCCTGCTTGTTAACCTGCTGGTTGAGAAGTGCTGAGAGTCTCGTTGGATATGTCTTAAATCAGATGCCTGCAATAATAAAGATAACTAGCATAGCAATGTTATTGTTTATGGAGGGCTTGCGCTGTGCTAAGCACTTTACAGACACTGTCTCAGAGAGAATGCAAGTAGAGCAAATACCATCACCGGTCATCAGCATTTGACCTTTTCCTTGGAACCCAAAAGCCACATAATCTCAGTGTGTATTCCAGTCAGGAAACCAGCTTACTAATTGATCCAAAAGCCGAATTCATTTTATTTTTCTCTGCCTGGCGAACTCCCTCAGCCATGCTCTCCTGAACCTGATAGGAAATCTTAGGGAAGGATGTCTCTGGTCTCTAAGGATGCTGAGATGAGAAAAGTTCTCTGGTCACCTTCAAACATTATCGAGTCTGGTCTGGTTGACACAGAGTTCTGTCTGTTCTGATACAGTAACAAAACTCCTAACTCATTTAAAGTGAAAACTTGTTTTCTCCCCATCACTCCATCCAGGTCTGCTTGCTCTGATCACACCACCAGAGTTTTACCAGCTCTCCTCCCACCACCAGTTCCTGTTCTGACCTGCCCTGTGCCTAGGCCCCGGAGTAGGGTTTAGAGAGAAAACGTACAGATGTAAATTGGTATCAGTGCCCTTTGGCCTTGGGCGATATCTGAGGTTGACTTTTATTTGTGTGGGACACTTGGGCAACTTCCTCAGAAAACCCAGCTGTGCCCCGGGCCCCCAGTGCCTTTGAACAGACAGTGCCTCTGTTCAAGCCATCCGCTTACACCCCTCTGCCTTTGGGCTTCAGAAGCATGTGCTTCAGAGGCATCCTTGTGCCACTCCAGACTGTCCTCATGGCCAAGCTGGCTCTCCCTATGAGACCCACACCCGATCCATGGAGAGCAGTCACTTTCACTCCGCAGTCTAATTCACTCCCAAGGACGTGCACTCATCTTTTCTCTGACAGCTCCAGGCCACGGGGTCAAACCTGGGGATGGATTGTGCCTGACACAAAGTCCGCTGTCTGAGTGGCCCTCTGAAGCTCCTCTCCTTTGGCCTAAGGGTGACATTCTTCCCCTCTCCATAGCCAGACTTGGGTTGAGAGAGAAATACAGTAGAGACTCCCATAGCACTGCAAACTGCATCCAAAGAAAACATCTGTGAACCCTTGATCAGTTTCACAGAGCTTCTGCCATCTCCTTAACATGCCTGCACGTGGGAAATCACATCCTTGGCACCTCGTGTTTTATTCTTGGATAGTAAGCTCAGTGGAAACCGCAGAGAAGCCTTGGAGGTCCTGTTTCACTCCAGGAAGGGTACATTCACACTCTCACCCTCCACCACTCACACTTTCTGAGAAATTCTACGCTTTGTAACAATCAGATCGCCTTGTATTGCCAAGTTCCGGAGTAGCAAGCAGCTCACCCAACTCTGGCTCGCACATCGTGACTGGATATAAACCCCCACTTCCTGGAGAAAGATCAGGCCATGTGGATTTTTTTTCATTTTCAAGGCTATGAAAGTCTTCTAGATTCTTTACGGTCACCCCATCCCCCTCGACAATTTATGGAATGTTATTGCAGTGAGACGGAAAACAATTTCATAACCATTGTAAAGATCCTTTGGAAATGTCTTCAACAATCCCAACATCTCTGTTAAACTTGTTTTTAAAAACAAAGAAAAAAAAATACCCTGTCTTAGGCTAGCCCTTTTCTTCAAACTTTTCTAAAAATTTTTATTTCATTTTGGAATATAGTAGATTAACAAATAATGTTGTGATAGTTTCAAGTGAACAGTGAGGGGACTCAGCCATACATATACATGTATCCATTCTCCCTGAAACTCCCCTCCCATCCAGGCTGCCACATAACCTTGAGCAGAGTTGCATGTGCTATAAATTAGATTCTTGTTGCTTATCCATTTTAAATATAGGAGTGTATACATGTTCACAAACTCCCCACCTATCCTTTCTCCCATCCTTTCCCCATCTCCAAGATTTAAATATGAATATAGAAGTTATCTGTTTTTCCCTCTTCAATTGTAATGTGAAGCCCACATAATCTGGGAGAAATTTTCTCTGAAAATAGGCATGGAGATAATACTTTAAACAAAATGTATTTTCTATTATCAGCACTAAATATATATTAATCCATATCTTAGTGGCTCCTTAGATGATCACAGGCTGAAGAATAATGATCAAATTGAAGCTTGACTTCTTTACGTTCAATCCCAATATATTTAGCCAAATTTTTATTTTTAAAAAGAAAAAAATGCTTTGCAATGTTGGCAGTTGCTCACTGAAATTTCACTGATTCTTCTCATTTATTTCCAATGATTAGAATCAATCTTAGAATCAATATTAAATGCTCTGTCTGTGTGTGTGTATATATATATACTGTTGTACTTTGTTGTACTGTGTAAGTGTAATAATACAATTAACCTTCAATATGTGTGGTAGATAAAACATGAAGCCAAAGTCCTGGGTACAATGACTCTCTTTTAGAAGAGGACAGGATCTTGATCAGAACCTGCTTAAGTCACATTCAGTTCAGTTCAGTTGCTCAGTCGTGTCCGACTCTTTGCGACTCCATGAATCGTAGCACACCAGGCCTCCCTGTCCATCACCAACTCCAGAGTTCACTCAAACTCATGTCCATCGAGTCAGTGATGCCATCCAGCCATCTCATCCTCTGTCGTCCCCTTCTCCTCCTGCCCCCAGTCACTCCCAGCATCAGAGTCTTTTCCAATGAGTCAACTCTTCACATGAGGTGGCCGAAGTATTGGAGTTTCAGCTTTAGCATCACTCCTTCCAAAGAAATCCCAGGGCTGATCTCCTTCAGAATGGATTGGTTGTATCTCCTTGCAGTCCAAGGGACTCTCAAGAGTCTTCTCCAACACCACAGTTCAAAAGCATCAATTCTTTGGTGCTCAGCTTTCTTCACAGTCCAACTCTCACATCCATACATGACCACTGGAAAAACCATAGCCTTGACTAGACAGATCTTTGTTGGCAAAGTAATGTCTCTGCTTTTGAATATGCTATCTATGTTGGTCATAACTTTCCTTCTAAGGGGTAAGTGTCTTTTAATTTCATGGCTGCAATCACCATCTGCAGTGGTATGGGAGCCAAAAAAAATAAATTCTGACACTGTTTCCATTGTTTCCCCATCTATTTCCCATGAAGTGATGGGACCAGATGCCATGATCTTCGTTTTCTGAATGTTGAGCTTTAGGCCAACTTTTTCACTCTCCTCTTTCACTTTCATCAAGAGGCTTTTGAGTTCCTTTTAACTTTCTGCTATAAGGGTGGTGTCATCTGCATATCTGAGGTTATTGATATTTCTCCCGGCAATCTTGATTCCAGCTTGTGCCTCTTCCAGTCCAGCGTTTCTCATGATGTACTCTGCATATAAGTTAAATAAGCAGGGTGACAATATACAGCCTTGATGTACTCCTTTTCCTATTTGGAACCAGTCTGTTGTTCCATGTCTACTTCTAACTGTTGCTTCCTGACCTGCATACAGGTTACTGTCAAAGCCCAGGAAGGTTTTTGTTTTTGTTTTTGTTTTGCAATGAGAAGCAGTTCACCAGGCTTTAAGATGCTCAAAGGCAGGGAATGGATACTGTGAAAATAAAAGATTTTAAGGCTCTAGGACTGAAGCTATTTATGGTAGGTGCTTATTTGTATGATGCTTATTTATAGAATATCCTTAATATGAGTTTTACTTTTCTTTTGGGGGGCATCCTAGGGAGATGACAACCTTCCATCCATGGTTGCACTGAAAAGGTTGCTTTATCTGGAGGCATGAGAGTGCTCTGGTGCCCCACAAATTCAAACTTCCACCACTTTACTAGACTAGCACATCTCACGACCGAGGCCCCAGCACCAAGGTCCTGTCTTCAGAAACTCTTTCCATCTCTCTATCATGACCTTCCTTTGATAACATCAAAGGAGTCTTCACTGTTTAAAATATTCTTGTTCATTTGTTATTATCTGCCTCCTCCTCTGATGTTTAAACCCCAAGAAGACAGCAACCTTGACCTCATTTGTGACATATCTGGGACCTAGAATAACATCTGGTACATATTAGATCCCTGACATAGAAGCTCTGACCGCTGGTCAGAAGAACCTTGAGCAAGTTACTCCATTGCTGTGAGCCTGGGTCTTTATCCTCAGGGCTGGGGAGCTGCTCAAGGTAATTTTTAAAGTTCCTTCTGGCTATTAAAGCACACTATTCTTCAAAATACTGATATCCTTATATAATTTTCCCTTTTCATAAATACAAATTATTGGTAAGAAATAAGGAGACATATCCTTAATGGTCATCATTACTGATTTTCAGTTAAAATATGTGTCCTCCATCTAATCTTCCTGGCATCTGGGAATAATTTTAATATATAGTTAATCCCTTCTCTTAGTAGTGTCTTGTTCCTTAAACATGTTAGTGTGAACTGCTGAAATCCTTTTTGTAGATTATCCATTGGCAACCTTACTACTCATTTCTTCTGGCTAAAGAGAACAGTTATATTCTGTGCTCAAGGAATTCCTGAAGAAACCACAAAGACACGTTGGGACAAAGCTGTATAACAGAGAAGATACCCAGACATGTAGCCAGGAGTATGTATAACTGTGAGACAGATAGAGGGACAAGGAAAGTGTAAAAGAAAACAGACCCACAGACCCAAGGAAGAGCAGGAGAGAAAGATTTCCTTATGGATGCCTAGAAATGCTGAGGAAAGCCCTAGCACCCAGCCACCTCTCATTGCCATACATGGGGACCTGATGTGGATGCTGGATATAGTGATGTTTTGGGTTTGATGATGGCAGACACTAGAGAGCATGAGGCTGAGAGCAAGTCACCGTTCAGTCCTCAAATAACACACAGAAATTTCTGAAACGGCCATGGGAAGCAAGTTGGCCTTGCCCAGCACTCAGGGCTCTGGCCTGGTGCATGAGTCTTTTCATCCTGTAAATCAGGACGTCCAAGCACTTGCTTCCAAGCAGCAGAAAACTTCAGGAAAGGAGCAGTTCATTTGAAGTCAGTTTTTTTAGGCACCCTCTAGGGTTTAGAGCCCATTGATTTGCTAGCTGTAATCAGCTTTCTACTTTCCAGAGATCATCTTTGCTTGAGTTAATCTGCAGATAATCTGGATTTAAAAGTTCCAGCCTCTTAGTAATATGGGTCACCCCCCATCTGTGAGGCAGGTACCCTATTAGGCAAACAGTTTTCACCATCTTTTCCTCAGCTTTCTAAGAAAGATTCTTCAGCTGAGTAGCTCAGCTTCCTGGCCTTTGTTTCACGGATGGATCAGTGAGTAAAGTGAAGAAAAATACCTAGGGCTCTTACACTGATTTATGTACATTTAGACAAAAGAAAGAAAAAAAATAAAAAGCTTTTGAGTTTTCTGCAAAGGAAAACTTTCAGAAGCAATAGGGAGAGAAGGAAACAGTCTAAGAAGCAAAAGCACTGAGGCCAGAGGGTCCTGAAGACCTAGAGATAGGGTTGGAAGAGATTTAGAGGAGCTGCTGCTGGGCACCACGGGGCTTCATGGAGCTGAACAGGCCAAGAGGTTTTAAGGCAGGTCATTTACACGTTACATGATGCAATCCCCTCCTCAAATGACTTCACCAAGGACTCATGTTATATTTCACATCTGCGGAAAGCAGAAATTTCTTTAATATATGTTACTGACTTGGATCTTAGAGCAGGACTTGATGGCCACGATTTGGGTGTCGTTGAGAAAGGGTGATAAAATGAGATGGTGGCATTTGAGACTCTCCTCTTGGGAATGAAAAGTCACTAAAATGGCTCAAGTCTGTCAAGAGCAGTTAACCCTAACCCACAGGGGCTTAGGATGAGCGCACATGACCTCCCCTTGTGCCCGTCCCCTGCTCATCCCCTCAGGACTCCCTGCAGGGACCACTGAGCCCCGCCACCACTTCACACAGCCCCCACCATACCACTCCCAGGAGGAAATACTCCCAAAACATACAGTTGTTTCTGATGTTGTGGTAAACAATATATATGGTTATAGGCCCTTGACATACACAGGTTATTTTCAAAGAAAGCAAGCAAATCATTTCTGAGTTATGACAGTGATTAAACAATGGATTGGGTCCATTACAGTTGGTCCATTATAGAATCAATGCCTCTGGACAAATGTATGAAAAATAAAATCAATGACTTTGGTAATTTAGAAATTTGCCCTTCTTGGAAGCACAACACTAGATTAAACTGTCCTTCAATGGTCTTGTTCTCCTCTGTCATAAGGGAATGCTACTTCCTCTTTCAGCTTCCTCCCTCCCCGTTCATTTTTATGCTGCAGCCTGCAAGACCTCTGTTAAACAACACACGCTTTGATTATGTTCAGAAACCTACAATGTCATCAGCTGAATTAAAGCCACAATCCTCTCAGGATTTTAGGCTCTTCTGTGCATAGGCCTCTTCACCTCTCATATCTCACCAACAACATCCATCACCTCTACCCACTTCAAGCCTCCAGTCCTGTGTCCATCCAGGCTACCTCTGCTCCTGCTGGTCTGAGCCCCACCCCAACTTCTCCTCCCTCCCCACCCCACCCATGCTCACTAGACCCTTTAAGCTCCAGCTCAGACGTTCCCGTCTTTCACGTACCCTTCACTGCTGGCAATAGTCCCTGCCATGCCAATAGTGTCAGTCTTTAAATTCCTTTGAATTTATTACTTGCAGTATTTGCAGGGTTTATTTTTCTTCCTGTATTCTGATCTCCTACTTAGTTATCCTGCACAATTTAGCTCTTTCACATATAAGTACATTGTGAAAGTGTTATTCACTCAGTCATGTCTGACTCTTTGCAACCCCATGGACTGTAGCCCACCAGGCTCCTCTATCCATCAAATTCTCCAGGCAAGAATATTGGAATGAGTTGCCATTCCCATCTCCAGGGGATCTTCCCCATCCAGAGATAGAACCTAGGTCTCCTGCATTACAGGCAGATTCTTTACCATGAACCACCAGGAAAGCCCTAAGTACTCTCTAGCAGTACTACTTATGATGCCACCATTGTAATGGGTGAGCCTAATATTACAGATCTGCCCATGAGTGGGTCCTACACAGCATATTTTGTCAAGGAAGCTCACCCGGTTGGCTGGGTCAGTCCATCTGGCCCCCAGAAACCCATCTGCTTCAGATTCCTGTTTTAATTGCCATGGAAGGGCTCTTTTAATAAGATTATAAAAAAAGACAACCAAAAAAAAGTTAACTTGAGAAGCAGTAGTTTCACATTATGGGATATGAAATAACTCATATGATTAAGCATTGAAATGATGCTTTTAAATTATATAACAAAATGAATCAAAAGGTTTTTTTTTTGGTAGTGTGTATCTGTTAATCCTATATCCCCAATTTATCCCTGTCCCCTCTCCCACTTTGGTATCCATAAGACTGTTTTCTATATCCATGAGTTTGTTTATCCTATATTTAATATCTTGTTGTTGTCTAGCCGCTAAGTCATACTCGTCTCTTTGCGACCCTATGAACTGCAGCACACCAGGCCTCTCTGTCCTTCACTGTCTTCCTGAGCTTGTTCAAACTCGTGTCCCTTGACTCAGTGATGCCATCCAACCAACTCATCCTTTGTCACCCCTTCTCCTCTTGCCCTCAATCTTTTCCAGCATCAGGGTCTTTTCCAAGTAGTCAGCTCTTCACATCATGTGGCCAAAGTAGTGGAGCTTCAGCTTTAGGACCAATCCTTCCAATGAATATTCAGGGTTGATTTCCTTTAGCATTGACTGGTTTGATCTCCTTACTGTTCAAGGGACTCTTGAGTCCTCTCCAGCACTACAGTTTGAAAGTATCAATTCTTCAGTGCTCAGCATTCTTTGTTGTCCAGCTCTCACAACCATACAAGACTACTGGGAAAACCATAGCTTTGATTATACAGACCTTGTATTCAAAGTGATCCCTCTGCTTTTTAATATCCTGTCTAGGTTTGTCATAGCTATTCTGCCAAGGAGCAAGTGTCTTTTAATTTTGGGGCTTCAGTATCCGTCCAAGTTAATTTTGGAGCTTAAGAAAATGAAATCTAACACTGTTTTCACATTTTCCCCATCTATTTGCCGTGAAGTTATTGGACTGGATGCCATGATCTTCATTTTTTGTAAGTTTTAAACCTACTTTTTCCCTCTCCTCTTTTACCTTCATCAAGAGGCACTTTAGTTCTTCGCCTTCTGCCACTAAAGTGGTATCGTCTGCATATCTGAGGCTATTGATATTTCTTCCAGCAATGCCTTTCCTTGGGATTGGAGTGAAAACTGACCTTTTCCACTCCTGTGGCCACTGCTGAGATTTCCAAATTTCCTGGCATAATGAGTGCAGCACTTTCACAGCATCATCTTTTAGGATTTGAAATAGCTTAGTTGGAATTATATCACCTCCACTAGTTTTCTTTGTAGTGATGCTTCCTAAGGCCCACTTGACTTCACATTCCAGGATGTCTGGCTCTAGGTGAGTGATCACACCATCGTGTTAATCTGGGTCGTTAAGAGCTTTTTTGTACAGTTCTTCTATGTATTCTTGCCACCTTTTCTTAATTTCTTCTATTAGGTCCTTGCTGTTTCTGTCCTTTATTGTGCTCATCTTTGCATGAAATGTTCCCTTTGTAGCTCCAATTTTCTTGAAGAGAATGCTATTTTTTCCCATTTTATTGTTTTCCTCTGTGTGTTTGCATTGTTCACTTAAGTAGTCTGTCTTATCTCTCCTTGCTATTCTCTGGAACTCTGCATTCAGTTGGGTGTATCTTTCCTTTCTGCTTTGCATTTCGCTTCTCTTCTTTTCTCAGCTATTCATAAAGCCTTCTCAGACAACCACTTTGCCTTCTTGCATTTCTTTTTCTTGGGGACAATTTTGGTCACCACCTCCTGTACAATGTTACGAACCTCTATCCACAGTTCTTCAGGCACTCTGTCTACCAGATCTAGTCCCTTGAATCTATTCATCACCTCCACTGTATAATCATAAGTGATTTGATTTAGGTCATAGCTGAATGGGCTAGTGGTTTTCCCTACTTTCTTCATTTGAGACTGAATTTTGCAATAAGGAGTGATGATCTAAACCATAGTCAACTCCAGGTTTTGTTTTTGCTGACTGTATAGAACTTGTCCATCTTCGATTATAAAGAATGTAATCAATCTGATTTTGGTACTGACCATCTGGTGATGTCCATATGTAGAGACATCTCTTGTGCTGTTGGAAGAGAGTGTTTGCTATGACCAGTGCATTCTCTTGGCAAAACTCTGTTAGCCTTTGCCCTGCTTCATTTTGTTACTCCAAGGCCAAATTTACCTGTTAATCCAAGTATCTCTTGACTTCCTACTTTTGCCTTCCAGTCCCCTATTGATCAAAAGGACATCTTTTTTTTGGTGTTCTAGGAGGTCTTGTAGGTCTTCATAGAACTGTTCAACTTCAGTTTCTTTAGCATTAGTAGTTGGGGCATAGACTTGGATTACTGTGATGCTGAATGGTTTGCCTTGGAAATGAACTGAGATCATTCTGTCATTTTTGAGACTGCACCCAAGTACGACATTTCAGACTCTTTTGTTGACTATAAAGCCAACTCTGTTTCTTCTAAGGGGTTCTTGCCCACAGTAGTAGATATAATGGTCATCTGAATTAAATTCGCCCATTCCCTTCCATTTTAGCTTGCTGATGCCTAAAATGTTGATGTTCACTCTTGCCATATCCTGTTTGACCAGATGCAATTTACCTTGATTCATGGACTTAACTTTCCAGGTTCCTAAGCAGTATTGTTCTTTATAACACTGGACTTTATTTTCACCACCAGAAACAATCACAACTGGGCATCATTTCTGCTTTGGCTCAGACTCTTCATTCTTTATACATCTATTTCTCCGCTCTTCTCCAGTAGTATATTGGACATCTACCAACCTGGGTGGTTCATCTTTCAGTATCATGTCTATTTGCCTTTTCATACTGTAACAAGCTATAAACATATATCTTGTAACAAACTATAAATGGAAAGGAATAGAAAAATATAGATACATACATATATGTGTGTAACTGAATTCCTGTGCTGTATACCTGAAATGATCACAATATTGTAAATCAAATATACTTCAATTAAAAATGGTTTATTCTTTGGGATATCTCTAGACCTTACACATACTCCAAAGAACGTTTGGTGGTCAGATAAATTGGCTAAATACTGGGTTAAGCAAACAGGTTTCCCTACTCTATTTAGCATTTCTGAAAGTCCCCTAATGTTTGCACTGGAAATCTTCTGGAGTGGGTTAGTGGATGCTGTGTTCCACACATGAGTTGACCCCGGGACCATTTTTCAGTGGAGCAATTTCTAAGGAGCATATTCCAAGAAACTCAATTTTTTTTGTGACTGATGTGGCTCAGGTTTTAACTTTGGTAATTTAGAAATTAGCCCTTTGGGACTAAGGGAACTTTGTTGTTCCCTTCCAAAGCCCTCCTCACCAGGCCCTTGCTTGAACGTTTAGCGAGGGTAGCTGAAGGAAAGTTTTATCTGCTGTCCCTGACTTCGTGTTCTGTTTCCTTGTCTGGTCACGTGGAGTGCCCCATTCTGTTCTTTGTGTGTTGAGCCATGTCACACATCACCGATAATTCTCAGTCCCTGTCTGCATTTGCTCAGTTGGAATTCCAGTCCAGAGAGGCAGCCACGAGGACTGATCAGCACCATGAACTCTGGACCACTTACCAGCTGTGTAAACCGGGGACATTCTTAATCTCTCAGTGCTTCATCTGTAAAGTAGGCATGATTATGGGACACATTTCTCAAGATTTTGTGAGAGGTTACTATAGGGAGAGTGTTATATAGAATCTGGCCTCTAGTAGTGCTGTTGGTATTAATATTAATTTACAGTATGGTCCTCAAGGAATCCATTTCTCTAACTATAGCTATTGCTATTACGTGTGTGTTGTGTGTCAGTCGCTCAGTCGTGCCCGACTCTTTGCGACCCCATGGACTGCAGTCTACCAGGTTCCTCTGTCCATGAGGTTTTCCAGGCAAGGATACTGGAGTGGGTTGCCATTTCCTTCTCCAGGGATCTTTCCAACCCAGGGATCGAACCCAGGTCTCCTGCACTGCAGGCAAATTCTTTACTGACTGAGCTGTAAGAGAAGCCCAATTTATGAGGATCCATGTAAATCTGAAAATGTCCAGAGCTGACTCATGACTTGAAAACCACTAGCTGTACTTGCCTGAGAAAAGTCTTCCATCTGTTCTTTGGTGGGAAAAAGAAAGAAGAGAAATTGAATGAATTAACTGCTGTTGGTGAGAAGAAAACAGCTTCTGGGCTGAGAGTTATCTCAGAGTTACTCCCTATGACTGTGTTTCAGAGGTCAGCAAACTTCTGTCCAGGGCCTGACTGTAAGTATTTCAGGCTGTGTGTGATAGTTCTCTGTGCTAATCACTCAACCCTGCCCTTGCAGTATGAGAGCAGCCACGGGCAATGTGTAAGCCAAAGGGCATGACTGTAGTCTAATAAAACCTGATGTGTAATGTCAGGAAGCTGGCTAGATTTTCCCTGCAGGCCTTGTCTGGGGACCTCTGCTCTGCTGTTATCAACCCTGAATTTCCCAGGGATGGGATGTTTCCAGGATGGCTCTGTCTACCAAATATGAGTAGGAAAGCTGACCCTGCTGGGAACCAGTAGAGGTGAGAGAAGCCAGTCCAAGAGAAAGCCAACACACGTTGGAAAGTAGCACTGAGACAACTGCAGGGAAAAATAGCACAGTCTGGTGACACTGTAGATGTCTGGATCAGCTTTGCTGAAGCCTGCCTTACTGTGGGACTTTGTGGTTACATAAGCCAGTAAATCCCCGTTACTGTTTAAGCCAAGTTGAATCAGGTTTTCTTGTCACATGCCAACCAAAGTCTTCTAGCGCTCCACCATGATTACAGCTATATTAAATAAATCAATGAACACTTTATGGTGGATGTGCCTGGTGTTCAATTTGTGTCTTATATCTGGTAAAAACTTTTGCTGACTTACTCAGAAAAGGAAATTTAACAACCAAAACCCATTCCAAAAGGAATATACAGCCATTCATCTAAACATTTCTAGGGCACTTTCATCATTTCTAAAGTGCTTGGGGACATTATCTTTCAAGTATCTATTATTCCTATTTTATTTATAAAGCTCTCTTGTATTTTGGTTATATCGCTTCTGGCTCTTCCGTTATTCTACACAATAAAAACAAGCAAATTCACCCATCAATCTATAACCCCTCAAAATTCCAACTCTAGTTGAAAAGGACTCTAAGTATAAATAAGAGAGGTGCTTGTACTGCCTTCATCAATCAGCTTCTCATAAGATTTCTTTAATGCCTCAGAGTCAGCCCTAAACCTCACGCTGTAGGATGCTGTAACAACAGTTTTCTCTCTTGTCTATAGCAGACAGGGTGGTGCCAGGCACTCAAGCAAAGTGCCTAGGAATGTTGTCCAGGTCCACCTAGAGACCTGAGATCTTGAACACAAGAAATGGTAAAGACCTTACAACGTTTACCCCAAAGATAGGGACCACGCCTGTGACGACACTGAGTGAATGACGGAAACTCACAACAGCACTGTCCCTCCTCATTCACACACACTGACACGTACCCTCAGACACAGCCCCTGCTCCCAGGACTTGACTGCCTTTCTGATCACCTCTGCAGATTTTGTGATACAACAGTCAGAGGCAAGATCGTGTACTTACCTTGGACAGCAGTCCCCACTCTGGACAAATGACAGCACCCGTCAGACCCAGGATTCTGTACGGACATTAGGAATGGGTCATTGATTTCGTGCATAAGAGTCAGTCTTCTATACTGCTGTAACAAGGTACCATAAACTTATTAGCCTGAAACGTGTGTTTTAGTCCTATAGTTCTTTAATTATATTTAATTTTTTTTTTTACTGAAATATAGTTGATTTACAATATCATTTAAGTTTCAGGTGTACCAGCACAGTGAATATATACATATATTGCTTTTCAGATTCTTTTCCCTTATAAGCTATTATAAAATACTGAGTACAGTTCCCTGTGCTATAGAGTAGGTCCTCATTGGTTATCTATTTAATGCATAATAGTGCCCCGCCGTGCTAAATCACTTCAGTCATGTCCGATTCTTTGTGACCTTATGAACTGTAGCCCGCCAGGCTCCTCTGTCCATGGGGTTCTCCATGCAAGAATACTGGAGTGGGTTGCCGTGACCTCCTCCAGCATATCTTCCCCATCCGGGGATCAAGCCCATGACTCATGTCCCCTGCATTGGCAGGTGGGTTCTTTACCACTAGCGCCCCCTGGGAGGATACATAAGAGTGTGTAAATGTTAATCCCAACATCATCATTTGTCCTTCTCCCCACCTTGGTTCCACTTCAGCAACCGTAACTTCGTTTTCTGTGTCCATGAGTTTCTTTTTGTGTTGGAAATAAGTCAATTTATGTCATTAAAAATTTTTTTTCACATATAAGGGATATCATTTTATATGTCTTTCTCTGGCTTTCTTCATATAGTGTAATAATCTCTAATGTTTCATTCATCATTGCTGCAAGTGGCATTATTTCATTCTTTTTCAAGGATGAGTAATATTCCACTGTATATATGTACCACATCTTTATCCATTCCACGGTCAATGGACATTTAACTTACTTCCATGTTTTTAGTCAGTTCAGTTGATCAGTCGTGTCTGACTCTGCAACCCCATGGACTGCAGCACGCCAGGCCTCCCTGTGTCCATCACCAACTCCTGGAGTTTCGTCCATTGAGTCAGTGATACCATCCAACCATCTCCTCCTCTGTCGTCCCCTTCTCTTCCTGCCTTCAGTCTTTCCCAGCATCAGGATCTTCTCAAATCAGTTCTTCACATCAGGTGGCCAAACTATAGGAGTTTCCGCTCTAGCATCAGTCTTTCCAATGAATATTCAGAACTGATTTCCTTTAGGATGGACTGTTTGGATCTCCTTGCAGTCCAAGGGACTCTCAAAAGTCTTCTCCAACACCACAGTTCAAAAGCATCAGTTCTTCAGCACTCAGCTTTCTTTATTGTCCAACTCTCACATCCATACATGACTATTGGAAAAACCATAGCCTTGACTATACAGACCTGTGTTGGCAAAGTAATGTCTCTGCTTTTGAATATGCTATCTAGCTTGGTCATAACTTTTCTTCCAAGGAGCAAGTGTCTTTTAATTTCACGGCTGCAGTCACCATATGCAGTGATTTTGGAGCCCCCAAAAATAAAGTCTGCCACTGTTTCCACTGTTTCCCCATCTATTTGCCATGAGGTGATGGGACCCTATGCCATGATCTTTGTTTTCTGAATGTTGAGTTTTAAGTCAGCTTTTTCACTCTCCTCTTTCACTTTTAAGAGGCTCTTTAGTTCTTCTTCACTTTCTGCCATAAGGGTGGTGTCATCTGCATATCTGAGGTTATTGATATTTCTCCCGGCAATCTTGATTCCAGCTTGTGCTTCATCCAGCCCAGCATTTCTCATGATGTACTCTGCATAGAAGTTAAATAAGCAGGGTGACAATATACAGCCTTGACATTACTGCTTTCCTGATTTGGAACCCGTCTGTTGTTCCGTGTCCAGTTCTAACTGTTGCTTCTTGACCTACACACAGATTTCTCAGGAGGCAGGTCAGGTGGTCTGGTATTCCCATCTCTTGAAGAATTTTCTAAGAGTTTGTTGTGATTCACACAATCAAAGGCTTTGACATAGTCAATAAAGAAAAAGTAGATGTTTTTCTGGAACTCTCTTACTTTTTCAGTGATCCAACGGATGTTGGCAATTTGACTTCTGGTTCCTCTGTCTTTTCTAAATCCAACTTGAATATCTGGAAGTTCACAGTTCACATAACACTGAAGCCTGGCTTGAAGAATTTTGAACACTACTTTGCTAGCATGTGAGACGAGTACTATTGTGCAGTAGTTTGACCATTGTTTGGCATTGCCTTTCTTTGGGATTGGGGTGAAAACTGACCTTTTCCAGTCCTGTGGCCACTGCTGAGTTTTCCAAATTTGCTGGCATATTGAGTGCAGCACTTTCACAGCATCATCTTTTAGGATTTGAAATAGCTCAACTGGAATTTCATCACCTCCACTAGCTTTGTTCATAGTGATGCTTCCTAAGGCCCACTTGACTCCACATTCCAGGATGTCTGGCTCTAGTTGAGTGATCACACCATCGTGATTGGGTCGTGAAGATCTTTTTTGTATAGTTCTGTATATTCTTGCCACCTCTTCTTAATCTCCTCTGCTTCTGTTAGGTCCATACCATTTCTGTCCTTTATTGAGCCCATCTTTGCATGAAAAGTTCTCTTGGTATCTCTCATTTTCTTGAAGAGATCTCTAGTCTTTCCCACTCTATTGTTTTCCTCTATTTCTTTGCATTGATCACTGAGGAAGGCTTTCTTATGTCTTCTTGCTATTCTTTGGAACTCTGAATTCAGATGCTTATATCTTTCCTTTTCTCCTTTGCCTTTCGCTTCTCTTCATAGCTATTTGTAAGCCCTCCTCAGACAACCATTTTGCCTTTTTGCATTTCTTTTTCTTGGGGATGGCCTTGAACCCTCCTGTACAATGTCACAAACCTCTGTCCATAGTTCTTCAAGCACTCTGTCTATCATATCTAATCCCTTGAATCTATTTGTCACTTCCACTCTATAATTGTAAAGGATTTGAGTTAGGTCATACCTGAATGGTCTAGTGGTTTTAGCTATTACAAAATAGTGCTGCAATGAGTTTTGGGGTACACAGATTTTTTTGAATTATGGTTTGCTCTGGATGTATGCCCAGGAATGGGATTACAGGATCAAATGCTGGCTCCATTTTTTAGTTTTTTAAGGGATCGCCATGCCATTCTCTGTAGTGGCTGTATCTACTGGCATTTCTACCAACAGTGTAGCAAAGTTCTCTTTTCTCAATGCTCTCTTCAGCATTTATTATTTATAGACATTTTGATGATGACCATTCTGACTGATGTGAGGTGATACCTCGTTGTAGGTTTGATTTGCATTTCTCTGATAATCAGTGATGTTGAGTATCTTTTCATATGCCTGTTGGCCATCTGTCTTCTATGGGGAAACATCTCTTTACATGTTCTGCCTTTTTTGATTGGATAGTTTGTTTTTCTGATATTGAGTTTCATGAGCTGTTTATATTTGGAGATTAAGTCCTTGTGAGTATCTTCATTTGAAAATATTTTCTCCCATTATTTAGGTTGTCTTTTCACTTTGTTTATGGTTTCCTTTGCTATGCAAAAGCTTTTAAGTTTAATTAGGTTTCATCATTTTATTTTGTTTTTATTTTCATTGTTCTAGGAGGTGAATCCAAAAAAAAACTTGCTGCAATTTATGTCAGTGTTCTGTGTATGTTTTCCTCTGAGTTTTATAGTATCTGACCTTCCATTTAGGTCTTTAATCCATTTTGAGTTTATTTTTTTGTATGTTGTTATAGGATGTTCTAATTTTTTATTTTTCTGTATGTAGCTCTCCACTTTTCTCCCATTCCATAAGCTGTCTTTGAATTTTGTTTATGGTTTCCTTTGCTGTGCAAAAGCTTTTAAGTTTAATTAGGTCCCATGTGTTTATTTTTGTTTTTATTTTCATTACCGTAGGAGACAGATCCAAAAAGATATTGTTGTGATTTATGTCAAAGAGTGTCTTAGCTATATTTTCCTCTAGGAGTTTCATAGTACTCCACTTATAGTTCTTTAAAGCAGAAGTCTGACAAGGATCAAAGTGGGCTAAAAACAAAATGTCAGCAGGGCTACAATTTTCTGAAGCCTCTACGAAAGAGTTTTCCATCTTTTTCAGCAGCTAGAGCCTGCCCATAGCTTGGCTCACAGGTGCCTTAATTGTCTAAAACCACCAGAGGAGAACTGGTGGTGGATTCACCATGAGTCATTCTCATGGTGAATCCCTCCAATTTATTTTCTGTCTCCCTCTTCCACCCTTAAAGACCCTTGTGATTCTATTGGGCCATCTAGACAATCCAAGAGAACCTTCCCATTTCAAGGTCAGATGATTAACAACCTTAGTTCCATCTGCAGTCTTAATTTTTCCCTTTGACATATGGCAACACTGATGACTCAACCAGTAAAGCATCTGCCTGCAAAGCAGGAGACCCAAGTTCAGTCCCTGGGTTGGGAAGATTCCCTGGAGAAGGGAACGGCTACCCGCTCCAGTATTCTTACCTGGGAAATATCATGGGCAGAGGAGCCTGCTGGGCTACAGTCCATGGGGCTGCGAAGAGTTGGATGCGACTGAGTGACTAAGCACAATATAGTCATAGGTTCCAGGGATTAGAACATGAACATCTTTGGGGGCGGATTGTTCTGCCTGCCACAAGGAAGAATGAGGAAAAACAGACAGTCTATTGAATGAGAGATGATGCTGAGAGCAACCAAGAAAAGTAAAGCAAGGGAGGGGGTGGGTTATGCCAGACGTGTGCGTCCTTTTACACAGGTGGCTCAGAGAAAGTCTCTTGGTTAGGAGTAAAGATCTCCAAGAGATAAGGGAGCTAGGCATGAAAATATCTGGGGGGAAGCTTTCCCACCAACAGGAACAATAAGTGTCAAGGCCCCAAGGTGGGAGCAGGCTGGAGGTGTCTGAAGAATAAGAGGGACAGTCCCCCTGTAGCTGAAGCTGCCTGAGGTGGGGATAGAATGAGAGGAGGCAAGACAGAGAGGGGATTGTGAGCATCACGTCTGACTTTGTAGGCAACTGAAAGGACTTCAGATTTGATTCCGTGTGAAAGGAGAGGCTTTTTTTCTTCAGTGGTTTCTATCATTTTCAGTTTATAGAAAAATTTCCATGATAAACCCAGAAAGTTCTCAATTACTTTTCACTCAGTCTCCCTTCATGTAAACATCTTGTATAATCAGGGCATATTTATCAAAACTAAATAATCAACACTACTCTGAAACTATGAACTACACTTCAGACTTAACCTGTTTGTCTATTAATGTCCCTCTCCTGTCTCAGGCTCCAGTCCAGGATACCATGCTGAGCTCTCCTCCAAACTGTGGCAGCTTCTCCTTGTTGTTTTTCATGACTTTGACCCTTTAGACAAGTACTGGTCAGATATTTGTAAAGTGTCCCTTAATTTTGGTTTGTCTGATGTTTTCTAAGGACTAGGGTTATGGGTTTGAAGGAAGAAGCCATCAGAAATGAAGTCTTTCTCATCACATGTCATGAGGAACATGACGTTACCATGGTTTACCATGGTATTGTTAATTTTGATCACTTGATGAAAGTGATACCTGCCAAGCTTCTGTGCTGCGAAGTTACTATTTTCCCCCCTTTCCATACATTCATTAGAAATGAGTCCAAAGTCCAGTCCACAGTTCCACATTCTGGAATGAACAGTAACAAAGAATTTGTGGGAAGTATGTTAAAACCACCACAATTACAGGCACTCTCATTTTATTGGGCTTCACAGATACTGTTCTTTTATTTTTTACAAATCAAAGATTTGTGCAGTCCTGAATTGGGCAAAATCTGTGAGTGCCATTTTTCCAACAACATTTGCTCACTTGTATCTCTGTTGCATTTTGATAATTTTGACAATATATCAATTATGTTTATTATTACTATATTATGGTGATCTATGATTAGTGACCTTTGATGTTACTACGAAGCGACTTAGCAGCTTAGCAGTAATTGTTTTGGGGTCCCAGAAACCACACCCATAGAAAACAACAAAATTAATTGATAAATAACTGTGTGTCTTTCTGACTGCTCCCTTGACCAGCCACACTCCGTCTCTCTTCCTCTCCATGGTCCTTCCTATGCCCTGAGACATAAAAATGTTGAAATTAGGCCAGTTAATAACCATACGATGGCCTCTAAATGTTCAAGTGAAAGGAAGAGACCATCAATATAGCAAAAATTGTCCTGTTTTAAGAAATTGCTGCAGGTATCCCCTCCCTGGCCTTCAGCAACCACCACCGTGATCAGTCAGCAGCCATCAAAACTGAGGCAAGACCCTCCACCAGCATAAAAGATTATGATGAGCTGAAGGCTCAGATGATGATTACCATTTTTTTAACAATAAAGCATTTAAAATAAAGGTATATACATTTTTTAGACATAATGTTAATGTACACTTAATATACTACAGCATAATGTAAACTAATTTTTATTTCTTATATGGTTATTTATTTTACTTCTTGACTGTGGTGGGTCTTTGTTGCTTTTGCACAGGCTTTCTCTAGTTGCAGCAAGCAGGGGCTGCTCTTCGCTGTAGTGCACTGGGCTTCTCATTGCGGTGGCTTCTCTTGTTGCAGAGCAGGGGCTCGAGGTGCCCAGGCTTCCGTAGTTGAAACACACGGGCTTGGAAGCTGCAGCTCTCCGCCTCTAGAGTGTGGGCTCAGTACTTGTGATGTGTAGGCTTAGATGTCCATGGCACGTGGAGTCTTCCAAGACAAGGGATTGAACCCATGACCCATTGGCAGGTGGATTCTTATCCACTGCACCACCAGGGAAGTCCTAAACTGAATTTTGTATGTATGTGTTAACCAAAAAATTTGTGTACCTTGATTTTTTGTAATATTTGCTTTATTTTGCAGTAGTCTGGAACCAAACCCAGACAACTTCCTGGTATGCCTACAGTTAATAGTTTGGAGGAGGTACTTCAAAGAATGAAAATAGCCTGCTTCTCTCAAAGTTTTGCCTACTAATAATAGCATCATCAGTAAATCTTGACTGTAACAGGTGATGCTTTAATGGTGAGTTCCTACTTCCTTAATTCCTTCTGTGTTTAATATTTGGAACTCTTCTATAAAGAATTCTGTGCCTTTTCCATTATTTAGTTATTCATTTATTTATGTGAGTATAGACTCATGGACAGTCATTTTATTCTTTGGATTATAAGCCATTACTATCATTGTTTATTTTGCCCCTCCCAGAGCTCTGGCTTTGGACATTGGGACTTCTTTCACATTGGCATCTATGTCCATTCGACATGCCCTGTTTTTTACTTTGTGTCTTGCATATCCTCATCTCCTGACACTTACTCTAAGATGCGCCAGGCTCATCTTGTATTTTTCCTGTCGCCACCCTGAAATCAGCCATTTCTCTGGGTAGTCCTGGTTTCTTTTGTTAGAGTATGGTAATAAGAAACAAAAATCTGGATACATTTTTGTCATGGAGACATTTTGGGAGAAGGAAGATACCTATGACTTATGTTTTTAAAGGATCAGTCTTATGGCTGGGCTCAAAATAGCTACGTGGAGGTGGTTGTTGCATTGATCCAGTCTTCTTGACAGTCATCTAGAAAAGCTGTAGAGTGAAGTAATCCAGTCCCCCAGGGCCCCTTCTATGACTCCACACACAAACTGCAGCTATTCTTCATTTATGAAGCTTTTATTGAGCCCCACTGTTCCCCAGGCGTAGTGCATCATCTGTTGATGATACTGTGATGAGAAAGAGCGTTCCTTTTCCTTGGGGCATTCACAGTCTGGTTCAGTAGGTGCAGCCCTATGATAAGTGGGAAAGTAAAGATTTGTAAAAGGTGAAGTGTTAGCATGAAAGAGGGACTCGCGTTTTATCAGAAGAGAATCACAGACAGCAGCACACAAGATGAAGAGTGTGGCTCTGGAGTCAGATTTGCAAGGTTGGAATTGGGGTTCCCTGTTATTAGCTGTTGACTCTGAATCTTTGAGCCCTATCTTCCTTATGTGGAGGGGTTGACAGCACCCACTTGTGGAAGAGACCATGATGCATCCTTCATGCAGTTTCACCTTCACCCTGCATTTCTTGGTTCCCCTGCAGTTAGGAGGGACCATATATCAGACGTGTGGATGATGGGGGCGGGGGAAGTGATCAGATACCAATCAGTGGCCTCCCTAAAACATTCTTGTGACCCTCCACATCCTCTGTGCTTTCCACTCTAAAACTCCAGGATGGGGAAGGTACATCATGAAAAGGGTGGAGAAGCCAGTGCTTGAAGCTTAAAGGTGAGCCCCAGGCGATGCTGCCAGTGAGAACATGTGCTCCAGACTGCATGAAAGCAAGAAAGAAACTCTTAGCACAATGCTGGGACTGCTTATCGCAACCACCAGCCCATCCTGATGAACACAGCACCGCAGAGGTGGCTGGAACACCTACAGCAAGATAGAAAGCACATGATAAACCCTCAATAACTGATAGCCATCACTAGTATTGTGGTAGCTCAGTCAGTAAAGGATCTGCCTGCAATGCGGGAGACCCAGGTTCAATCCCTGGGTAGGGAAGATGCCCTAGAGAAGGAAACGGCTACCTACTCCGGTATTCTTGCCTGGGGAATTCCATGGACACAGGAGCCTGGCAGGCTACAGTCCATGGGGTCGCAAAGAGAAGGACACGACTGAGCAACACACACGTATTATATGCCATAGAGAAGGGGTCACGCCATAGAATCTGCTAAGTGGATGGCAGATGACTGGAGTCGAGAGTTGAACAGAGGGTGAACACTGACAGGTCAAGAAAGGAAAGGAGGTCGGTGAGAGTATAAAAAAGGAGGGAGGGGAAAAAACTGACATGAGATGAAAGGAAGGAAGAACTGTCCAAACTGTGGACAGAGCCGCTGCTGGGAGGTGCCCCGGCCCCAGGGTCCTGGCTCCTGGCGCAGGGGAGGAGCCCACCCCCTGCACCCACCCTGCTGACGGCTGCTTGGAGCTCAGTGACATTTCCTCCTCAGCTGCTCCACATCCAGGTGGAGAGACCAGAGGCCTGGCTTTTTCATTTGTCTCAACCTAATGACAAGATCCTTCCTGGACACTTGTTTTTACTATCTGAAATGTGTTTCTTTTATCACCTTCCCGTCACAGGAAGAGTCCTAATGGAGTTCGAATAGCAGAGGGAGCGGAGAGCTCCACAGAGGGCAGGCCATCCAAACAAAGGACAGAGGTGCCTTTGTCTCGCCGGGTTGTCAGGGAACAAAGAAAGGACAAATGTGCAGAATGGGGCTAGAAATGCTGAGACGCTTTTCTTTAAGGTCCCCACTAAAAAATGCAGACATTTCCCCAGGCTTAGGGGTGCAACCTGTGGGCAAGCAAAATCTGTTGTCTGTGCAGCTTGTCTAGCCAACTTGGAGACAGCCTCCCTGGACCTTCCCAGCACTGTGGTCAAACCGGCCGAGTGGCCACCTAGCACAGGAGAGTCCTGATGCTCAAAAGGACCCTATTTTCCTCCCTGCTTAAACTTGCCAACGTTCACTTATCCAAAAAACTCATTGTTCTGGGGCCCCTGGAAATGTTGAGCTCTGGGGATGCTTAAGTCAGAGCTTTCACTTATGACATCTGAAGGAACCATGTAGACAACTAGAAACTTGACACCAAGCTGACAGGACCAGGTCAACTTCATCTTAATAGAAATCTTCAACAACAAAAAACTACACATCAGAAAAAATATACCTGTCAGTATTTCCTGGTGAAAGGACCACCCGTACCTGACAAACAGGAAATAACTAAAAGGAAACCAGATTTGGAGAAAGAAAATTTGGATGCGTATGAAATTTAGGAAACCTTTACAGTGAGCTGTTTAGGTTCCTGCCCACCAAATTCCTCCTCTGTCAGTCTTCCCCTCCCACCTCCTTGCCTCCATGTCTTTCCAGACTGACAGTCTACCAGGGAGCATTTTGAAGCAATGCTTCTTGTTGAAGGACCCACTTTAACCAAGCCCCAACTGCAGGTCAGCCTTTTAAAGGAGCCCCATGTGTATAGAGTAAAGTGTATTAGCCATCATGCCCTTTTCCTGGAAAGGAAATCACATCTACTTATGTATATCTGTAAATCAAAACCTACTTGTCTGTGTCATACTCGTGACTATGCCAAAACAAAACCTAGGCTGGCCTGGCTTGGAGGAGGGCTGAGCACACAAAGAGATCTATTCACGACTTTCAACTTCAAGAGAATAATACAGTCCAGCTAAGGTCAACAAAATGATCATAGCCAGATTTCAAAGGTTAGATTTTAAAGGTACAGTTCACAACTGCTTCTAAGAAAAAGAAAACTTTTTTTTCTTCTGTAAGAGAAACACTCAGAGATAAGACACAAGCATAGGAGGAACCATCTGATGGCTGGTGGTCATGTCTCTTTAAGAAGTGCCATTGGTGTTATATAATGAACAAGCTGTAAAGTCTAATTTTTAAAGAGCACCCTATACTATGGTATTTACTCACAGGATGCACTGTAGGAAAATGCCTGAAATGTCAACAGATATCATTACTATTTAAAGACACAAATTTCTTCCATGTCTTAGCAGGAGAATCTTCAGGGAAGTTTTTCTTCCTTTCTTTCTTCTTTCTTTTCTCTCTTTCCCTATTTTTTTTCCTCCTTCCTACCTGCTTTCATTTTTATCTTCCCTTTCTGATAAAAAGAAAAAAAAAACAGGAAGGAGAAAGATAGTAATATTTATTGAGCACTTCTTTGACACAAGTGTTTCCATGTATATTCAACAAACACCAGGATGCAATCCCCTGGCTTAAACTGAAAAAACCTCTCTTGCTTCCCATGAGTTCACTTCAGTGGACATTTTTTTTTTTTTGGAAAGCAATTTATTAAGTGCACCATTTTAAGATGTCAAAATCTCATCAATGGCTTATGTCTAATCTTCGAAATTGCTGCTCTCCCCTGTGATTTGCAGAACATACCTTTTCTGTTTTTGATGTAAAGACACACAACACAAATATACACAGATATGCACAAACACATGTTCCTTTGCTTTATTCCGTAATGTATATGCTGTTTTCTTGGCTGTGGGTTCTCTCTCCCTCATAGGACTTAATCAGCCTCTGGGAAGAACGTGTGGTGTAAGCAGCCTTGACAGAAGAAGCCTGTCTGTCCTTCCGAATAACATTCTCTGACTTTCCCCAGCCTTCCGTTCCTCTGCCCGTACCTTGCCTCACCCTCAGTCAGCTTTCCCTGGCTCAGCGCCTGCAAACCCACGTGCTCCATCTTACAAGGGGTGGAGCCAAGCGTGGAAGGAAGGATCTCTGATCCTCTGTAATTTTCCAGAGAAATACCTACTATTCCTTCCGATTAGACATCTATGGAATGAGACAGTTACTCACATGGAAACAGGTTGTGTTTATTTAAAGGATTATGTGGAATCATGAGAGGTGAATGGACAGTGTCCCTTGTAGGCACCCACGTTCACCTTGCCTCCCCTGCCTGCACTCGGCCGTGCCCCTGCACACCTTCCTGAGCTACCTCCCTGCAGATGAGGTCTGAGACCACTTCTCAGACTCTCTTTGGCAAAGGGGAGAGACTGGTCTGCAGCCTTTCCCAGGGGTTTCCTTCACTCTTCTCCAAACGTTTTTCCATTCCGTGAATTCTTTCTTTTACTGCCACTTCATCAGACTTTCTCTCTAGAAGGAATGAGATTAACCTTCAAATATTCTTTGGGCCAAATAAATGTTAAAATGAAGAACTTTTCCCATTTCTCACAGTGGCATCTAAGCTGTACCTGGAGAAGTTCAGTTTCTCCTGGGTTGCATCGGAGCCTCGAGTTTGACAAGTGTGGTCCCTTGACCTCCTAATGATAACAACCCACACCTGTTGAGCTCTTTGCTTCCTTAATCTCCACAAAAAGTAGGAGGAAGAGACTATTTATTCTTCATCTTATGACACAGACACAGAGAGGGTGAGCAGAGTGCCAGCCGTGACTGTCTGATTGAAAATCCCAACCTTTCCCCAAGCAGCTTTTCGCTTGTGTCAAGGGTGCCCTGGAGGATGGGCCCACACCTTTGATGAGACCACCAATGCATCCGCCATATGCTCCAGGAGCCTTGTTTCCGGTGAAGATGATGGCAGCAATAATCGCCCTGCTTATACAGAACTTGCTCTCTGTGCTCTTCTGTGTATTAGTTCATTCCACAGGGAGGAGGCTGAGGTTCAAAGTCATGTGGTTGAAGCACAGGGGCTTTGTGCAAATGAAAAGAACTTTCTTGTCCTCAGTTAAGAACATTTCTTTCATTTTCCCAGATCTCATGTGGTAGGTGAGTTTAGGAGCCTCTCAGAAAGAAGGTAAAGCATGTTGTGTCCTAAGTATGTTGGCCATGGAACCCTTGGAATGGCCAGAAGCACAGGGCTGGATACCTGGGAGATGCTGGTCTTGGTGACCTGATTTTAATTATATTTCCAGGGCATGCATATAAATTCACTGATCAGGATTTTTTTTTTTTAAATTCTAGAATGAAGCAGTACATCTGCACACATGGTGTAGCTGAGGATACCTGAAGAGTGATGACAGGGCTGAGAGAGTCGGAAGGAGGTGAAGGTGGGGATGCACACAGGTAAGTGATTTAAGCTCTTGCAGCCTTGGGTTTCTCATGTACAAAATGGTTGTGATGCCTTTGTTGAAATGTCATAAGGGTCAGCGCAGAGAATGCCATTGGTACGGAGTATGTATGTGGTCAATGGTGGTTATTTATTCTCCTGTGACATCTTATAATGAGCACTGTCATCTTGGGTAAGTTTTTAAAATAAGTGTAAGCCCCATTTCTTCTTCTATAAGGCTGAAACAAATGTCATTAAGACTGAACAGGTATAAAGCCTAGCCCGGAACCAGGTACTCAGTGGCTTCTCAGTATATGACCGAACTTGACCTCCAGCCAGCCCTGCCTTCACACAGGGTGACCCCCCACAACCCACTTGCCTCAGTCCTGGAGAATATGTGGATTTCCCAAGGGCATGGATGCCTCTCGGTTCTTCACCTTTTTTCTACATTCTACTTGGTCTAATTCCTTTATCCTGGGTTCATTAAGCTCATCCATCAAGCCTCACAGTCTGGTGAGGATCTGGTGGTTTAATTTCCATTTTTAGAGCGCACAGCACAAAGCACGCTGTGATTGAAGCTCCTGCCCGACAGCACTCAGAAAATGCACGGCAACTGCTGTCACAGGGCCCCTAATGCGCTTGCGCCCACAGCCTGAGTTTCGTGACCTCTCACCAGGTGCCAATTATAGCTGACCTGATACTGGGTCTGCCTGGGGTAGGCAGAGTCCCTGTAATTCTACCCAGTACAGAGTACCTGTCAGCACACCACAAAATCAAATAGCTCCGTGGTGAATACTCACTTTCCCTTTTTTTGTTGTTTGAAGCACAAGATTATGGATTAGGAAACACACAGCAGATAAGGGAGGATCAGCCCAGTTTTGCTTGTACAAACATCAGCCAGGTCTTGGCACAGGGGGTCGGGCTCCTAAGCAAAGCAGTGGACACTGGACAGTTGGCACGTTCTTTGTGGTTCTGTTTCTGTGCACCATGCAGGGTTACAGCGTCTGCGCAGTTTGTCTTAATTTTCAACAGAACTTAACAAGTAGGTCTTATGGAAAAACTATATGCTTCAGGGTATAATTTTATCTTGCAGTTATACTGTCTGGGGTGGCCAATCCGCCCATACCAACCATTTCACCCCTTTGCAGAATCAAAAATTCAATCCTGTGCAAAGTTCATATCAGGTTTTACACACAAACCAACACGTGATAAGAGCTAGAAAAGTGGCAGCAAAGATGATGCAGTCATGTAACTGTGTCTCCAACTCACTAGATCGATTACAGAATCAAAGTTAGCGTGTTTGTTTTACTCAGTAGCAGAAATGGAGTTAATAAGGATGAAGTAGTGGGGAAGTTACCTTATTGCAATCCATATCGGTGAGATTTTGCTATATTTGAAGTTTATGGGTGGGCATGTCTAGACATTTTATGTTCAACTGGTGCCCTCTAGTGACGGGGGAGCAGCCTCTGGCTATGTGTTGTCTCATTTGAAAGTCAAAGAATTCCACTCTTGGTAAGGTATCCTTAGCCAGATTTACAGGGAAGAGAGAAAGGAGAAGCTAGGAAGCAAGGTGCTTGGGAGGCAAGTCCAGCAGCCATCTGTGGTTCACAAAATAGGGGTCTTACATGCCTGGAGATAACACGTTTCTTTCACAGGTGAGAACATTCTTTAATCAGGTATCTCTGAGAACTTCCCTAATATGGGACCTGAGTTTTTCCAGACTGCCTCAGATAATTCTGGTATGATCCAAAAATTACACAATTCCTCTTGGCTCTGAAATTGTGGAATAATGAAGGCAGAACACAAATATTCCACAGTCCATAGCCAGAACGGAACATGGACCTCTCGTGCACTGAAATCCTTTAGAACCAGTGAGGCCCATAAATACATCCTACATATGTATCCACTGTCAGAAGCCCTTCTTGCAGTCACAACAGATTCTTGGCCTGGAAAACCATCTTCAGGGATGGTACTGACATAATCTGGAGGCAGACGACACTTTTTCTGAGCTGGCATTATCACCCAGCTGTGAGACATCTTGCTTTCATCTGTCCTGGACACCACTGCCTTAATCCAGGTCCTGATCTATTCCCATTGAAACTGTTTTTATATCTTCCAGGTTGGTTTCTCTCTCCCTTGCTAATTAATACATATTTTACACTGCTACTAGCTGTTTCTGTAAAAATATACATATATATATATGTATGTATTATACACATGTATATTTATGATCTGGTGGTCTTATGGGAAAATACAATAACATAAAACGACCACAGCCCACTTCTCCAGCCCCTTCTTCCATTTCCCCTGCCACAGGACATGCTGTCCTTCACTCTACACACCGCATGCTCATGTTCTTGCTTTGCCCTCTATGTAGAATATTCTACTCCCTGGCCATCCATCCTTACCTGTAAGTGTCATCTCCCCTAGGAAGCCTCCCCCAAATCTGCTTTGACAGAAGTGCCGCTCCTGGAGTCTTGGTATCATTATTTATGCCTTTGTCTCTACTTTGACCTCCCCTGGAACAAAACTCGAGGCTTATTCTTTTATTTCATTTAAAAAAATATATTTTATTCTCTTTTATACTATACAGGAAAATTTGCTAAAACTAGAGTGATAACCTAAATGCATGTTTATATTTTTATTGGGGTGTAATTGACAAATAGCACTAGTTTCCAATACATAACATAATGACTGGGTATTTGTATATCTTGCAAAGTAATCAAAATTAAGTCTAGTTAAATCTCTGTGAACATTTTTCACATATACAAGCACATGGTTATATAATATATGTATTGGGTTGGCCAAGAGTTTTGTTCAGGTTTTTCCTTAACACCTTACAGAAAAACCCAAACAAATTTTTTTGCCAACCCAGTATGTTACATATATATAAGTATACAATTAAGAACTACAGCAATCTGCTGTACATTATATTCTCAAGGCTCATTTTATAGCAGAAAGTTTGTACATTTTGATAACCTTGACCCATTTCATCCACTTCCCCACCTACCAATCTGTTTTCTGTATCTATGAATTCTTTTTTCTAAAGATTCCACATATAAGTGAAATTATATGGTACTTGTCTTTCTCTGACTTATCACTTGGCATAATCAGGAGGATTTATTTCATATGCCCCCATAGTTGCCTGGCATATAGCAGCATGCACACAAGACAGATCCAATTTTATAAAACTTTGAAAGTCAGCTTCATTTTATCTATATCTCACCAGTTACAATGAAAAGAACATGAAATTCAGCCCTGACAGGACAGGGTTTAAGTCTTCCTGCCACCTCTTACTAGCTGTGTGGCCTTAGGCAAGTAATGAGCCTTACTTACAGGATGGAGATAATTGTGCCTTCCATGCAAGTGAATGCTAAATTAGGTAATGCGTGTGCGCTTAGGAGACCTGGAAATAGGCACTCATTGGACGAAACTTAATCTGTTACACAATATACATGTGTATATGATTACGTGGATTTGTTCTTCCTGCAACAACAGCCGAAACTCAGAAAATCTACTTAATTGTCTCTCTGATTTCATACTGAACATTTCTATTCTTTCCACCGTGAGTCCATGCACATTTTCACTCGAACTTGAATTTGGCATAGACTGTCTTTTTTTTTTTTTTTTAATATATACTAATGGAAGCTTGTTCAAGGGGACGTTATTACTTCATGGAAATATTTATCTACTGTTCCTTAGTTTCACACTAAGAAGCAGGGAAAGATATGTTTTTACTTCTAGGCAGTTTAATCATTTTTTCTCTCACCTCCTATATATCCAGTAGGGCCAAGTCAGCTGAAAAAACAAAATCATATAAGCAAACCTCTACTTCATCATCTTGATTCAGAAACTCCTGCTGGCAACACACATTTCACATACCCAAAGTGGGGTGCTCTGAAAGAGACAGACAGACTCCAGGTCCCTAATTTACTGCCCTCTTTTTCATAGCATCAGATTCCTAAAACCTTGCCTGGGTGGCTGGCTGTCTCACTGTCAGGAGGCTGAAGAAAGGACTGGGGGGTGTGCAGGAAGGAGACATTAATGCCAGGTACTAATGCCAGGTTCCTGCTGACAAGAACACTTGACGACACCCTTTTAAAGCATTAGACAGAGGCAAAGAAACCGGGGAAAAACACCCAGCCTGCCAAAAAGCCATTACGCAAACCTCAAAGTGTGGTACTGAGGTTTGCTTTATAAGTACTCTTTCTATGACAAGCCCGGCTAATTGGTGCTTCAGCTTCAAAAGTATTTCAGGTTGTTTTTTTTTTTTTTATGTTACAGAAGAGATTTCAGAATCTAATTAGGTATGTTTGTTAGACACACTTGATTTTTTTTTCTCCCTTTTGTTTCCATATTAAATAAAGAAGTGAAAATTTAAAAAAATTGGAGGAAGAGTTTTAGGCTAATGCATTAGGCCCTAATTTTTCACAAAGTGTTGGGATTTATCCTGGATACGGCAACTCTGCAAAGGCGGGAAAGAAAGAATCTCATCTTGACACTATTTGGAGGAAAGCGTGGATGAAACAGCCCAATAAAAGAGGATAGGTGATCTAAGTGAGAGATAACTGAACGTAACTCTGATCTCAATATCTATAATATACATGTAGCATCCCGTGCTGCTCTAGCAAAAACCAGCTCTTGAGATCAGTTGGTACAAACCCACACCTTGGGGGCCCACCAGTCACACACCAGTCACAGAACTCTCCCCATTTAAAACATCTCAGGGGAATTGACATGTAGATTTGTACAGTTAGATTCCAACAGGTCACAACTGGGAGCCCAAAGACTGGGTTTCAATCCTTTGTCATAAATTCTTTGGTCAGGGTTTTAAGAACTGGGCAAATTTGTATAAAAGTCCTGACATCTGGATCCTTTTGCGGGGGAAAAGTCAAATCTTGGCACACCAAGGCCCATAGTCCCCCAGGGCAGCAATTGTCTGAAGCTGAGAACTCCTGTCCCTGATGCATGGGTTATGCGTTTGCCAGGGCAGCCCCTTCAAATTTCCCACCTCTGTTGCCTCCCTGAGCGCTCCTGGCATTTGACTTTGCCTGAGACAGTTTTTTAAGTGCTTCTCAATATAGTGGTGATTCATGTCTCACAGTTCTTTGGGCTCGAAGTTCAAGGGGCCAGCAGGGTATGCTGTCTTCTGAAGCCTCTCTCCTCGGCTTGGAAATGGCTTTCTTCACGCTGAGTCTTCACATGGTCTTTTCTCCACTGACCTGTATCCTAGTCCCTTCTTTTAGGTCACCAGTCATACTGGCTTAGGATCCACCCTACAGGTCCAGTCTTACCGTAGTTACCTTTACAGATCTTATTTCCAAGTTTCTCAGCTTCTAAAATACCGGGTTTAGGAATTCAACGTAAGAATTTTGGAAGGGCACAATTAATTCAGCCCATAAAATTTCTAAAGATAACAAAGCAAATAACAAGTTTAGTTTATTCTGCTACAATCCACATTTCAGTAGCAATTAGCTTAAACAAAAATGGTAACTGGGTAGATATTGTCTGTGTAAACTAGAAGTCGTATCGGTTTGTCTAACTTATCGATAGCAACCAAATGCAAAATCACAAATACAGATGAGAACAGCAATCTCTGGAGTATACCACACTGGTTTCCAGTTCAGCAAATGTTTTTCTCTTCGGCTTGAATGAGCCCCCTGCTCTGCCTTGGAAGAGCTCATTGTAACATTCTCCCTGACCATTCTGAGTTTTGTTCTTTATCCGAACTCAGCCTCCTCAACTCTTCATTAGCCCTCTCCCTGTCCATAAAGCTATCTCCACCATTTTTAAAATTAGGATAAAATTGACATATATATAAAATATATAATTGACACTAAAATAAACATTACATTGTTTCAAGTGTACAACATAATGATATAGAACTTGTGTATACTGTGAAATGATTACCACAATAAGTCTAGTTAATATACATCACCACACAGTTAAATTTTTTCTTAGAGAACAAAAAAATCTGTTCTCTGAGTAATTTTAGCACGTGCAATATAGTGTTAAGAACTAAGTCATATGACTAAGAACACTGTCATCATGCTACATATTACCTACATAATAAAGGTGCCCATTACTCGCCTATTTAATAACTGTAAGTTTTAATTTTTGAATGTTCAGTTCAGTTCAGTCGCTCAGTCATGTCCGACTCTTTGCGACCCCATGAATCAATCGCAGCACACCAGGCCTCCCTGTCCATCACCAACTCCCGAAGTTCACTCAGAGTCGTGTCCATCGAGTCAGTGATGCCATCCAGCCATCTCATCCTCATTATCATCTGCTTACCACATTCCAACACTGGAAACCACTAATAGGTTCTCTACAAGTTTGATTTTCTTAGCATTTTTCTTTTAATCATATTCCACACGTAAATGAGATCTCAATATATTTGTCTTTCTCTGTATTTGTCTTCCACTTAGCATAATACCCTCAAGGTCCATTCATGTTGTTGTAAGAGAAAATATTTCATTTTTATGACTGAATAATACTCCATTATGTATATATACCACTTCTTCTTAATCAGTGAGGCCTTAGTTTACTTTACTTTACTTACTTTACTTCTTGGCAATTGTAAATAATTAGGCAAAGAATATGAAGGTGCAGATAACTTTTTAAGTAAGTGTTTTTGTTTCGTTTGGATAAATGCCCAGAAGTAGAACTGAGGGATCCATGAAATAGTTCAATTTTAAATTTTGGGGGGAACCGCCATACTGTTTGCCACAATGGCTACAGAAATTTGCATTCTTATCTACAGGAGACAAGTGTTCCCTTCTCTCCATGTCCTTGCCAACACTTGATAATTATTTTCCAGTTGTATTGAGGTATCATTAACATACAACACTGTACACATTTAAGGTATAAACCATTACAATGGTTTGACTTATCTGTATTGTGAAATGAACACTACGTTTAGTTAGCACCCCTCATATCACTAAGAAAATAATAAAAAGAGGAAGCCAGAGAGAAAAAAAAAAAACAGCTCCTTTTGTTTCTTTTTTTTTTTTTAACTCTTTAGGATATACTTTCTTAACCTTTATCATACATTAGTGTTAGTTATAGTCACCCCCCTGTACATTTTTTCCCTAGTACATATATCTTACAAGTAGAAGTTTGTCCCTTTTGACACTTGATTGAATTCCTCCTTCCCCCCATGCCCTGTCTTTGGTAACCACAAATCTGATCTCTATGTCTATGAAAAGTTTGGTGGTTACTATTGTTGTGGTGGTGATGGTGGTTTTGCAGCTCCATATATGGTATTTGTCTTTTTCTGACTTTTATTATTTAGCTTAATGCCTTCAAGCTCCATCCATGTTGTTGTAAATGCCAAGATTTTCCTTCTTTTTAAATGGAATAATATTCCATTGCATATATGCATCACGTCTTCTTTATCCATTCATCCAGCAGTGGATGCTTAGATACTTCCATGTTTTGGCTATTATAAATAATACTGCTATGAACATGGTGAGTGAGTAAAGTTACTCAGTCGTGTCCGACTCTTTGCGACCCTGTGGGCTGTAGCCTACCAGGCTCTTCCATCCATGGGATTTTCCAGGCAAGTGTACTGGAGTGGGTTGCCATTGCCTTCTCCAGGGGATCTTCCCGACCCAGGGATCACACCTGGGTCTCCCACATTACAGCAGACGCTTTACCCTCTAAGCCACCAGAGGGTATGTGAACATGCTTCAGTTCAGTTCAGTTCAGTCGCTCAGTCGTGTCCGACTCTTTGCAACCCCATGAATCACAGCACGCCAGACCTCCCTGTCCATCACCAGCTCCTGGATACACTCAGACTCACGTCCATCGAGTCCGTGATGCCATCCAGCCATCTCATCCTGGGTCGTCCCCTTCTCCTCCTGCCCCCAATCCCTCCCAGCATCAGAGTCTTTTCCAATAAGTCAACTCTTCGCATGAGGTGAACATGGTAGTCCTGCTATAAATGGCATCATTTTCTTCTTTTTCAGATAGTCATCATTAATGCGTGGGTGCATTACTGATTTTTGTATGTTAATTTTTTGTCCTGCAACTTTATTCATGTGGATGATTAGATCAAGATTTTTTTTGGATTTTCCATATATAAAATGTCATCTGCAAATAGAGACAGTTGTCCTCCTTCTTTTTCAGTCCTGAGGACTTTTATTTCTTCCTGTAGCCTGTATTATTTGGTAGGACTTCCAATACTATGTTAAATACAAATGCTGAGGGAGCATCCTTTTCTTGTTCCTGATTTTAAAGGAAAGCTTTCAATCTTTCACCACTGAGTATCATGTTACATGTGGACTTGTTATGACCTTTATGTTGAGGTCTGTTCCTTCTATATTTAATTTGTTCAGTCTTTACCTTGAGCAGATGTTGAATTTCATCAGTTTTTTAGATGTTCATATGTTCCTCCAACCCTACCATTCTATCAATGACATATATCACGTTGATTTTTGTGTATGCTGAATCATCCTTGCATCCCAGGGATAAATCACAATGGATCAAGGTGAATGATCCTTTTAATGTGCTGCCAAATTCAGTTAGCTAGTATTTAAGTAAGCATCTTTGTGTCTGTATTCATCAGGGATATCAGCCTGTACATTTCTGGTAGCATCCTTTTCTTGCTTTGGTGTCAGGGTAACAGAGTCTCACAACATGAATTGGTAGTGTTCCTTCTAAGAATTTTTGAAACAATTTGAGAATTGGGACTGAGTCTTCTTTAAATGTTAGCTAACATTCACCCATGAGGACATCTGGTCCTGGGTTTTTCTTCACTGGGAGGTTTTCAGGTGCTTGATTCAGCCTCCTTACAGGTCTTTACCAATGTTCTGCTCTTTCTGATTCCATCGTGGTATGCTGTATGTGTCTATGAACTTCTCCTCTTTAAGACTGCCAGCTTGTTGGCATATAGTGGCTGTTACAATCCTTTTATTTTTGTGGTATCAATTATGATGCCTCATTTCTCACTTATAATTTCATTGATTTGGATCCTCTTTTTCTTGTTTAGTCTAGCTAATGGCTTATTAATTTTACTTATCTTTTCAATGATCCAGCTCTTAGATTTATCTTTTCTATTGTTTTCTTGTTCTCTTATTCTTATTATTTCACTTATTTCTGCCCTAATCTTTTCTTATTTCCTACCTTGTACCAATTTTGGATTCAGTTTGTACTACTTTTTATAGTTCCTTAATGCATTAAGTTAGGTTGGTTTTTTTAAATAACTTTTGTGTTTAAAGTAGGCATATATTGCTATGGACTTTTCAATTAGAACTGCTTTTGCTTTATCTCAGTTTTGGTATGTTGTGTTTCTATTTCCATTGTCTCTAGGAATTTCTTTATATCTCCTTTAATTTCTTCTTTGATCCACTGGTTGCTCGGAAGAGTCTTCATATCCATGCATTTATGAATTTTCCCATTTTTCTCCAGCTATTGATCTCTAGTTTCATGCTATGGTGGTCAGAGAGGATACCTCACCCTTCTTGAGTTTGCTAAGGCTTGTTTTGTGGCCTAACACATGAGGTAGCCTAAAAAATGGCTCATGAGCACTTGAGAAGAATGTGTAAACTGATGGTGTCAGATAGAATGTTCTATACACGTCTCTTAGATTTCTTTGGTCTCTAGTGTTGTTCAAATCCTTTGTTTATGAATTCTCTGTCTGAATGACCTAAATATTGTTGAGAATGGGGTATTAATGTTCCATTTATGATTTTTAATTGGCATATAGTTAATTTATAATGTGTGTTAGTTTCTGCTGCACAGCAAAGTGATTCAGTTCAGGTCAGTTCAGTCACTCAGTCGTGTCCGACTCTTTGCGACCCCATGAATCGCACCACGCCAGGCCTCCTTGTCCATCACCAACTCCCGGAGTTCACTCAGACTTACATCGAGTCAGTGATGCCATCCAGCCATCTCATCCTCTGTCGTCCCCTTTTCCTCCTGCCCCCAATCCCTCGCAGCATCAGGGTCTTTTGCAATGAGTCAACTCTTCGCATGAGGTGGCCAAAGTACTGGAGTTTCAGCTTTAGCATCAGTCCTTCCAAAGAAATCCCAGGGCTGATCTCCTTCAGAATGGACTGGCTGGATCTCCTTGCAGTCCAAGGGACTCTCAAGAGTCCTCTCCAACACCACAGTTCAAAAGCATCAATTCTTCGGCACTCAGCCTTCTTCACAGTCCAACTCTCACATCCATACATGACTGCTGGAAAAACCATAGCCTTGACTAGATGGACCTTAGTTGGCAAAGTAATGTCTCTGCTTTTGAATATGCTCTCTAGGTTGGTCATAACCTTTCTTCCAAGGAGTAACTGTCTTTTAATTTCATGGCTGCAATTACCATCTGCAGTGATTTTGGAGCGCCCCCCCCAAAAGTCTGACACTGTTTCCACTGTTTCCCCATCTATTTCCCATGAAGTGATGGGACCAGATGCCATGATCGTAGTTTTCTGAATGTTGAGCTTTAAGCCAACTTTTTCACTCTCCTCTTTCACTTTCATCAAGAGGCTTTTTAGTTCCTCTTCACTTTCTGCCATAAGGGTGGTATCATCTGCATATCTGAGGTTATTGATATTTCTCCCAGCAATCTTGATTCCACCCTGTGCTTCTTCCAGTCCAGCGTTTCTCATGATGTACTCTGCACAGAAGTAAAATAAGCAGGGTGACAATATACAGCCTTGACGTACTCCTTTTCCTATTTGGAACCAGTCTGTTGTTCCATGTCCAGTTCTAACGGTTGCTTCCTGACCTGCATACAAATTTCTCAAGAGGCAGGTCAGGCGGTCTGGTATTCCCATCTCTTTCAGAATTTTCCACAGTTTATTGTGATCCACACAGTCAAAGGCTTTGGCATAGTCAATAAAGCAGAAATAGATGTTTTTCTGGAACTCTCTTGCTTTTTCCATGATCCAGTGGGTGTTGGCAATTTGATCTCTGGTTCCTCTGCCTTTTATAAAACCAGCTTGAACATCAGGAAGTTCATGGTTCATATATTGCTGAAGCCTGGCTTGGAGAATTGTGAGCATGACTTTACTAGCATGTGAGATGAGTGCAATTGTGTGGTAGTTTAAGCATTCTTTGGCATTGCCTTTCTTTGGGATTGGAATGAAAACTGACCTTTTCCAGTCCTGTGGCCACTGCTGAGTTTTCCAAATTTGCTGGCATATTGAGTGATTCAATGGTGCATATGTATGCATTCTTTTTACATATTTTTCCATTTTGGTTTGTCACAGGACATTGAATGCAGCTCCCTGTTCCTTACAGGAGGACCTTGTTGTCTATCCATTCTGTGTACAATAGCTGCATCTACTAACCTCAAATTCCCATTCCATCTTTCCTCCCCTACTCGGTTCATCACAGATCTGTTCTCTGTGTCTGTGAGTTTGTTTCTGTTTTGTAGATAGGCTCATTTGTGGCATCATTTAGAATCCACGTGTAAGTGATGTCATATGGTGTTTGTCTTCTTTGACTTACTTCACTTAGTATGATCATCACTAAGTCCATCCTTGTTGCTGCAAATGTTATTTCAGGCTTTTAAATTGCTGCATAGTATTCCATTGTATATATGCACCACAGTTTCTTTAAAATAAATTTTTTTTTTTTTTTGGCTGTGCTGGGTCTTCATTGCTGCATGGCTTTTCTCTAGCTGCGGTGAGCAGCAGCTACTCTTTAGCTGAGGTGTGCAGGCTTCTCATTTTGGTGGCTACTCTTGTTGTGGAGCAAGGGCTCTAGGCACATGGACCTCAGCAGTTGTGATATGTGGGCTCAGTAGTTGCAATTCCCAGGCTTAGAGCACAGGTTCAGCAGTCATGGGGCCTGTGCCTAGTTGTTTCAAGGCATGTGGAATGTTCCCAGATCAGGGATTGAACCTGTGTCTCCTGCATTAGCAGATGGATTCTTTACCACTGAGCCACCAGGGAAACCCAGTGCTACAACTTCTTTATCCGTTCGTCTGTCAAATCAAATGGACATGCAGGTTGTTCCCATGTCTTGGGTACTCTGAGCCAGGCTGCAATGAACATGAGGGTGCAGATAGCTTTTCAAGTTATTGTTGTTATTTACTTTGGATAAATGCCCAGAAGTAGAACTGAGGGATCCATGCAACAGTTCTATTTTTAACTTTGGGGGGAACCTCCATACTGTTTAATAGCAATTTGCATTCCCATCAACAGTACACAAGTATTCCCTTCTCTCCACATCCTTGCCAACACTTGTTAATTTTTTTCCCAGTTTTATTGAGGTGTAATTGGCATACACCACTGTATACATCTAAGATATAAACCATTACAATGGTTTGACTTACTGTGAAATGAACCCTGCAGTAAGTTTACTAAGCATCCCTCATCTCACCAACGAAACATTAAAAAGAGGAAGCCAAAAAGAAAAAAAAAAATTTTTTTTAATGATAGCTCTTTAGGATGTACTTTCTTTACAACTTTTATATATATCATACTGCAGTATTAAGTACAGTCACTCTCTTATACAATATCCCTAGTACATATTTATAACTAGAAGTTTGTCCCTTTTGATCATCTTGATTCAGCTGTCCCTTCCCCCAACCCCCTGTCTTTGGTAACCGCAGATCTGATCTCTTTGTCTATGAGGAGTTTGTGGTTGCTATTATTGTGGTGGTGGTTGTTTTGTGGTTCCACATACAGGCGACATGGTTTAGTATTTGTCTTTCTGTGGCCTGTATTGTTTAGCCTGATGCCCTCAAGGTCCATCCATGTTGTTGTAAATGGCAGGATTCTCCTTCTTTTTAAATGGAATAATATTCTATTTCCTATATGCATCACATCTTCTATCATTCATGCATCAGGGATACTTAGGTAGTCCCACGTTTTGGCTATTATAAATAATGTTGCGAGGAATACGAGGGTACAGATAACTTTTTGAGTTAGTGTTTTCTTTCTTTCTTTTTTCATTTGGATAAATACCCAGAGTGGAACAGGTAGATCATGAAGTATTCTATTTTTAATTTTGGGAGGAAACTCCATACTGCTGTCTGGTGGCCATGTGTGTGTCTTATTTGGAAAAATGTCTACTTAGGTCTTTTGCCTGTTTTGTTTATGGTTTCCTTTGCTGTACAGAAGCTTATAAGTTTGACTAGCTCCCTTTTTTTTCCCCTACTCCCTTGGGAGACTGACCTAAGAACTGTTACAGTTGTTACAATGTCAGTTGTTACAATTGACATAAATTGTTACAATCTATGTCGGAGAGTGTTTTACCTATTTTTTTTCCTAGAGATTTATGGTTTCATCTTATATTTGAATCTAAATGACTTTGATTTAATCTTTGGGTATGGTCTTAGAGTGTGTTCTGTCTTCACTGATTTTCATGGGGCTCTCCAGCTTTTCCAGCACCATTTGTTGAAGAGATTGTCTTTTTCACATTGTCTATTCTTGCTACATTGGTCAAAGACAGATTCTAGGTGTTTGTGTTTATTTCAGGGCTCTCTATTCTGTTCCATTAATCCACATGCCTGTTTTTGTGCCAACACCATGCTAGTTTCCCTGGTGGTTCAGACGGTAAAGCATCTGCTTACAATGCAGGAGACCCGGGTTCAATCCCTGGGTCGGGAAGATCCTCTGGAGAAGGAAATGGCAACCCACTCCAGTACTGTTGCCTGGAAAATCCCACGGATGGAGAAGTGCGGTAGGCTACAGTCCATGGGGTCACAAAGAGTCGGACACGACTGAGTGACTTCACTTCACTTCACTTCACATGCTAGTTTGACTTCGCAGTATTTTCTGAAGTCTAGGAGCCTTTTGCCTTCCGCTTTGACTTTTTCCTTCTGTATTGCTTTGGCATTTGAGTCTTTCATGGTTCTATATAAACTGGGGGGTTGCTATTTGTTCTAGTTCTATGAGTAAGTGCCATGGGTAATTTAATTGAAATCACATTAAATCTGTACATTGCTTTGGGGACTAGGGCCATTTTGTAAGAACACTAATCCTTCCAACCCATGAGAACAGGATGTATTTCCATTATTATTACGTTGCTATTTATTTCTTCTTTTAACTCTGTTAGCAGTCTCTGTCTTAAAAAAAAAAATCTTATAGGCAACAAATCATTGGATCTTATTTTTTAATGCACTCATTTAATGCCTTTTGATCAGAGAATTTAATCCATGTATGTTTGAAGTCATTGTTGATAGGTAAGGACTTACTTATTGTCATTTCCTTAATTTTTTATGGCTGTGTGTAGAATCATTCCTGGTTTCTTATCCTGCTGACTTCATTTTGGTTTTTTTTTGGTATCTATATGCTTGATCTCTTTATCATGTGGTTTTGTGTAATTACTGTAGGTTTCTCCCTTTTGGTTACAGTGAGACTTACAAAAAATATTTTAAAATTATAACACCTTATTTGAAACTGATAACTTTCAATAGCATTCCTAAACTCGACCCCTTCTCCTTCCCTGCACACTTTAGATTACTGATGTTACCAATAACACCATTATTAGTGTTATTTTATTAATAATAAAATATTATTAACAGCCATTAATATTTTATTTTATATAAATAACAAATTATTATAGTAATCATTATTTGAGTTATGGTTACTCTATTTTTTAAACTTTTATACTAGAATTTAAGTGCATTAAGCACCACCTTTTCCACATTACAAAATCTAACTCTGACAATATACTTACCATTACCAGTTAGTTTTACACTACCTCCTTATATTTTTTAAACATATTAATTGGCATCTATACTTCCATCCACAGAACTCCCTTTAGCATTTCTTGTAAGCAGGTCTAATGGTGATGAACTCCTTCCACTTATGTTTATTTGGGAAAGTCTTTTACCTTCTTCATTTCTGAAAAACAGTTTTATCAGATAAAGAATTCTAGGTTGACCAAGTTTTTTATTTCAGTATTTTGAACATAACATCCCATTCTGTCTTGGCCTGAGATTTTTCTGTTGAGAAATCTGCCTGTAACCTTATGGGGATTCCCGTGTATGTAACGTCTCTCTCACTTACTGTTCTCAAAATTTCCTTCAACTTCTAACAATTTAATGATAATGTGCCACAGTCGAGCCCTATTCAGGTTCAGCCTCTTTGGGGTCCTTTGTGGCTCACGGATTTGGATGTCCATTTCTCTCCCCAGGTTTGGGAAGTTTTCAACCACTGCAACTTTAAATGTAATTCCTGTCCTTTATCTTTTCCTTCTGAAATCGTCATAATGCAGATATTGTTTCTTTTGATGGCATCCCATAATTCCTGAAGGTTTTTTCATTCCGTTTCCTCCCTCTGACTCAATAATTTCAGATTTCCATTTTTTTTGAACTTCTCATTTGTTCAAGCTTTGTTTTCCTAACTTGGTTGTCATTGTGTTTCTACAGTTCACTGAACTTCTTCGAGGATTATTCGTAATTATTTGTCTGACGGTTCATAATCTCCATTTCTTTAAGGTTACCATTTAGATATGTATGTTTCCTTTGGTGGTATTACATTTACCTCCATTTATGTGATCCTTGATTCCTTACATTGGAATCTGTGCCTTTGAGTAAGCCGTCTTCTTTTCCAGAATTTACAGGTCCACACTGGCAGAGAAAGTTAATCACTGGTCAGCTCAGTTTGAGTGTCTGGCCATGTCTGCTGGTAACATCCTTGGGCAGGTGGTACTTGCTATCAAGGTATATTTTGGGGTGAAGTCACTGCCAAGCTGTGAGGCTCAGAATGAGGGTGCCACTGGCTGAAAACAGCTGGATAAAACTGCTGATTTGATATTCTGCCCAAGTGAGGCTACAGGATGGGCTCTGCAGCTATCTGGATTCTTTGCTCAGGTTTACTAGGCAGTCAGGGTAGGATATATACTCAGCAAAGGTGGAGCAATGAGTTAGCTTCCTTGCTATGGCAGGACAGCAGAACAGACCCCAGGGCCTGTACAGCTTGTTTTCTGGAAACCCAAATCAAGCAAGACTAAATGAATTCCCTGGTCAGGTGGGGCCAGTGGCTTTGCTTACAGATGGGGAAAACCATGGGCTGTGTTCTGTGTGTCAAGTTCCACTGTAAGCAGGGCTGTTGGATGGACTACACAGCCTCCTGTGTGTTCTAGTTAGGGTCCCTTTGAGTAGGCTGATGGTTGTATCTAGGAATTGGCGGTGCTTCAAATTTGTGTCCCTGTCGGGACACAGTGGGAGACCAAACCTCAAGGCCAGTAAGGCTCTTAGTTTGTGATCATGACTCAGGCCGTCCTGTGTCCAAAATCCTCTGGCTGAAGAGAACCACTTGGCTTGCTCTACACTCTAAGCTCTGCCTGCCAATCCTCTGCTCAGGTATTGCTGGGCTGTGCAGTTTCTAGGCATTCATGCCAGCCGTTCTGGTCAGGCAGGCCTTGTCTCCTGGCCTGTGGCTAAACCCCTTTGTCTGGACTGGGGCAGAGCAAGTTCCACAACTGTTTAGGCTTTTCATGTGAGGACCTAAATTGCACTTGCGGCTCCCTGGTCAGATTGCTCCACTGACTTGGTTCTGTAGATAAGCAAAGCTGCTCTTAGCACTTGAGTACTATAGGTATGAACTCCCATCTCCCAAGATCCAAGATCTGGTTCTTGCTTCTCTCTTCTCCATCACAATCAGATTCCCAGTGGGTCACGCCCTTAAGATTCTCCTGCACCCTCCAGTGGAGACCAGAGTAGCAGCTTCCGCAAAACCACCACGATACTGGGTGTCACTCCTAGGCATTTTCCCTACCACCGGCTCACAGCATGGTGCTGTTCCAGCCTAGGAGAGGAGCGGTGCAGTTGCTGTGTAGCCGTTCCTTTTTACCATCTAATGTGGTGTTTTGGTCTCTGTGGCACTGGGAAATGCTCAAGCCTCATCTCCACGACTTGGGATTCTCTTAATGGTAGCTTGTCCATGAATAATTCTTAGCTGGTCTTCTTGTGAGAGGAGGCAAAGTCAAGAACAACCTGTGCCGCCATCTTGGTGACATGGCTCTCTGAAATATCTTAGCACCTGTAAGTCTTTTTATAATGTTTAATAATATATGTGGTCATTATCTTTCTTGAAAACTAGTTTAACAATGACATTTCTGGCATTTATCCTAAAAATGACACTCAAAGGTAAACCTAGTTTACGGTTTCCTAATTTGGGGAGTTAGAATAATCAGATATCAGAAATATATTTTCCTACCAGCAGCAAAGCCCAAAATAGCCCTCTCAAACTAAAAATAAAGGCATAGTTTTCCTTAAACATAATATTGTAAAATTAAAAGTACACTACCACTCCCTGGTGGCTCAGAGGTTAAAGCATCTGCCTGGAATGCAGGAGACCCAGGTTCGATCCCTGGGTCAGGAAGATCCCCTGGAGAAGGACATGGCAACCCACTCCAGTACTGTTGCCTGGAGAATCCCATGGAGGGAGGAGCCTGGTAGGCTCCAGTCCATGGGGTCGCAAAGAGTCAGACAGGACTGAACGACTTCCCTTTATCACTTTACTTTATCAAAAGTACACTAGGGCAAAGTCCTCATGCCACTATTTGAATTCAGTTAGATTCAACAAGTAATTGTGATTTACCTGTTAATTTCCTGAAGCAAATATTCAGGCTGTCTTGGAAGAAAATGTTTTAGCAAGTCACACCCTCCATTTGACTTCTATCTTTGTAACTTGTTTGTTGTGATGATATTGGAAAAGCAGCTTAGTACGATTCGATTTTGTCATCTATAAAAGTTAAGTGTCTACTCCAATGTAGGTACTTATCTCATAAACGTTAGCTCCTCTTTCCTTTCTGACTGTTTTAAATCCTTAAAATGAGTTCACTTTATGGATTGTTCCAAAGATTTCCTTCATCCTTAAATTATTAAATTTCCTTAATAATGACTTTGCCAATTTTGTTTCTGCTGCCAAATATTTTTTCCCCTCTTCCAGTTCCAAAGTATGAATTTAACAGGGCTTTTCCTGGGCTCTAAACTGCTTTTTTCTTGTCTACTGAAAACAATACTTTGTTGTTATTCAGTCCCTAAGTGTGTTAGAACTCTGACACCCCATGGACTGCAGCACACCAGGCTGCACCAGAGTTTGAAAGTAAAAATCACTCAGTTGTGTTTGACTCTTTGCAACCCCATGGACTAGTCCATGGAATTCTCCAGGCCAGAATACTGGAGTGTGTAGCCATTCTCTTCTCCAGGAGATCTTCCCACCCCAGGAATTGAACCCAAGTCTCCCACACTGCAGGTGGATTCTTTACCAGCTGAGCCACCAGGGAAGCCCAAGAATACTGGAGTGGGTAGCTGTTCCCTTCTCCAGGGGATCTTCCCAACCCAGGAATTGAACTGGGGTCTCCTGCACTGCAGGCAGATTCTTTACCAGCTGAGCTACCAGGGAAACCCCAGAGTTTGCCTTTTGGCAAATAAACAAAAGCCTTCAAATCAATATCCTATCGTGTTTGGCATGTACCCCCTCCCCACCAAAACAAAAGAAAAATCTCTTATCTTGGGATCACAGACTCAGAATAGCAAACAGAGTAAGAAATAAACTTTTTTTTTTTTTTTTTTAAGGAGGATACTCCTGGAGGTCACTGGTAAATTAAACATGACCAGAGAGGGTTCCTCATGAAAACAGCCTTAACTTCTTGCCTTCTACCTCCAATGTATCCTTTTCCCCCAAATATCCTGATTTCTTTAACCTTGAAGTTAGAAACTCTGGCACACAGTTGTCCCTTGAACAACATGGGTTTGTACTGTGCAGGTCCACTTATACACAGTTTTTTCAATAAATATGCAGAACAGTACTACACAATCAGTGGTTGGTTGATCTCTGATGTGGAATTATGGCTATGGAGAGCTAACTATAAAGCTCTATGTGGACTTGATGTGGACTTATATGTTTAGGGGTCAGCTCCCCAAAGCCTTCATTGTTCAAGGGTCAGTTGTATTTGAATGTTACCGTTCCACTTGAAAGATGGGCAAAGTTGCTATTCCATAATCCTTGGCAGCCAGTAGCAAGTTGAGACAAAAAGGAAAATGGGCCCTTCTAATATAACATGAATATGATTAACATTTGAAAAATCACTTGGGATATAAGTTGAGGTATTATTTATTTACGACATATTTACATATGTACAAAATTGGCTTTATCCAATACATCATCCTGCATCAGTTCAGTTCAGTTCAGTCGCTCAGTCATGTCTGACTCTTTGCGACCTCATGGACTGCAGCATGCCAGGCTTCCCTGTCCATCACCAACTCCCAGAGCTTATTCTCCGTATTCTGGGAGTAAAAATCCAAGTTTCTTAATTTATGTATAACCCAACATCTTTTAGAACATAGAATGTTACCAGTTTGGCTTCACAGAACACAAATTCCTGTTTAAAAATTTTTCTAGCTAAGGAACAAAGTAAATTTCAGCAGCATCTTAAACTAATTTAGCTGGCCCTAAGTGTATTAGTAATTTGCATGATTTTGAATTAATGTATACAATACACTTTCATCTGTTATCTACTTATATTTACTATCATACTACCATTTTGTCTATATCCATTCATCTCAATTTTCTACCTCATTAATCTTTGAGAGAAAGCACATAGAAAGGGGAAGTAAAATAAGAGACTCAAAGGAGAAAACTACTGATACTGGCTCAATCTTTTCTACTCAGTATCTGGGGTCCAGCTCTAGGTTACCCAATACACTTAGTAACAAGATGATATTAATATGAGTAATCTGAGTACCTTCTGTCAATTGAGGTTGATGTAAAATTACTCGTCCTGCATTTTTTTCCTATTCTCTTTCACACTTCTTAACTAAAAAGTATACAAACTTCTCAAATTCAGTAAGTAGTTCTGGGAGCACTACAAAAGAAAAAAACAACACACACACACACACAAACATGACCAAAACAGTAGTGGCAAAGAACCGTGTTAAAGATAAGTAGTCCCAAGATGCCTGAGGGTAAAATGAAAGAAACAGTCTCAGCTCAACTCACCCTGAAAAGTGCTAGTGGGGGAGTTATGAGGAAGCAAGCAGGAACAGAACAGGACGGCTGGATGACCGGTGAAGGGAGCTGGGGCCTTAGGCTGATGAGCAGCACGTCTCGTGCCACAACACCAACAGTAAAAGACTGCCTGGCCCAGGATGCCGTGGTGTGTGAGAGATTACTTTTCTTGTACCCTGTACGCCAAGGAAATCCAAGCATGAAAAAATAAACAAGAAGCTGGGAAAGTTGACTGTGTGGAATCAGTCATGAGCATCAGCCTTTCAAAGGTAACTCTGGGCCAAAAAAGGAATAAGAGGCGAGAATGAGATCATGTATTCATCTTTTCCATCTGCCCTTCCCTAGTCCTTACCCACTCACAAAGAGCAGAAGGTGCAAATTACCATCTACCGGGAATCAGCTGCACCCAAACCACAGGATAACTCTCATTGCTATCTGATGACCTGAAGACTGTCCTATAATGGGATGTCAATGTTAGTTATTTTAGGAAAACAATCCCCAAAAACATCAATTAAGGTCTCTGAGAGTTGGTAAAACCAAAAGAAAACTCGGATTATTTTTAGGATCTGTAAAATTTCCCTATAATAGAAGGGAAAAAAGCAGAAATATGAAGTATGGGCATATGTTCCTTCATGCCTAACAGTGATGTGTCATTAGTCTGACACCATGATAAAGGGCAGCTTTTTAAAATAAAAGAAATGTTAGAGAAAAGATTCCCTTAATCATGGAGGAGGGAGAAAACACAGATGAAGTGTTCCATAAATACCAGTAAAAAGGGAAAATAAGTATTCTGTTCCTGTTATGCTATAGCAACTGGCCACATCTTTCTTCTCTCTCTAATTTTAATGACACAGATATCTGAATTGCACTCAACAGTCATTATACAGGGCATGGAAATTAACACATAACATAGGTGGGAAATTAATATGTAATCTTATCACCCTCAGGTTAAAAAAAACAGAAGTCAAATAAGTACTTGAAATGATATTAAAGCAGACATGACGCATAAGGACAGTACAGGATAACAGCTTCAACACCTTAAGAGATTTTATAAGATTGTGCTATTTTTTTTTTACCTCTAAAGAATTATATAGAAGAGTAAATAAAAATTAAATTACATTTATATAAGAAACAATCTTCAAAAGTTATTTAAACTTTCACATATAGAGTTCAAATGTATATGACAAAGTATTTATTTTTGATTTGTATAAATCCAAAATTGGTAAAATATATTATTTGGGGGAAAAAAAGAAGCTTTCATTAAATACAAACATAATGCACTGAATAAACCAGGTTCACTATAAAATCGTTTCTTTGAAAACTTGCATAAAAAGTAAAGGCAGAAGGGCACAAAGTTAGAAAAGCAGTGTTTAAGGCAAACTAAATAAGAAGTATCCTTAAAGTAAGTCGTATAATATCATAAACAATAACTTCCTCTCAAAAATTTATCCATGACAGCTGGAGAAATAAGTTAAAGCAGAAATAATGGCTGCTGTCAAGGGTTTACTTGGAAGTGCTGGAGAGTATTATGCAAAAAATACCCAATGCTTCTAATTTAAATAGACTGGAATCCTTTGCCACTTAGTTGTCACAGAGCAATGAAAAAATAAAATGTATCATCCCAATGTTTAGCATATAGTATGAAAGTGAAATGCTGAAACTTACTTAAAAAAAGAAAAAATTTTTCAGACCATATGTGTATAATATGATAACCAAAAAGAAAGTATCAATTCTGCTATTCTGGCCCATGTTAAAAATATGCATAGAAAAGTGCACCATCTCCCTACAAGTAGGTGTCTTACAGTCTGTTGGTGAGCCCACAGCTTAGCATCAGACCTGATCACAGGCACACACAAAAAGCTTCAAAGACTGGCAGGGAAGATATTAATCATGAATTAAAAGAAACAATGCCTTTAAACAATATTCAGTAAACATGTTCTTTAGTCAACTATTTCTTAAAAAACAAAATAATAATCAAGTACACATCATTAAGTTAAATACCTCAGCACATGAATTTGCACCTTATAAATCTGGTATATCAAACTGTCCTATAAAAATATTTATGCATTTTTTGAGAACTATGGTATGTGAAATTATATAATCATAAAAAGGACCTGTTTCTTTTCATCTACTGGAATGATACCACACCTTTCTAGAAAAGAAAAACTGCAGCCTACAGGAAATGATCAGAACAGTTGGACTGACTAAAGTTGTCCAGTTTAAGGGTCTGTCTCTTCTCTACCAGTAGCTCCAAGTGAGCAAATGTCAGCAGCCCAGGGCCAGGCTTCTCACACGGTCCTGGGGGGCAGGCGCTGTTTATACATGCCCGCTATCGCTTTGGCCGCGCTGTAGATCATCTGCCGACGAGACATGCCAGTGAAAGCCATATGCCAATCAGTCCGGCTGACATTAAGTAAACTCTTCTCCAGGACCTCACCCACTGTCACCAAAAGGCCAGACCACCTCAGATTGTAGTCCTGGGGAGTCAGACTTTGAGCCTCAAGAAAAAAGAAATTGAGATTTTGTTAATACATTAAAAATAAAATCACTGGAACGAGCTGTAAGTGACATTTCAAAGTCCCTCAAGTTACTTTTAGTAGAGATTATGACAAACCATGAGAAACACAGCTATGCTGCCTAAATGTATGAAATTATAAGGCGGCAAAAAAAAAAAAAAATTGCACACATGTACTTGATTTAAAATGCCCACACTAACACACTAAACTCGTGGTTAAAATACAATCTAAATCTTTTAAAATTTTTTAAAGATGTTTCTTTTGGGCTGTGCTGGGCCTTCATTGGTGCGGAGGCTTTTCTGCAGTTGCATGTGCAGGCTTCTCTTTGCAGTGACTTCTCTTGCTGTGCAGCACGGGCTCTAGGGTGTGCGGGCTTCAGCAGCCACGGCACACCTGCAGTTCCCGGGCTCTAGAGCACAGGCTCAACAGTTGTGGTGCCTGTTGGCCACCTGTACTTCTTTGGAGAAATGTCTATTTAGGTCTTCTGTCCCTTTTTGATTGGGTTGTTTTCTTTGATACTGAGCTTCAAGAGCTGTTTGTTTATTTTGGAGATTAATCCCTTGTCAGTCAGTGTGTCATTTGTAAATATTTTCTCCTATTCTGAGGATTGTTTTTTCATCCTATTTATGATTTCCTTTGCAGTGCAAAAGCTTTTAAGTTTCATTAGGTTCCATTTGTTTATTTTCATTACTCTAGAAGGTGGATCCAAAAAGATACTGCTACGATTTATGTCAAAGACTCTTCTGCCTATGTTTTCCTCTAAGAGTTTTACGGTGTCCAGTCTCACACTTAGGTCTTTAATCCATTCGGAGCTGACTTTTGTGTAAGGTGTCAGGGCGTATTCTAACTTCATGCTTTCACATGCCATTGTCCAGTTTTCCCACCACCACTTACTGAAGAGACTGTCCTTTCTCCATTTTATATTCTTGCCTCCTTTGTCATAGCTTAGGTAACCATAGGTGTGTGTGTGTATCTCTGGACTGTCTATCCTGTTCCACTGACCTATGTGTCTGTTTTTGTGCCAATACCATACTGTTTTGATTACTATGAAGTCAGGGAGCCCAATTCCTCCAGTTGATTTTATTTTCTCAAGATTGCTTTGGCTATTTGTGGTCTTTTGTGTTTCTACACAAATTGTAAAATTCTTTGTTCTAATTCTGTGAAAAATGCCATTGATAATCTGATATGTATTGCACTGACTCTGTAGATTGTTTGGGGTACTACAGCCATTTTCACAACATTGATTCTTCCGAGCTAAGAACATGGTATATCTCTGCATCTGTTTGTGTTGTCTTTGAGAACTGTAAGATACTGACTGAAGAACAGAGTATAAGTCTTCTGTCTCCTTAGGCAGGTTTATTCCTAGGTATTCTTTTTGATTAGATGGCAACTGGGATTGTTTCCTTGATTTCTCTGATATTGCATTGCTAATGTATAGGAATGCAACAGATTTCTATGTATTAATTTTGTATCCTATATTTTGACTGAATTCATAGATAAGCTCTAGTAGTTTTCTGATAGTATCTTTAGGATATTCTATCATCTGCAAACTGTGACAGTTTTACTCTTTTCCAATTTGGATTTATTTCTTTTATCTTCTCTGGTTTCAGTGGCTAGGAATTCCAAAATGTAGTTGACTAAAAGTGCTGAGTGGACATACTTGTCTCATTCCTGACTTTAGAGGAAATGCTTTCCATTTTTCACCACTGAGAATGACTGCTGTGGTTTTATCATATATAGCCTTCATTATGTTGGCGTAGGTGCTCTCTGTGCTCACTTTCTGGAGAGTTTCTATCATAAATGAGTATTGAACTTTGTCAAAAGCTTTTTCTGCATCTACTGACATGATCGTATGGTTTTTACTCTTCAATTTGTTAATATAGTGTATCACACTGGTTAGTTTGCATATATTGAACAATTCTTGCATCCCTGGGATAAATCCCACTTGATCATGGTCTATGATCCTGTTAAGGTATTGCTGGATTCAGTTTGCTAGTATTTTGTCGAGGAGTTTTGTGTGTATGTTCATCAGTGATACTGGTTTGTAATTTTCTTTTTTGTGATATTTTTGTCTGGTTTTGCTATCAGGGTAATGGTGGCCTCACAGAACATGCCTGAGTGTTCCCTCCCCTGGGATTTTTTGGAAGATTTTAAGAAAGATGAGTGATAACTCTTCTCTAAATGTTTGATAGAATTTGCCTGTGAAGCCATCTGATTCTGGAGGAGTTGTTTTTTTATTATTATTATTGGAAAATTTAAAATCATAGTTTCAATTTTAGTACTTGTGACTGAACTGGTCGTATCTTCTACTTCTTCCTGGTGCAGTCTATAAAGGTTGTACCTTTCTAAGAATTTATCTGCTTCTTCTGGGTTATCCATTTTATTGGCATACAGTGGCTTATAGCAGTCTCTCATGATCTTTTTATTTCTGCTGTGTCAGTTGTAAACTTCCCCTTTTTCATTTATAATTTTATGGATTTGAGTCCTTTTTCTTCACGGCTAAAGCTTTGTCAGTTTTATCTTTTCAAAGAACTGGCTTATGGCTTCATTGATCTTTCCTATTGCTTTCTTTGTCTCTATTTCATTTATTTCTGCTCTGATCCTTATGATTTCTTTTGTCTGCTAACTTCGTGTTTTGTTTCTCCTTCTTTATCTAGCCCCTTTAGGTGTAAGGTTAGGTTGTTTATCTGAGGTTTTTCTTATTTCTTGAGGTAAGACTGTATTGCTATAAACTTCTTACAACTGTTTTTGCTGAATCCCACAGGCTTTGGATTGTGGTTTTGCTGTCAGTTCTCTAGTATTTTTGATTTCCTCAGTGATACACTGGTTATTTAGTAACACTGTAACACTGTTAATCCTTCTGTGTTTGTGCTTTTTTATAGTTTTTTCCCCCTTAACTAATTTCTAACCTCATAGTGTTGTGATTAGAAAAGATGTTTGCTATGGTTTCAATTTCCTTAAATTTACAGATGCTTGATTTGTGACCCAAGATGTGATCTATCCTGGAGAAATGTCCCGTTTGCACTTTGAGAGGAAAGTATATTCTGCTACTTTCAGATGGAATGGCCTATAAATATCAATTAAGTTTATCTGGTCTAATGGGTCAACCAAGGCATGTGTTTATTAATTTTCTATCTGGATGATCTAACCAGTAGTGGGCTGTTAAAAATTCCCCCTACTATTTTCAATTTCTCTTTCTATGGCTGTTAACATTTACATTATATATTGAGGTGCTCCTATGCTATGTGTATATGTTTACAACTCTTGTATCTTTTTCTTGGACTGATCCCTTGACCATTATATAGCTCCTTCCTTGTCTCTTGTAACAGTTTTTATTTTAAAGTCTATTGTGTCTGATAGGAGTACTGCTACTCCAGCTTTCTTTTGATTTCCAAGCATGGTTGTTACTTCTAGCAAATTCCAACTAATGAAATCCTTTTTCTCCCTTATCTGTTCATATGTTCACCTCCATAAATTGATTCACTGGCATTTGAGCCAACTGGCCAATTTGGGACAAATCCTTGGTCAGAATATAATGTTTGGGATTCTATGACTTATAATTTAAGAAATGCATATTTGGTCTTTGTCCCCAGTTTCTGACAACAAGCTGCCTCGGACTTTCTAAGCAATAAGGGCCATACAAAGGTTATCTTTTGTTGTGTTGAGGGGATATTTGAAAAGCTCTCAGGTAACCTAAGGACAGAAGTTTGTAGCCAAGGGAACCAACCCTGTGACAAGAGTTGGAACTTTCATTCCTGTTCACAACCCGCATCCCACCCAACCTCTGGGGAAGGGACAGAGGCTTGAGGTTCAATCAGTCATACTGTGTAATAAAGCCTCCATAAAAACTCAAAAGCAGAGGATTTGCTCATTCCAGGTTGGTGAACATGTAAAGATTTGAAAAGAATGGGGGTCAGAGACGGCTAAGAAACTATATGTCTTTATCCCATACCTTGTCCTGGCCATCTCTTCCATCTGGCTGCTCCTGAGTTATATTCTTTTGAAGAAATTGGTGATTTAGTGAGTAAATGGACTTCCTAAGGAGGAGGTTGGAGAAGGAAATGGCAACCCACTCCAGTGTTCTTGCCTGTAGAATCCCAGGGACGGGGACCCTGGTGGGCTGCCATCTATGGGGTCGCACAGAGTCGAACACAACTCAAGTGACTTAGCAAGGAGGAGGTAACTGCAACCCTCAGTCTATATACAGTATGCCAGTGAGAATTCCAGGTGATAGCCTAGGCTTGCTACTGGCATCTGGGAACTGGGGACAGTCTTATGAGACAGAACCGTCGGCTTCTGGTGCTGTCTCTTGGTAGACAATGTCAATACTGAACTACAGTACACTTAGCTGTGTCCTAGAATGGCTTGGTAGTGTGGGGGATAAAACCCTCCCAAACATTAGAATTGGATTTAAAACCTACATAACTGCTATCAGAAGTAGTATTTTCAAGAATGATCCTTGCTCACAGAATTGTGTGGTTTGAGAAGAAAGGATGAAAGACTGGGGGATGAGGAACCTCATTTCTGGGTGGTATGGAGCAGCAGTGGTGCAGCAATCAATTATTCAAGGTAAAAATGTTGACAATGGAGTGTAGAGATGCATCCAACTCCTGGGGAGCGGGCTCACTGAATGCATAAAGAAATGAGAACTGATTTTTTTAAAAAGGTAACTATTCAATCCTTGGTTACTATTATGTACAACAGCTAAACTAAAAGAAAAAATGCTGGTTTGGGCCTTGGGAAACAGACCAAGCTCAGATTTTGATTAGTCTGAGCTTTGGTCACTTGTCTAAAAGTCATCTCCTCCCCAGGGAAAAGTTGCACAGGGACAACAGAAAGATCTCTAAGACCTCTGGTCACTAAACAGATAGTCACTAGGGAGGGGAGTCAAAATCAGGAAACTTGTGAAACCAGGGATACAGTGTGGAGAAGCCAGCTCATTTTGTGGATCAGTAATAGTTAACCTTTGCTAAAATAGATCATGAAAATAACTAATTTAGGGGCTAGTCTTTGGTTTTTAATGCTGCAGAACAGAATAGCATGTTTGCAGTGATGCAGGACCCACAGTTTGTTGTGGAACCATTAGAGACAATTATATATGATCCAGACACACAGGAGACTACTTCTGAAGGAAAAGCCAGTCTGGTCAACTAGATAAAAGCACTGTAAGGTTTATTTACCCTGAGAGGGGTCTGTCCATCATGCCATTATAAAAGTCAAACAGAACACCCAGATGAAGCAGCCAATATACCTCCTATGCAGGCCATGTGCGACCAGCTCTGTGATGACCGAGCTATTCACCTGCTCAATATGCCTGTTACTCAGGTCATGGTGGCACATCCCTGGTGGCAAAGATGGTAAAGAATCTGCTTGCAATGCAGGAGACCCGGGTTCAATAATCCCTGGGTCAGGAATGGCAACCACTCCAGTATTCTTGCCTGGAGAATTTCATGGACAGAGGAGCCTGGCGGGCTACAGTCACTGGGGTTGCAAAGAGTCAGACACAATTGAGTGACTAACACTTTCACTTTCATAATGTGCTTATATGTGAAAGAGCTAAATCGTGCAGGATAACTAAGTAGGAAATCAGTATGTACAAGAGTGGAGAACATAAGTTTCCAGGACTTGACACGAGAGTCCCTTGAGTTGTGTTACCAAAGTCCACTGGTGAAGGTCTGAAATGTGCTACAATTAGACTGAAAATTAAAATGTAATTGTTGACGTGATTATGAAGTTGAATATTTAAGCAGGTATAACAAAGTTGGGTCTCTTTTACATAGCTGGACGGATATCGTGTCTGGCTGGGGAACACGTCCCCTATCTAGTATTACAAAACCAAACCTGTTGATGAAGTCTCAGTGGTCAGTACAGTGAGGAACATAAGTGATGATGGAATCATAATATGTGTAAGTTTGTAGAATTGGTGTTTGAGCAGGTTCTGTTAAGTGACTGTGTTTTGTCTCTTTTTAACCTGATTGTATTTTGAGAACGGAGACTCTCTCTCATTGGAGAATGGTTCCTCGCTAGCTATTGTTGTAAAACAGAAGGGATGGAAAGCCACGCTTCAGGCATTTTTAACTGAACATGCTATTCGGAACCAGGGATACTGTCTGAGCCCGCAGCGTAGAATAGAAGCTGCAGTGCTGGTAAGGACAAAATTCTCTGTGCCATAGTCCTATGTGAAGGGCAGACTGAGGCTTATGGCAAAAATCTGAGTGCCTCCCAGCAAAGACGTCTTGGGCTTCAAACGAGAGAGTTTCCACTTAAAGGGTGTTCACTGCTAGTCTAGGACATTATTAATTAAAGCTACTCATAAACTAAAGGACATAAAGTGATCTTGAAATCTGAAATACCCATAACATCTGGGACGATGGAGAAACACCCAAATAGGGAAGGCAGTGCCTAGAAGTGTTCCGTAATAACATGGAAATGGCTTATAAAGAACCATGCTCTCTGGGGAATATTAGGAAATACAGCTCCAGTGTCGGGGTTCCTCTAGGACAGACTTTGGAATCAACAGAGGAACTGCTGGAACCAACTGCCAGGTGGACAGCACACTATGAACAGCTCTAAAGTGAACCACCAAGAGCTGCTGGGATTATGGATCGCAGTTCCAGGGTGAATAGATAACATCCTATTTGGAAGTCCACCACTCTGACTGAGGAAGTTAAAAACAAATCAGTTGGATCAGTAAGGTTGAAATGCATGCTGTTTTCCCAGCAGTGATGAAAGAACTGAATGGTGATAAACATCCCTTATCTTTGACTTTTACTGACTCATGGGCAGTGGCCAATGGCCTGGCCATATGGTCAGGCAGAAGGGCAGTGGCAACCTGGCCTACAAAAGGGATGTCCATATGGGACACACAGCCCTGTGGAAATCTGTGGGAATTAGAGGGATGCATTAAAGTAGGACATGTTGATGCCCATCAGAACAACTCCTTTCCAGGCTTGGAAGGTGAATGGAATCACAGGCAGATATCCCCCTGTGCTCTCCTGAGACAGCCACCTGCATCCAAGAAGTAAGTGGATACGGGGTAAGTGCAGCAATGTGAGACTGGCTTAACCTAGACACACTCTTCTTGTACACTCTGATGCACAAAATGCCAAGAAGAACTGTTCTGTCTGCCAGCAAAAAAAAAGACAGAGACTGCAGATAGCTATGTGGCAGCTTCCTGGGAACATATTCCCAGATATGTTCCCAGCCCTGAACATATCTGGCAAGTTATCGGGTAGCCCTGGGTGACTTTGCTGACTCCAGGCCAGGCTTTTCTCACCCAGTGGTAGAGGCAAGTGCTCAGAGTGTTGTAAGAGAACTGGAACAGAAGACAGTGCACCAATTTGGATGGCTGAGCTCCATTTCTTCAGAATAAGGAAAACACTTGTACAGCCCATAATGTCCAGTGGGTAAAGGCAGCCCCTCAGAGAGAGTCTGATAGAGAACTGAACAGGTAACCGAAACCCTGGTTGTCTAAATGGGGAGAGAAAGGTGTGAGAGGCTAGCCTGCAGGACAAGAAGAGCTAGAGGAGGGTCTGCACAGGGTAGAGTCCAGCATTGTTCTGGGAGGGAGGAGGTGGTGGAAGGTGCTAGTGTGATCAGGCAGTTCTTACCAAGGGCAGAGGACACTGGGATAAGAACTTTTTTTTTCTTTCTCAGATCACCTCAACCTTTTTCTCCCTCTGAGGTAGCAGTGAGATGACCAAAGTGGCAAGTGCAAGAAACAGAGATGATTTCTAAGCCAGAAACTGTAAATATGTGTCTTAATCTTTGTTACAATTCCTGAGGGCCTGGATGAACCTTCACTCCATTGAGGAAAACCGGGGCTGACAGTGATTGCCACTATATGGCCTGGTGGTAAAGACAGCCCACCCACTCTGCACCCCTGTAACTTTACTTTGTTTGAGAAGTGGATGAAGGGGAGGCACTTGCCAGACTAAGTACTGCTGTCTGTAATCTAGACTGGCCCAGGGGCTGAACCTAAGTCACTTCGAAAGGTAGAAAAATTTGAGTATGAATGAAGGAAAAAAGGAGGGAAAAAAAAAAAGAGCATTATACCGTATGTTTGAAAGGGTGAAGCCATATCTTACTTCTGAAAGCACTCCTGCTTGTTTTCTAATTGAGGCGTTGTTGATTTACAGTGTTGTATTAGTTTCAGGTATACAGTGAAGTAGTCCAATTATATGCACATATGTATATATGTTATTTTCCGGATTCATTTTCACTATAGGTTACTACAAGACACTGAGTAGTTTCCTGTACTGTAGTCTATATTGTTATCTATTTTATACACAGTAGTGTACAGCTACTAACCCCAAACTCCTAGTTTATCCCTGCCCCCAACTCCTTCCCCTGTGGCAACCATAAATTTATTTTTCATGTCTGTGAGTCTACTTCTGTTTTCTAAATAAGTTCATTTGTATCTTTTTCTTTTTTTAACATGTACGTGAGATCATATGATACCACTTATGAGAATCTGATTTCCTTCCTTTCTCTGTCAGAAGTTCATGTAGCAATCTGGACTTATACTGACCCCTTAATCTGTGGGATCCAACACTCTTTATAGGTAGAAAGTGTCAGAATTGGGTTGGATTATAGGATATCCAGCAGGTACTGGATAACAGCTTGGTGGTGTGGGAAGAACTACCTCACCTCCTCACACACACAGAGGAACTGGTTTCAGAACCCTTTTTACTGTTCTATTTCTAAATTTTATCAATTTTACCAATTAGTTCTTAAGTGATACTGTATTACTGTTTTTGGTTAGGTTACAAGCCAGACTCACAGAATAAACTGGGAAACTTCTACCTCTGTGCATTAGATGCATCAGTCATCTGTTCTTTGACTATCTTTTATACCTCACTTATACCACCACTGTGCGTGTGTGTGTGCTAAATTGCTTCAGTTGTGTCCAACTCTGTGCAATGCCATAAACCGTAGCCTGCTAGGCTAATCTTAGAACTCAATTTTGGGGGAGCTAGGTGAAATTCTTGCATTAAAAGGCTTCACTAAGATAGTTAACTTAAATCACATCAAACTGCCAACATGTGGCTGTTAACTTCAAAAAGCAATTTTGTACGGTTCAACCTGATACTTATAAACTGCCATCGTTAATTCAAGAATATTTTCCTAGAAAATCAACAACAGTATGTAATTTTTCTAAATTATTGGTATAGCATTTGTTTACAGTATTTTAACCACCCTCATATTGAAGTGAATTTAACATTACCGTGTATATAAAAATGCTTTCTTCAACTTCTGAAAAGAAATTGTGGTAAAAATTATGATATCAGTGGTATGGTATTATGGAAACAAAACTTTAAGCATCAATTCTTACTCCGCATCTAAAATGTAAAGCCCTAAGAAGGTCAGAGGTTGCTTTAAGGGGCTCCATAAACACATAAGCCAAATTTATATGTGAGTGCATACATCATACATACTTTCTCTTGGGGGAGAATCCCAAGAGAATTCTCAAAAACCTAAGGTCCCAAATAACTTGAGAGTTTTGAAATGACATTTATGAGTATAAAGAGTCCAATGTAAATAAACTCTTTTATTCCATTTTGTTCAAGAAAGGATTAAAAGTAACAAAAATGTAGAAGGAATGAAACTCATTATAGATTAATGCTTACATTCTTCTGGAAACTATGTGGATAAGTAAACATTTTTCAGCAGACTGAAAAGACATTTACCTTTCATCCAAGGTTTGTAAACTTGCTTCTAAATATGTTTCCATATGTTTTTAACGATGAACAAATTAAAGAGGAAGATGAGGACAAAGAAAAAGGAAGTAGAGTAACCAGGAAAAAGGAAAATGTGAGATAAATGAGACAATATATGAAAGGTTAACCTAAAATCAGAATAGGTAAATTTTTTTCTAACCCAAAGGTAATGAACACAATCATAAAAACAAACAAGCAAAACAATGAAGAAAAGAGCAACTAACCATGTAATAGATTTACCTTTGCAAAGACCGCTGGAAAATAAAAGTAGGGAGGTACTGAAACAACGTGAAAGGGACAGAAAATTGAAAAAGAGAAAAGATTAAAAGGAAAAAGAGGGAAGAAAAATCAAGAATATACCATATTTTCAATAAAAATCTTATTTTGAGGACAATATTTCAAGCTTTTCTGGAACATAACAAAAAAGGATAAAACCAACCTGTTGTACAAACTCCAAGGGTACTGGTGTGGCTTGTGTAAATGCTTCCAGATGAATGCCATGCACAGGGTCTTCAACTATCAGGCAGCCAATGTCAAACCATCTGCAACAGAATGTATGAGTTTCAAGTTGTATATGTACTAAGTAAGTTCTATGAACTGATAAAGTACTGTCCTTCGGATAAAACACTAGCAGACTGATTAAAAGATAAATCATAAAAGCAACATATAAAATTGCCCTGTTAGCTTAATTTCAAGAGGAGGAGGGAAAATGGGGAAGAACAACAAAAATAACTGAAAACCTTGCATCATGGAACATTCCTTTTCTTGCTAAGATTTAGGGAGAAGAATGTCAATTAGAGGTGCTCAAATATGCAACAGATAAATTTATTCATCTGAAAATGCAAATAGCTTATCATAATTAAAAACATCATTTGCTAATATATGGGAAATTTTATACTACCAACTCTAAGATTCATATATAGCCAAGCTGCGAAGTTACTAGCTGACTTAAAAAATAAGCTCATTCAGGAAATAACAAATCCTCTCCTCATTCCTGATAAGTTTTTCTAATCACAGTTTCTGAATTGTTCACAAGGAATCAGACTTTGAGGACAGCTTCATGAAATCAAGAAAAATTTCTTCCATTTTAAGATACACATTAAAAAGTGAAAAATTTTAAAACTGACTTAGGTGAGATTATCAGTATATCATCAGCATTTTAATTAACCAGAAGCAGGAAATCATGGTTTTAAATAAGATACAGAGCAAGAAAATTTTAAAATATGCAGATTAAAGTGCTATGAAATATAGTACAGATTAGGAAACTTTTTTTTAATATATTCAAAGAAAGAACAAAACAGTGAACAGAATAACAACTTTGCTTGAGTGGTAAATGGCAGTTCATTATGTCTACAGTATTCATATCCCAAAACTTTGCTTCAAATAGAGAGCCTTAAAAAATTTATCTTACATGAATCATTATTTTAAGTATTTTATCTGGAATATGAATCATTACTTTATTTGGGATATGACTCAGTATCTGATTGTACACAATTGTGTATCGTGCAGACAGCAGAGGACTGCAGTGACTCAGCTCCCAGGCACAGCACGGACTTCCTGGAAAGCAGCGCCCCTGAAGGTGCAAGCAGTCTTCGCACGATGCCTGTGAGCACACACTAGAACTCCCCGTCTCCACACTGCTCTCTTGCCCCCGTGTGTCAACCTGAGCATCCCATTCTGCTCCAACTCAAATTAAAGTGCCATCACCGTCATGGTCACGGAGACCTCTTCAGCACCTCTCCCTGGTGCTGCTGGCCGAGTAACTCTGCCTTCTCCCTCCGCCCTCCTGTCCTTCTACTCAATCTCCACTCTCCACCCAGAGGAGGAAGAGTGGCAGTCTCCACTGTTCATGCTCAAGGACAGCCACCAAGGAACTCTCTCCTCCTCCTCACCCTCTCTTTGTGGCTGGTGAAATAAGGCAGACTTGGCCAAATCCTATAAGGAAGTCACCTGGACTTAAGAAGAATGGTAGTTCCAAGACTTTGGATTTTATGTAACAGAAAAAAATTGAAAGAGAACCTGAGAAGCTGATACAGGTATACCAGTTAGTATTTTACCAAAGGAAGACTATTCACTATCACCGGTTACTTCCCAAAAGGATATTTTAATCCATTTCACACATAACCCAAATATTTTTAAAATTGATAGGTTAATTTCAGAATAAGGACAGTTCATGCTTACATAGGTATTTTTCCATTTTGGTACACAAGATGCTCATTTTCCTCATGGAGCATGAACTGATGCAAAGGTCATCACAGATAGCTAGGTCTTGACTCTGTTAGGCTCTGCTCTGTTAGGGGCCAAACAACATTGGTCTTTTCTTGCCTTTGTTATAAGCATGCACTTCTCTATCTTCTGTGCATTTATTTCCTATGGGACCATCACAAAGATTAGTAGCCAATGCAAACTATCAAGTGTTGTGGGTTTGCTGTTTGCTCTCATGTTCTTCCTCTATCCCCCTTCTGTATCTTAATATCACAACCTTTCCATCCTCTCTCATCCTTGACCATACTGGAAACCATCAACAGAATTCCTACTACTACTTATTTGCTACTTTTCTGCTCAAAAAAGCATTAATATTTGGCCAGAAAAATACCATGTCTAAGTATGATGGCGCAGTTGATGGTGGACCAATGAAAAGCTGGATGAGGTTATAAACTATAACCAAAGGTATCTGAGAGCTGCAGGAGCAAGGAAGATAAAATGGAGTAACGTTCTCGACAGAGACAACTTTATAAAGGTACCCTTTAAGGCCTTCAGCTGATGCTGAGCACTGCCCAGCCTGGACTCAGGTCGGTCGTGACTGCAGTGCACCAAACCACCCCCTTCACACACCTCACTACTGTTTACTACAGCAAACAGTGAACCTTCTCAGGGCTACCTGAAGACTCTCGAGTTTCTTATAAACAATACCTGGCTTTAAAAGACTGTGAGGTGAGGCATCGACAAAGACAGCGCCTTATCGTTACACCAAAAGGAGGCCAAATGAGGCCCACACACTGGATTCAGTAGACAAGGGTCTTTAATGACTCACACTAAAGAAAACAGAGGTAAAGGTAGTCACAACAGAAAAAAAGATATATTCAACAGATAAACTGAATCTATTTTAAAAAAGTGTATAGGCTACACAGCAGCAGACAGGTAAATAGAAGATCCTCAACTAAAGAACAGAGAGGAAAACTAGAGTGGGCAAGTAGAGGGAAGTGGAGACTGACCACCTGAGAAATTAGCGTACAGTCAGAAGGTGAACGATGTGTCACTGGAGTCTGAGAAAGAGAAAATGGGCCAGAAGCCAATGCTGATGTAAAATGGCTAAGAACTTTCCGAAACGGACAAAAGACATCAAACTAGTGAAAGACAGACAGAATCAAGCTCGGTGAATCCACAGAGGTTTAATACATAAGCAAACACAGCACACCTTTACATACCATAGTAAAACTGCAAAACCATAGTGACAAAAAACATCGGAAATGCAGCAGAACACCACATTCTCTTCACAGAAACAACAAGCTGGACAGCTGGTGCAACAGAAATGGTGGAAGCCAGCCAACAGTACAATGGCAACTTTAGAGTATTACATAAGAAGAGTCTGCCCACCTTTTCCAGAGAAAACACCCTACGGAAACAAACGTACGTAAAGGCATTTTCGGACAGAAGCTAAGAGAACTCGTGGCTAAAGCCTAATGTAGCACAAAGAATGTTTTTAGGCACAGTGAGAGTGATCCCAGACTTATAACCAAAAATGAAGGACGGTCTTCAAAGAATAAATGTAAGTGAACAGAATGCACAGAATACTAACAATATCTTGAGTTTAAAATATATGCACAATTAAGATAACTTACAATACTGCACAAGATGTAGGGGGTAAATCATATTATCAACAGTCATAATTTGTACTATAATGTAACACATGGAAAAGGCATGATGGAATCTCTAAGGTAACCCTTACATCAATATTAAAAGGTTAATAGAGGGGAAAAAATGAAATAATAATGATCAGTGGATTGTTGCTTGGTGCTTATACAGAAAGTTCAAACTTCCCAACCGAATAGTCAAAGCTTTCTAATCTGTCCCCAAACTACTCCTGACTTTCTGTCCAACAATGTTCAGCCAACCTGATATAATCCCTGACACCTAAATGTATCTTAATCATCTTTACAATCTTCCTCCATATAGCATGTCCTACCTATTCTTTTTCACTTATCCAAATTTTAACTACTCTTCAAACTTCAGTTCAAGTACCAATCATTCATGACTCTTATCTGACACTATTCCACATCAAATTATTTCCAGTGAAAATGTATGTAACATTTCCTGTAAGTAAAGATTTACACACCTACAGAGTCATTTAAAACTGTTTATCTGTGTATATATTTTCTCTCCCACCTGGTCTATAATAGACCCTCAAAGTTGTACTACATTTTTGTATACTATAGCTACAAAGTACTAAGCACAGTGTTACTCAATACTAAAACAAAAATTAATGTGTCAAAGTCAAAGTCGCTCAGTCATGTCCACCTCTTTGCGACCCCATGGACTGCACAGTCCATGAATTCTCCAGGCCAAAGTACTCGAGTGGGTAGCCCTTCCCTTCTCCAGGGGCTCTTCCCAACCCAGGGATACAACCTAGGTCTTACGCATTGCAGGCTGATTCTTTACCAGCTGAGCCACAGGGGAAGCCCCAAAGCAACAAAATCACACGGTAAATAGGAAGAAGGTAGCTCTCAACAGTTGGGAAGTTATTTTAATATAAGGCAATTCTGCAAATTAAAAAAAATTCTCCGAACAAAAAATCCATCTATTAAAAGTTTAATGCCCTCAAAAACAATGGCAAATTATGCTGTTAGAGGTTTTTTCCCAACCTACATAGATGAGAGGTAGTGCTCAACAGAACTCTAACCTGGTGACGGCCTCTAGGCCATCTTGCCAGACCTCCCATTACCCTGACAGCTATGCAAGATGATTGTGTTTATTACTGAAGTCAGCATCTAAGTCAAAGCTACACCACTGTATCTTATTTAATTGATAATTAACACAGTCGTAGAATTCAGGCAACACAATGTAAATTTTATAATTAAAAAGGAGAAAACAAGAGTAGAAATGTGAGCTAGGCTACACAGGTGACATAATGAGATGATACAGCTAGACCATAACATATTTTCTGTCTGGTTCTAAAATAAGATACATTTTTTACTAGACATTCAGTGTGAGCAATTCTATTTTTGCTCCTAAGAGAAATGTGATAAGCCACTCACTGAACCCATTATACACCAACAAACTGGACAACCTAGAAGAAATGCATAAATTCCTAAAAACACACCATCTACTAAGACCGAAGCACTGCAGCATTATTTTCAACAGCCGAGGCATGGCAGCAACCTGTGTTTGTCCATGAAAAACAAAATGTGATTTACATATATACATTCAAACACACACACATATATATATACATGTGGTGTGGTATATATATTTATATGCATGTGCATATAAAATAGTATCTTATTCCCTTAAAAAGGAAGGAAAACCTTGCCATTTGCAATAATATGGATGGAATTAAGGTAATTAAAGTAAGTCAGAGAAAGATAAATACCATATGCTCTCCCTTACCTGTGGAGAGGGGTGAGGAGTAAATTCACAGATACAAAGGACAGATTGGTGGATGTAGAGGCAGGAGTGGGAGACAGGGTAAAATGGATAAAGGGGATTAAAAGGTACAAACTTCCAGTTATAAAATAAGTCATGAAGATGTAATGTACAGCGTGGGATTAATAATGAATTTTGCATATTTGAAAGTTGCTAAGAGAAAAGATGAAAAGATCCTGTTGTGAAAGTTCTCTTTATAAGAAAAAAAACAATTATAACTATGCTTTTTTTTTTTTTACTTACTTGTCAGGAAGCAATTCTGCAATGAAGTTTTCCACTGACACAGCAGTCTGTTTTTCATGAATCACTCCAGTCCGACGCAAGCTATCTATCCGTTCCTGGGCACCCTGAATAGAAACAGCGTATATTAGAAACTATTTTAAGTTAATCAGTATTAAATATGCTAATTGATTATATAAGTAATATGTGTATACATTTATACCCAAATACATATATACTCATTACAAACATGAAAATATACACAACAACAGAGAGTAAATAGTGAAGAAGCTTGCTCATATTCCCCTTAGTACTGATAGTCTGCAACACATCCTCCAAGTTATTCTTATACGCATTATTATTTTGGTTGCTATTGTGAAATGAATAATTTTATATTCCATGTTCTAATTGGTTATTACTAATGTAAGACATCTATGTGCTTTTTAATGTTTATCTGGCAAGAGGCCATCTTAAATGTTTCAATCCTAGTAGTTCTTTGGTTGATTCCCTCAAATTTTTCTAGGTAAGCAATCTTATCAATAGTAAATATGTTTTTTTCTCTTCTGAGTCCTTTTATATATATGGCCATGGATAGAGGAACGTGGTAGGCTACAGTCCATGGGGTTGCAAAGAGTCAGACACGAGTAAGCGATTTCACTTTTAAAATATGCACCAAAATGACAGTCTTTTTAACTGTAGTGTATTCATTACACCAAAGCTTATTCAAGAAAATAATTGCCATTTATGAAATAAAACTGAGGGGCTGAGAATACTATACAGATAACTCAAAAATCGTGAATGAATTATATATCTATAGTAGGAAACTAAAAGCTGGATTAATGAGGACAAGGCTGCCATTTACTACTTTCATTTTAATCACTTCATACAAGTACTCATGAATGATGTTATGAGAATGAGTTCAAAAAGCTAGATAAAACACTTCTGAGTAAAACTAGTCATGGATAATACACCTATTTTTATCATGAACAGCAGGACTAAGCAGTGAATGAGATTATGAGGTCAATTCTTCTTCAAAAACAAAAATTAAGAAAGCCAAGGCACTTTTAAAAACAACATAATCTACTTCAGAGACAAATAAAAAAAAAAAAGAAGTGACAACTGTGTGAGAACATGTAAACCAACTTAGATAGTTGCTAAACATGAAAGATGAAAGAAGATGTGACTTAAACTAGAACGGAATCCAGCTGTATTTCTGCTTACTCTTGTATCTCGGCTACCTAGCACAGCATCTAACTTAACAGGTACTAAGTAAGAACTTACAACATGAAAACGTGAACAAGAGAAACATCAAGGGCTTCTCAAGGCCTACAGAGCTAACATTAGGAATCTAAGTATGTAAATATGGCATCACCAAATGGAATAAGGACGTCACTACTGAATTTGGAAGAAAATACAACAGCTAAGATGAACTTAATTCTTTGTATGGGATAAAGTAAATCTGCCTAATTCACTCCTCCCAAAAGGTAGTTATGGCTAATTTTTATTACAAAAATGTTTAAATAAATGTTAATTCAGTAAAAACTATTAGGGGATTAGTGGGCTGTTTAATTCATTCACAACTTTTTAAAGATGGTATCTCAACTATGTACCATAAAAAAATAGTCCTAGATTTCATGCTCCCAGGAAACAGAAACTCAGTCGGTTCATTTTTAACTACTCTATAGCACAGGGCTTATATTGCATAAGGTTCACAAAATATTTACCTGAAATGAACTAGCACCTATGAAAGATAGGATGGTGAGTTGGGAAGACAAGTTTACTTCTTGTTTCTATTCATGGAATCCAGAAAATGCAGAGTGGGTAAATCAGCCTCTCCCCTCCTCTGACCACAGCATTTACTTAAATGCACATCTTTTAGAATCACAAGTAGAGACACTTTAATATTCATCCCATCTTTTGAGAAGGGAATTTAAAATTTATTTTTCGGCAGTGAAAGTGAAGTCGCTCAGTCATGTCCGACTCTTTGTGAGCCCATGGACTGTAGCCTACCAGGCTCCTCCATCCATGGGATTTTCCAGGCAAGAGTACTAGAGTGGGTTGCCATTTCCTTCTCCAGAGGATTTTCCTGACCCAGGGATCGAACCTGGTCTCCCACATTGTAGGCAGACGCTTTACTGTCTGAGCTACCAGGGAACTTAGCAGTGAACTAGAATAAAAAACTAGGTAGTTTAAAGGCTTGGATAATTTGAAGTAATTATCTCAGAACTAAAATAAGATGCAGAAAGGCCTCTAGAGCTTACACTGTGCTCTGAGAGCTTAAACTAAACAACTTGGTCCAAATAACCAAAATTCCACACTTCTTCATAATCTCTAATGGATAGTAACAACATGTCTGTTGAACATAACCTAAAAGACAGTGGTCATAAATATACCTGGTTTTTCAGTAAAAGTTAATACTTAGCATTAGAGAAGTCTCGGGAGCTCCCTAACTTTAATTATGGCTGATTGATTTCCTTACATCAAGAAAGCAAAAGAGTTCCAGAACAACATCTACTTCTGCTTTACTGACTATGCCACAGCCTTAGACTGTGTGGATCACAATAAACTGTGGAAAATTCTTCGAGAGATGGGAATACCAGACCACCTGATCTGCCTCCTGAGAAATGTGTATGCAGCTCAGGAAGCAACAGTTAGAACTGGACATGGAACAACAGACTGGTTCCAAATAGGAAAAGGAGTACGTCAAGGCTGTATGTTGTCACCCTGCTTATTTAACTTATATGCAGAGTATATCATGCAAAATGCCGGGCTGGATGAAGAACAAGCTGGAATCAAGATTGCCGGGAGAAATATCAATAACCTCAGATATGCAGATGACACCACCCTTATGGCAGAAAGCAAAGAAGAACTAAAGAGCCTCTTGATGAAAGTTGAAAAAGAGAGTGAAAAAGTTGGCTAAAAACTCAGCATTCAGAAAACTAAGATCATGGCATCTGATCCCATCACTTCATGGCAAATACATGGGGAAACAATAGAAATAGTATCAGACTTTATTTTGGGGGGCTCCAAAATCACTGCAGATGGTGACTCCAGCCATGAAATTTAAAGACGCTTGTTCCTTGGAAGAAAAGTTATGACCAACCTAGACAACATATTAAAAAGCAGAGACATTACTTTGCCAACAAAGGTCCATCTAGTCAAACCTATGGTCTATCCAGTAGTCATCTGGATGTGAGAGTTGGACTATAAAAAGCTGAGTGCTGAAGAATTGATGCTTTTGATCTGTGGTGTTGGAGAAGACTCTTGAGAGTCCCTTGGACAGCAAGGAGATCTAACCGGACCATCCTAAGGGAAATCAGTCCTGGGTATTCATTGGAAGGACTGATGCTGAAGCTGAAATACCAATAGTTTGGCCATCTGATGCAAACTGACTCATTTGAAAAGACCCTGATGATGGCAAGGATTGAAGGCGGGAGGAGAAGGGGACGACAGAGGATGAGATGGTTGGATGGCATCATCTACTCAATGGACATGAGTTTGAGCAGGCTCTGGGAGTTGGTGATGGACAGGCAGGCCTGGCATGCTGCAGTCCATGGGGTTGCGAAGAGTCAGACACGACTGAGCAACTGAACTAAACTGAAACAATTTCATATGAGTAAAGAAAAACTTAGGTTTAGTTCAAAAAAACACTCACTTCAAATAAAAGCAGATGGATAGAAAAAAAAAAATCTGGTTTGAAATTTTGATATTCCGCTTTATTTTCTTCTCATTAGCTCCCTCTAGTGTACCCAAAATAAACAACTGATAAAATTACAAATCAGTTTGATATTTATATCAGTTTCAATGAATTTGAGGCTTGTATTAAAGATTGTGGAAAAGGAAACCATGTCTAAATTTGAAGGGCAAAAACCAATACTAAAATCTGTCAAATAATAACAAAATCACAACATAAACTAAACTATGTTCATAAAATAAGGTTTTTACATAAAAAAATCTCCATCAGCCTTTCAAGTTACCTACTCATCTGAAGTATCTTTGATGTAATGATATTTAGCACAACAAAATATTGAAGACTTAAGCCTAAAAAACCATGAAATTCTGAGTTATATTCCAAAAATCATGTAGTGATCTATCATTAGAAAGTATTAACGACTTATCAGCTGACAACTTTATCTGGTCCTTATTCTGTTTTTTTTTTTTTTTTTCCAGAACAATCAGAAACCACATGACTCGCCAGGAGATTTTCCTGAGTCACTGTGTCATTTGCGTCCATAACATCCAAAACGTTATTTGGAGTTGTCCCTTTGGATGATGCTCGGGAGGATTTCACATTCTGAGGTAATCTGGGGACATGAGGTACGTCTTTATTTTCTACTGGGAGAGGGCAGAGCTTATAAAGAGGAGATGAGAAAGGAGATTCCATTCCAAGTATGTATTCAGTCAGAACGTTTTAGGAAAGAACGCAGGTGGAAACTGAGGGAGGAGCAGCAGAGTTCCTGAAAACTCTCTGGGTCTACCTCGACCTTGCACCGTTTTCGGGTCTCACCAGAAGCGCACAGACAAGTGTGAAGACAGTGCGCTGTCTGATGGCAAAGGCACTATCACCGTATGGCAGCGGATGGGCAGCCAGAGCTCTCTTAAGGAAAAGATCTCTGCTGGTAAGGTCTGTTTACCCCAAACTTTGAAACAGCTCCCAGAGTGAAAACGTCTTTTGCATTAGACTGTTTAGTTGAGAAAATTACTTTGAAAAGTTTACCCTAGCACTTTGAATTGTAGTCTTTGTGGTTTGATACCAAATTACCTCAATAAGGCTGCTAGACATTCATTTAAAAAAAAAAGGCACTATTCTAAGAGTTCATATCTGTAAGCAAAACAAAGGTCTATGCTCCCGAAGAACAAATTCTAGTGGGAAAAAAGCATTAAAAATAAAAATAATATAGTAGATCAGAAAATGCTGAATGCTATAGGAGAAAAAAAAAGGAGGGTTAGCGGGATCAGGAGTGCAGGATCAGTGGGTGCAGCCTGCAGTACTGAACCAGGCAGTGAGGACAGGCCTCGCTGCACAGGGGAGACTCGAGGACTTGAAGGAGGTTAGGGAGCCAACCAAGTAGGTGTGTGAGAAACGTCTCACAGAGAGCTAGTGCAAACGCTGTAAGAGAGCAGCCTGATAGGCAAGGATGAAGACCTGCAAGGAGGCCAATACAGCTGGCATGGAGCGAGCAAGGGGGAAGACTAGAGGGGACGAAGCAAGAGGAAAAACAGAAGGCCGCTGGTGTTGCCGCTGTGGAGAACAGTATGGAGGTTTCCTTAAAAAACTACAAACAGCATTACCATATGATTCAGCAACCCCACTCCTGGGCATATATCTAGAAAAGACAAAAACTCTATCTCAAAAAGATACATACACCCCAATGTTCATCAATAGATGAATGGATAAATAAGATGTGGAATGGCCATTTGCAGCAAAATGATGGACCTAAAAGATTATCACACTAAGTGAAGTAAATCAGAGAAAGACAAACATGATATTGCTTATGTGAAATTAAAAAAAAAAAAAAAAACAGTACAAATGAACTACGTACAAGACAGAAACAGATTCACAGACACAGAAAACAAACTTATGGTTATCAAAGAAGAAAGGGGATGTGGAATAAATTAGGAGTTTGGGATTAGGCTTCCCTGGTGGCTCAGATGGTAAAGAGTCTGTATGCAATGCAGGAGACCCAGGTTCAATCCCTGGGTTGGGAAGATCCCCTAGAGAAAGAAATGGCAGCCCACTCCAGTACTCTTGCCTGGAAAATCCCATGGACTGAGGAGCCTGGCAGGCTACAGTCCATGGGGTGGCAAAGAGCCAGACACAACTGAGCAGCTTCACTTTCACTTTCATTCTGGGATTAGCAGATACACACTACTATATATACAAAACAAACAATAAGAACCTACGGTATAGCACAGGGAACTATACTCAATATCTTCTAATAATCTATAATGGAAAAGAATCTAAAAAAGAATACACACACACACACATATATATGGTATAACTGAATTATTTTGCTATACACCTGGAACACTGAAAATCAACTATACTTCAACTGGGAAAAAAAAAAAAAATAGGCCAGTTCAGCCAGGTCATATGGTGCTATGGAAACCATGGTAAGAAATTTGGATTTTTATGCTAAGGGAAACATAAAGTTCTGAAAAGAACAGTGACATGGGTTGACCTAGTGTGCTGAAAGAATTATCCTGGCTCCTCTGTTGAAGATATACAGGGCTACACGGGTAGAAAGTGATGACCTGTTAGAAGGTGAATGCAAGGTTTCAGCAAGACCTTGTGATGGCTTCACCCAGGGTGGGAGCAATGAGGACACCGACAAGCAGTCAGACGCTGGATGTACTCTGAACATATAGAGAACAAGATTTCTTGATGAGTTGGACATGGGTAATGAGAGAAGTCAGGGATGACTCCAGGTTTCTCACCTGAGAGAATGGAAGGACACAGATGTCATTGATTGAGATGGAGAAATCTTGGGGAAACAGATCAGAAGGAAAGAAAAGTAGCTGAGGACTAGACATATTGAGACATTCAGGTGAAGGTGTCAAAAAGGCAACTTTTATATAAACCTAGTTTACATGAGAGGTCTATGCTGGAGATATAAACTCAAATCTGTGAGCACACAGCAGCTATTCAAAGCCATGGGGCTGGATGAGATCACCAGCACAGTGAACACAGATGAAGGGACAGAGATCATCAAGAGGCTGGGGAGAAAAGGAGGCGCCAACAAAGAAAGCATAAAGGAATTAGAGAGGCAGGGAAGAAACTAAGTGTGGCACCCGTGAGCATAAAAGCCATTAGAGAGGAGGCTTAAAGCCCGTGCTAGAGCAAAGAAGATGGAACTATACTCGCGACCTTGAGAGCACATCCTCAGTGGAGTGGTAGCAGGTGGCCCCCTGACTGAGGTGAGTGTTAAGCCAGTATGAAGACAAGAACTAGAGATAAAAGGGTTGGTAACTCTGGAAGTTTTGCTGCAAAATGAAGCAAAAAGCTAAGGTAGGAGGTGATGGTGAAAGAGGGGTAAAAAGCTAAGGTTTTCTTTGGTTTATTTTTCCTTTTTAAGGTGGGAGCAGGGTTTGTATGCTGATGAACTGTTCATTTGCTCTTGCATGTCTGTATACTGATGGTGACGATAAAACAAGTATGAGAGGGACGGCAGAACTCTTAGAACTTAGCACCTAGAAGGCTAGAGGGGACTACGTCTAGTATGGCAATAGGATTGGTTTGGATAACTGGCAGTTTTTTGTTTGTTTGTTTTTAACGATTATAGGCCAGAAGACAAAGTATGTGAGATTCAAGTGGAGGTATGAGTATGCAAGTGTATGAAATCTGTCTTCAAAATAAGCCATTCTATCATCTGCCACTGTTATGTAAGGATTATAGACACCTACAGATGCAATCACAAGGTTGTCTACCTTTACCAAAAAGTACAGCAGTGTCTTACTTTTGGTGAATGCATTATAAGATTTAACAGGTTTCTACATGCTGGTGAGACCCTGGCAAACTCTGGTTATACACAGGCATTGTGCCTATAACTTGCCAGGTAGTTGGGTCTCTAAGGTAAATTGGTTCAAAGGACAAGGAAAGAGAAGAATCAAAGTAAGCAAGCTAAGAAAGATTTTTCGGTGAGTGGCTGAGTCCCCTTACCAAGTACAAGAGAAAAGGGGGACTCGCCAGGTAAATTTAAAACCCTGCTCCCAATAATCAAAACATATTTTTAGGTTTCTTTAAAATTCCACTGTTTCATCGTAACACTAGAGAGCTGTCCAATTAAAATCCAAATCAGTATTTCAGCATGTAAAAACCCAACAGCTCCACAGAGACCATCAAATTATCATCAGAATTATGAAAAAATAAACCAGCAGTTTCTATATCCTAAAAAGATGTTCTATTACTCACTTTTAATCCTGCTGCATAGCCCACCGGTTGTGGGGCAATGTTGGACTGTCCGGCTTCCCCTATAACCACAGCTAGGCCAAAGACCTCTTGGAAGGCGTCTCGGACGGCAGCAACTTTTACTTCTTTATTCGAGGTCACTACAATATCCAGTTCACCTCCAGATTCTAAAAAGACCAGAAGATAAATTCAAATTAATGAAATTATCATAATTACTACATGCACTAACATTTTATGACATAATTAGTACCAACCTGGCACAACGACACAAGATATAGATTAACCTTTTAATTGGCTGAGGGAACTGAGGCCAACAAGGTCTTGCCTAAGGTAACACAGCTACTTAGCAGTGATATCAGGACTCAACACTAGGCCTGTACATTTTGACTCTACCATGTGAGGTAAGCACACACACTTCACCCTGTCATCTAACATCTTGTTCTGAGATTTCTCAAAAAAGCTGTGAAACATTTTGCTCTTGAAACAACACTATGCTGTTCCTTAGTAAGTGTCTTCTGGAGCAGTTGAAAGTATTTTCCAAATATCTGAGCTTTTTATTATGGACTTTTTCCTGATTGAAATAATGTTCCACAGATCCCATCTTTACTGGAATTTCTTAAGTCATCAAAACCTAAAAGCAAGGGGTTACATAGGCAAGAAAAAGAATATGTCTTTTTTTCCCCTCCATGTGGGACATAGCTCTTGACCCAAGCAAAGTACTGTTCCATTAGGCTTCAGCTCAAAAAGCTGTTCAGTTTGTGATGACTCATGTCACTTTTAATGATTATAAAGACAGCTCATAAAAAAAAATGTAGAAACTTAAACTGTGTTAAAATCCATTTCTAATAGTTCCTATGCTTCTTGATACATATGAAATTGTTATAGTGATTTCTAAAATATTTGTATAAAAATATGGTTAAGTTCCACTAGAGTTTTGTTAGATCCAAATGGTCTAGTTTTTGCTGTCAATAGCTTTTTCACACTCAAGTCTTACTGCTTTTTATCAGCTAATAATAGAAATTTCATTTTGTATCTTTCTCTCCCTTTTTTTTTTTCCCTTTTCCTAGATGTCATACAGAGTACTAGCCTGAGGAAAGTCTTGGGTTTGAGCCCCAATTTTATCATTTACTAGCTCCATTACCTTGGGGAAGTCACGGAGCTTGTTTCCTTATAGAAAAATTCCTGCCACCTCACAGACCTTGCTCTAAGGATTAATAAGGTAAATTCTTCAAATAGGTAATGGGTCTAACACAATACCCATTCAAACAACAAGAGCTCCAAAAATACTAATTCTCTTTTTCTCATTAAAAATAAGATCCTATAAAAAGAATATATATACTACAAATTATATCAAACTTGATTACTATGAATATATAAAATCAATATACATGGTAGGGTCCAATTCTAAATAGTGACAATTAGAAACACAGAGACCAATTCAGCTGAATTAATTCTTTGATTCAATTTGCTACTTAAAGGGAAGCAAAGTGGCTGTTAGTTCCACCAAGTTGTATGACAGAGAATAATAATAAATTTCTCTGAACACAAGTTCTTCATCTAAAACTTGGGGAAAATAACACCTAGCTTGCAGATCTCTTATGAGAATTAGTATCTGGCAGATCATAAATGGTACTTACCGTTGGTAGGTCTTATCTTTTGACATTTACTAGACAGTCAATTATCAAGAGACTCAAAACTTGAGAAAGTTATTAACTTTTTATTGCTACTGAAAACCTCTGTTCAAGCACCTGGTGCATAGCTTTGGCCACTAATTATTATCTTCAATAGATTTACTAATAATTGGTCATAAATCCTGCTGAGAGATTATGTTATTTCACTTAATGGATATGTACATTAACCATCTGGAGAATTCTTGGTAATGAGGGTTCCAAGGTGGTTAAAATTAAAATAGCTTTCCTAGCAAACCCAGTAATAAGATATTAGTAAACAGACTAACAGCCTCTAAAAATTTTATTCCTGAATTACACATAACCACATGTAATTAAAATAGTAACTGGAGAAATGTCAAAAGCCAAATATGAACAAAGCAACACTTCAAATGTCAATAGTGATAGTAAAATTCATATAAAGCAACACTAACCATATTTATAATTAAAATCAGCAAGTATACCAATAATTCAAATAATTTTTACTCCTGCAAAGTTCGTGCTGTGAAGTTTTCAAAAATTTTAATGATGACTAAGGAAAACATGAATTAAAAGCACCAAGACCAACAATCAACATAAGAACATAGGATTGCCACTGATTACAAGACCTGTAGGATTACACTCAGTGGCTGACATGAGCACATACTTTACATGGCAGATGGTGCTCTAGTTTAAGTACATACTGATATACGGAGCCATGCCAGGGTCCAGCGTCGTAATCATGCTTTCTACTGAATGTTTTGTTTTATCAAGCACGGATTTCACCATAGGGTTCCCAGCCACACCCTGCACAGAACAAATTCACATATGAATACTCATTCTAAGCAAAAATCACTGTGATGGTGAAAAAAATTTTAAGTTTCCAATGCATTGCAGACCTATGCTTCTCTAAAGTGTATGAAAAATAAGGTTATGGCAAAGTCAAATTGCTATGAAATTTCAAAACGCTTCCTCTCAACTTCTCTTTACCTCATTGTGGATTGACAGCAACCTACAGACCCCATTTCAAGCAGCACTGACCTGGAAAGTATGTTTATTGTATATATGCATATGTGTATGCATATATATTAATTTCATTTCTATGTATATACATATATTTTTACTTCATTTCAGTATTAGTTATCTATTTAAAAGACTAGGCAAAACTTGTCCATTAGGGTCCCAAATAAAGACTGTAATCAAGTGTTTCTCCAAAGACTCATATTTTGTTCCCTAACAGTAAAAACAATTTATCTTTACTTCCCAGAAAAATTACTTATTATAATATTTAATACTTTATATGCTATGAAAGTTTTCTTTTTTCCTACTTCCTATTTGTTTTGTTCCTAAACTCTCACTTTTAAAAAAGTCAGACCTATCCCTCTGAATTCTTAAAACCACACTATTAGAAAGAACCAGATCTGAGGAGTTCCTTCCATGTATGCTTCTCCCACAGTCGCAGAGACTTAGAGGAAGCAATGCCTCCTGAGATGGCATCTGGCTAACAGGCCATGATTCCACCTGTCTCAACCTACTATTAAACTAAGGTGATTCAAAACAAAAAATGACTTCATAACATTGATATTTAAGACTGTCAACCCATCTTATGCTGAATATTAGAAGAGTTATTTACAAAATCTGTACAGCTGAACTATTACAACTGTTAATTGACATGCTAACACAGGCTCTTAACAAGAAGTGATAGTTCCTACATAAGCACAAAGTGATAAAAAGAAGCAAGCTTAGAAAAAAATGCCACCTTTCTAATACATAAAGCTCAAATGCTGTAAATCAGTTTAACTACCTAACAATTAAAAAATATGTTTAACATATAATCAAATTGCAACCAAACCCTCAGAATACTGAAGAGAACTTGACAAAGTGACTTTGGAATCATTTAAGAAAGTGGTTAAGAAAAATAAATGGAAAATACCAGTAGAGAAAAATTTTGAAGAAAAAAACAGAAAATTTATACAACCAAGTGCTGATCTGTCTTTAAGAATGCAAAGACTGCAAACTTACCTTTCTATCTGACTCAACAGATACTCCGATCCCCACCTCAGCACAGAGTAGGCTTTCAATAAATATTAGTGTAACAAACATACAATTATTAAAACAGTGTGGTACTGCTGCAAGGACAGGCAGAGCAGGGAATAAAATACAGAGCCCACTAACTGACATTATCACACAATTTAGTAACTAAGATGAAGGTGACATCAAATCACTGGGATCTGATTGTAGAATACTCGATTAACATATTAAAGTATCAGCTATATCAAATGGTATGGTAAAAAAAAAACTGCCATAAGAAAATTAAAAGAAATCATAAAAAAACAATTACCACAATGTAGTAGGTAAAGGTCATTTTTATCATTTAAAAACAAACTCCCAGAAATGACTCCCAAAAATTTAGAAGATTTTGTCAATAAAGCATAATGAAGTTGAAATGTAAGATAAAAATAGAGAATATGGCAATGTATGACAGCATAAAATAAAATATTAAGAGTTCTTATGAAGTCACTAAAGAAAGTAATCCCAATTCAAAACTGGGCAAAGAATATGAATACAGACTTCACAAAAGAAAAATACAAACGGTCAAAAATAAAAACTCAAATTCAGTAACAAAGTAATGTAAATTTAAACAAGGTATTATTTTCTTTGCCTATCAAATTAGAAAATACTATATTTCAATTAATAATCACTTCTCACAAGTGAAAGATCTTACAGTGGGGTGTTCTGGTATAATTTACCTGGAGAGCAATATATATCTGTAGTTTTTAAAATGTTCACACTGACATTTATTAGGAATTAACTCTGATAAAGCAAAGGTACACAAAGATTTGCATACAAGAGGCTCATCATAATTTTATTAATAAGAATTACAACCAGAAAATGCCAATAACAGGTTAGTGAAATACAACATGGGAAATCAATGAGTAACATATTGGGCAAAGTATACTGAAGAATATTTTATGGCTGGGAAGATGTCCATGATCGCTAAGTAAAGATAAACGAAAGACACAAAACTGTGTCCACATGTCACTACTCCACTTTGCTTTTAATTAAAGAGATACATCTACCTAGATATGCACATCCAGAAGACTAAGAGGAACTATAGAAAAAGTATAGTGAAAGTGAAAGGTACTCAGTTATGTTCGACTCTTTGCAACCCCATGGACTATATATACAGTCCATGGAATTCTCCAGGCCAAAATATTGGAGTGGGTAGCCTTTCCCTTCTCCAGGCGATCTTCCCAACCCAGGGGTCGAACCCAGGTCTCCCGCATGGCAGGTGGAATCTTTACCAGCTGAGCCACAAGGGAAGCCCAAGAATACTGGAGTGAGTAGCCTATCCCTTCTCTAGCGGATCTTCTGGACCAAGGAATCAAACCGGGGTCTCCTGCACGGCAGGCAGATTCTTTGCCAAATGAGCTATCAGAGAAGCCCAGAAGAAGTGTAATAAGACTAAAAAGATACTTTACAATGATTTTTCCTTCTACTATTCTTTTTTATTTTCAAAATTCTCTTAAGTTTTATAATTAAAAACTTACACACAGTTTTTAAAGTAAATACCCCTTACCTTAATAAAACCCCAGAGTCCACCAGCTGAAGCTTCATCCTGACTTCTACCAATTCTAGGGTCTTCCTGCTCCTCTGGGAAAGTGATGGCTGATGTGGTTCCAGTTCCCTGTGCCACCGATGTCAAACCGGCTTGCTGAGTAATAGGAGTTGGCAAAATACCTAGTTAATGGCAAAAATGTTAACACATGTAATTTATTCCATAAAATATCTCCTATAAAAAAGATGATACAACATACGAAATGAATAGTTCAAAACAGCTTTAATCATGTTACTATATACTCAAGCATTTCAACACTGAGATATGAATTCAAAGAATCACCTAAATTATACAAACTCCAAAAAAGAAATTTCTTTCCCTCTTCTTAGGCTTATTATCTAGTGCCCTGAAAATGGACAAAAAAAATACCCAAAGTACTTCATGTTTGCCCAATGTAGCACATGGACGCAAACAGCTATAGCCTGAGTCTCCTTAAAGCATAAAAATAGCTGATTTAAGCACTCAAGCTCATCATACAAAATGCAAATAAAAATTAGTAAACATATCCATATACAATATTTTAACTCAAAAAGAAAATCCACATATACATACACATGGGTGTCATACCTGCACTCTGCAAAAGTTTTGTTAAAGTAGATAATCCAAACTGGATTAAAAAAAAAAATCACAACAAAGCTGTTTCTTTTCCTAAAATTAGAGAAACAATAGGAAGAATATAACAGAATGTAGTTTTAATACTGATTTCCAACAACCATTCCAGGGAAGCCAAAAAAAAGTAGATGTTCTTGACCTAGAAAATAAAATAGTCCGATACCACCAACTTACAGTACATACACTTACTTGATTTTGATCTTTTACATGGCTAAATAAAACTACTCCCTGGATCGTTCAGTCCTGATAATTTTTAGGTAAAGCTATACTCAGACTTCACCTTGGTGTTTCTCTATAACCGCACAAAATGTTAGGACAAAATTTTGTAATTTTGTCTTACATTTCACTTCCTTCGTGGCTCAGCTGGTAAAGAATCTGCCTGCAATGCAGGAGGCCTGGGTTGGATCCCTGCACTGGGAAGATTCTCCTGGAGAAGGGAAAGGCTACCCACTTCAGTATTCTGCCCTGGAGAATTCCATGGACTGTATAGTCCATGGGGGGTCACAGAGTCAGACATGACTGAGCGACTTTTGCTTTCACATACTAACCGTGTTCTAAGTTTTATATCATATAAAAATCATATATGAAGTAATATCAGTTTTATTTCAATACTTTAAATGAAAATAGGAAGCTCTGAAAATCAAGGAAAAGGGAATAAAACATTCATGCAGAGTAACAAGAACCCTCCTTTACTGCTGCTAAGAAAATGAATGGTGCAGCTGCTTTAGACAACAGTCTGACAGTTGTACTAAATTCAGCAATTCTGACATGCACCCCAAAGCAGCACTATTTACAAGAGCCAAGACATGGAAGCCACCTAAATGTCTATCAACAGATGATTCAATAGATGTGGTACACGTATACACAATGGGATATTACTCAGCCATAAAGAAAGAATGACATAATGCCATTTGCAGCAACATGGATGGACCTAGAAATTATCATACTAAGTGAAGTAAATTAGACAGAGACAAATATCACATTATTACTTATATGTGGAATTTAAAAACATGATGCAAATGAACTTATTCACAACACAAACTCAGACATACCAAAAAAAAATTTTTTTTAATTGATGGTTACCAAAGGCGAAGAGGAGGGGATAAATTAGGAGTTTGGGATTAACAGAAAAACATTACTATATATATATATATAAATAACAAGGACCTACTGTATAGCACAGGGAACTCTACTCAATATCTTGTAATAACCTATAATGGAAAAGAATCTGAAAAAGAATAGATATAGATATATGTATAACTGAGTAACTATGCTGTATACCTGAAACTCACACAATGTTATAAAGCAACTTTACTTCAATTTATTTAGAAAAAAAATTTAAAAAAATAAAAATGAAGCCCTTCAGGAAAAAAAAAAAAAAAAAAAAACCTCAGCAATTCTGAACCTAGGTACATACTCAAGAGGAATGAAAACATTTCCACTTAAAACTTGCACACCAAGGTTCATAAAATCAGTACTCACCATAGCCAAAAAGTGGAAACAACCCAACAGTTTATCAACTGATGAATAAATAAAACATGGTATATCCATACAATGGAATATAATTCAGTCCTAGAAAGGAAGAACGCTCTGACACCTGTTACAACATGGATGAATCTTGAAAACATCACACTAAGTGAAAGTGGCCTGTCACAAAAGACTACATACTAATACAAGTCCATTTATACGAAATGTCCAAAACAAGCAAACCTACAGAGACAGAAAGTAGATTAGTGGTTCTGAGAACCGTGAGGAGATTGGGAGAAGTATGGAGTGACTGCTAACAGGTATGCAGTTTCTTTAGGGGTGATTAAAAGCTTCTAAAATTGACTGTGGTGATGGCTGCACAACTTGGTAAATACAGTAACAACTATCAAACGGTACATGTGAAAGTGAACTGTATGGGAATTACACCTCGATAAAGCTGTTTAAAAAAACAAAACAAAACAGATAAAACATTCCCTATAGCCACCTGTTTCAAAGTGTCAATGAGAGAATACCTGTCACTGGAGGTGCAGAAAACGATGGCATCAGGGGTGTCTGTGGAGCTCTTCCTGCATGTCCCCTCGTAATGTCGTAAGTTGAGCCAACAGAGAATCCCGAAGTGGGAGGACCCGAAGGGGGTGCAGATAAGAGAGTGTTTGGGGCAGAGGTGGAAGGCGGGAAGTGGGATAAAGGAGGATGACTGAAGGCAGCAGCAGTCGGTGGAGAAACGGGAGGTGGCAGAGAGGTAACGAGTGGAGGGACAGAAGGAACTGGTGAAGACGGCACAAAGGGCAAGGGTGCCGCAGGCTGCACAGGAGGCAGGGACGGCTGGGGGGTGGAGTACACCTGTGGCGGCAGGCTCTGCACAGAGGACCCGCTTGGAGAAGAGAAGGTGCTGGCTGCGGCTAGGAAAAAGGGGAGGAAAAATCACGCTTCAGTGACATGCTTTTCACTTAAGTTTTAAAAGTATCTCATTATCATCTTGGAAAATTTTTAAATTTAACAGATCCTATTCCCAAGAGTTATCTCTAAATACGTAATTTAAAATACATGAGTATGACTGAGTGCAAATGACTTTCAATTCCCATCAGTAAAAACAGCAGGTATATAAAACTAGGTTATGGTATTGCAGATCTTTGTGTTTCCGTTTGTTTTGTTGTGCTTTTAATAAAATAGACCTGCTTTTCATCTCTGCTAATACGAGCATAAAACCTCACAATTTAGGGCTCAAAAACTTTGGTCAGAAGGTTAATCTCCACCAAGTCACAGAACATTAGACAAAGCTAACGTGCTTTTTAGGATATTTCTGTCATAACAAAGATGATTTCTAGTTAATATGAAAACAAATAATAAAAATTAAAGCAAAACAAAGATGTTTTCTGCCTTTGGGCTTAAACAAACAAGGCTATTTACCTTCATCCTGGCAAAGATTACAAAAGTTTTAATATATAGGCACACCTCAATTTATTTTGCTTCATTTTACAAATTGAAGGTTTGTGGCAACCCTTATGTCAGGCAAGTCTATCAGTGTCATTTTACCCGGCAGCATTTGTTCTTCATGTCTCTGTGTGACATTCTGGTACCTCTCAAGATATTTCAAACTTTACATTATTATTGTATTCGTTATGGTGATGCATGATCACTGATCTTTGGCACTGCAAAAAGATTACAACTCGCTGAAGGCCCAGATGATAGTCAGCATTTTAAAGCAATGCTTTAGCAGAGTATTTAATTGAAGTGGGTACATTGTGTTTTTTTTAGACATAGACATAATCTATTACACACTTAACAGACGACAGTATAGTGCAATCGTCATTTCTATATACACTAGGAAATAAAAAAATTCATGTGACTTGCTTTATTGCAGTGGTCTGGAACTGAACTCACAGTATCTCTGAGGTATGTCTTTAGGCTTTTGTTAAATGACTCTGAGAAAAGATGACAGTATCCTGACTCTCCTCAAAACCCACTGATGCTAGACAACTGCACATACCTAAAGGAGCCGGGGAGGAGGACAGTGCAGCAGAAGCCAGGCCCCCAGAATTCGGTGGAGGGGTCCCAGGTGGCGTTGTCTCTATTCCACTTTCTTCCATCATTTTTCAATTTCAGTAAAACTGTAAAAATATAAAATGTAATAAAGATTACACAGCAATAAAAAGTATACTTTTAAACCTTGTTATCAGTTCAGTTCACTCACTCAGTCGTGTCCGACTCTTTGCAACCCCATGAATCGTAGCACACCAGGCCTCCCTGTCCATCATCAATTCCCGGCGTTTACTCAGACTCATGTCCATCGAGTCAGTGATGCCATCTAGCCATCTCATCCTGTGTTGTCCCCTTCTCCTCCTGCCCCCCAATCCCTCCCAGCATCAGAGTCTTTTCCAGTGAGTCAACTCTTCACATGAGGTGGCCAAAGTACTGGAGTTTCAGCTTTAGCTTGTATAGTTAGCGAATAAAGCATTTAGAGAAGAGCTAACACCTATCCTTCTCAAACTCTTCAAGAAAAAAAAATTGTAGAGGGAGGAACACTCCCAAACTCATTCTATGAGGCCACCATCACTGATACCAAAACCAAAGACATCACACAAAAAGGAAAATCACGGGCCAACATCACTGATGAACATGGACATGAAAATCCTCAACAGAATACTTGCAAACAGAATCCAACCACACATTAAAAGGATCACACACCATGATCAAGTGGGGTTTAATCCCAGGGATGGAAGAATTCTTCAATATATGCAAATCAATCAATGTGATACACAATATTAACAAATGAAGGGGTAAATCATAGGAAAATCTCAATAGATGTAGAAAAAGCTTCCAACAAATTTCAGTACCCATTTATTACAAAAACGCTTCAGAAAACGGGCACAGAGCAAACCTACCTTAACACAGTAAATGCCATATATGACAAATCCACAGCAAACACTATTCTCAGTAGTGAAAACTGAAAGCATTTCCTCTAGAACAAGACAGGGGTGCCCACTCTGGCCAATATCATTCAACATAGTTAGTTCTAGATATCCTAGCCACAGAAATCAGAAAAGAAAAACAAACAAAAGGAATACAAATTGGAAAAGAAGAAATAACGCTCACTGTGGATGGCATGGTAGTGTACATAGAAAATCCTAAAGATGCCACCAGGAAACTACTAGAGCTAACCAATAAAGTTGCAGGGTACAAAATCAATACACAGAAATCTCCTGCATTTCCACTCACTAACAATGAAAGATCAGAAAGAGAAATTAAGAAAACAATCCCATTTACCACTGTAACAAAAAGAATAAAATAACTAGGAATAACCTACCTGCAGAGACAGAAGACCTGTATGCAGGCAACTATAAGATCCTGATGAAAGAAATCAAAGACGACACAAACACACAGAGCTATACTAAGTTCTTCATCTGAATAATCAATATTGTGAAAATGACTGCATTATCCAAAGCAATCTACAGATTCAGTGCAATCCCTCTTAAATTACCAATGCCATTTTTCACAAAACTAGAACAAAAAATTTTTACAATTTGTATGAAAACACAAAAGACCCCGAACAGCCAAAGCAATCTTGAGACAGAAAGAGCTAGAGTAATCAGGCTCCCTGCCTTCAGACTGTACTACAAAGCTGCACTAATCAAGACAATACACTACTGGCACAAAAACAGAAATACAGTTCAATATCTAGAGATAACCTGAGGCACCAATGGGCACCTAATCTTTGACAAAGGCGGCAAGACGATACAATGGAGAAAAACAGCCTCTTCAATAAGAGGTACTGGGAAAACTGGACAGCTACATGTAAAAACGAAATTAGAACATTTCCTAACAACATCACAAAAATAAACTCAAAATAGATTAAAAATCTAAATGCAAGTCTAGACATTATAAAATTCTTAAGAGGAAAACATAAAACACTCTGACATAAAATGCAGCTGGATCCTTTCTGACCCACCTCCTAGAGTAACAAAAATAAACATTAATGGGTCCTAATAAAACTTAAAAAGCTTTTACAAAGCAAAGGAAACCATAAACAAGAAGCCATTCCTTAGAATGGGAGAAAGTATTTGCAAATGAAACAACCGACAAGGGATTAATCTCCAAAATATACAGGCAAATCATGTAGATCAAAAAAATTAACAGCCCAATCAAAAAATGGATGGAAGACCTGAATAGCCACTTCTTCAAAGAAGACATACAAATGGCTAATAAACACATGAAAAAGTGTTCAACATCATTTATTACTAGAGAAACGCAAATCAAAACTACAATGAGATATTACCTCACACTGATTAGAACAGCCATCATCAAAAATCTACAAGCAATAAACGCTGGAGAGGGTGTGGAGAAAAGGGAACCTTCCTACACTGTGAGACTATGAACTGATACAGCTACTAGAACAGTGTAGAGGTTCCTTAGAAAACTAAAAATAGAACTAACATATGATCCAGCAATCCCACCATTTGAGCACATACTCTGAGAAAACCATAATTCAAAATATACACGCACCTCAATGCTCACTGCAGCACCATTTACAACACCCAGGACAAGGAAGCAACCTAGATGGCCATCAACAGATGAATAGATAAAGAAGGTGTAGGGGTACGTATACACAATGGAATATTACTCAGTCATAAAAAGGAACAAGACTGGGTCAGGGATAGACCCAAGTTTGTCATACAGAGTAAAGTAAGTTAGGAAGAGACAAATATTCTGTATTAACACATATGCATGAAATCTAGAAAGATGGTACAGACGAGTCTGTTTGCAGGGTAGGAACAGGGATGCAGACACAGAGAAGAAGCATGTGGGCGTGGTGGTGGGGTGGGGAGAGGACAAGGGGGAGATAAGCGGCAGAGCAGGACTGACCATACGCACTACCACAAGTAGGACAGATAGGGAGGAGAAGTGTGCAACAGTGTAACACAGGGAGCTCAGCTCCGGGCTCCGTGGTGACCTACGGGGGGGACCGGGGTGGTGGTGTGGGAAGGACGTTTAAGGGGGAGGGGATATATGGATTCATGTAGCTGATCCACTTTGTTGTCCAGCAGAAACTAACACAACACTGTAAAGCAACTATATGCCAATAAAATAAAATAAAAATTACACAGCTCAGATGTAAATAAATAACCAACAGATAGATGTCTGTTTTTACTGTATACAATGCTACTTATTTCCAGGTGAAGGATTTGTCAAAATTTCTAAAAAAGTAGTCTGTGAGACTATTTAATGTGCAAACAATCTGAGACATTGTCATATACCTACTTCATAATTGAGAAATAATTTTATGTTAGCTATGTAATTACCCAATATATTTCAAACAGTAAATTACTAATTTAATTTCTGCCATAGAAATGCATGTTAGATTTGTATCTAGATTCCAGTCACTATTACTTCAAAAATAAATTATGTAAAGTATTTTTGAAACACTTCCTCCCTCCTCACTAAGCAGTGTACATGGGCTACTCCTGTTAACAGGCTACTCCACTTCCCAGGTGGCTCAGAGAAAAGAATCTACGTGCCGATGCAGAAGACGTGGGTTCGAACCCCGTATGTGGGTTGGGAAGATCCCCTAGAGAAGGAAAAGGCAACCCACTCCAGTATTCTTCCCTAGTCCCAGTTTTTCTTTGTTTACATTCTAAAAGGTACCCCCATAATGGTTAACCCACCTGCCAAGCCAAGAGAAACAGGTTTGATCTCTGGGTCAGGAAGATCTCCTAGAGAAGGAAATGGCAAACCACTCCAATATTCTTGCCTAGGAAATCCCGTGGACAGGAGAGCCTGGCAGGCTAGTCTATGGCATTGCAAGAGTCAGACATGACTTAGCAACTAAACAACAACATAATGGCTAAATGATTAGGTCTCAGCTTTTAGAAAAGACAGGTTTTAGCAAAAGTGCCACAAGCATTTTTCCTAACAGACAAAAATGGATTACAAAATGTTAGAAAATGTCCTTAAAAATTACAAAACTTTCAAGCCTGCTTCAAGTATAAAATCAGAACTTCTAAATACATCAAATACGTTTTTAAAGTTTTTATTCATTTTACAAATACTCAGCAAAGGTCAACCACTTGCCAAGCACTACACTGGTGCCTCTGGAAATAAGAGTGTAAGCAAAAACAAACATGATACTTACAGTCCAGCCCAGGAGACAATCAATAACACCAACATACAGTGAACTGCAGCCTGAATGAGGTGCTCTGAGGATAAGAACAATTCTGTTTGCTAGAAAATGATTTTGACTTGGGGTCAGAAAGGGATGATCAGGATTTAATTAGGAAAGGAAAGAAGACAAGGAGGGTACATGCCAGGAAAAGTGACTGTATAGAAAGTCAGAAAGGAACAGGAATGAGGATTGGAGACCTGGATGGGAGCCCAGACTGTTCTGAGATTTACAAGCCATGTTAAAGAGTGGAATCTTCGTAGAACAGAAAGTCATTGTGGGGGCACTCAAACTAGGGATGATGTATTTGCCTTTTAACTTCTTTGAAGGAATTTTAGGCTCACAAGAAGATGCCAATATAGAGCAGAGTTCATCAGTACCCTAACCCAGCTCCTTCCAATGACAGCATCCTACATAACTAGGGTTCAACCATAAAAGTCTAGGAAATTAACTCTGGCACAATATGAGTAACTGAAGTATAAACCTTCTTTGGATTTCACCTGTTTATTTACATGTGTGAGTCTGTATGCAGTTCTATGACATTTCATCATATGCACTGACTCACGGAGCCACCACCACAATCAGGACACAGAACTGTTTCATCTCCCCAAACAAACTCCCACATGCTGTTCCTTGGTTACAACCTCTCATCTGCCATACACCCTGACAAACAACTGTTCTCTATTTTCTCATTTCATGAATGTCACAAAAATAAAACCATACTGCATATAGCCTTCTGAAATTGCCTTTCTTCATGCAAAAGAGTGCTCTCAAGATCCATCCAAGCCGTTGGATGGATCGGTGGTTGGTTCTTTTTCATTGCTGAAAACTATTCCATTTTATAGATGTACCACTGTTTGATTATCCATTTATTTGCTGAAGGACATTTAGGCTGCTTTAGGCAATTCATAGTTGTGTTTTGAAAACATTCCTCTGACCAAAGAATGCAGACTGTGCCATAGGGCATCTACACAGAGCAGACACAGGGAGACCCTTAAGAAGGATACACAAGTATTTCAAATAACATTCTAGACTAGTGATTCTCAACAGGGAGTGGAGAAGGGTGATTTTTCCCTCAGGGGTCATTTGGCAGTGTCTGAAGCTGGAAGAAGCACAAGCTGGAATCAAAATTGCCAGGAGAAATATCAATAACCTCAGATGCAGATGATACCACCCTTATGGCAGAAAGTGAAGAGAAACTAAAAAGCCTCTTGATGAAAGTGAAACAGGAGAGTGAGAAAGTTGGCTTAAAGCTCAACATTCAGAAAACGAAGATCATGGCATCTGGTCCCATCACTTCATGGGAAATAGATGGGGAAACAGTGGAAACAGTGTCAGACATTATTTTGGGGGGCTCCAAAATCACTGCAGATGGTGACTGCAGCCATGAAATTAAAAGACGCTTACTCCTTGGAAGAAAAGTTATGACCAACCTACATAGCATATTCAAAAGTAGAGACATTACTTTGCCAACAAAGGTCCGTCTAGTCAAGGCTATGATTTCTCCTGTGGTCATGTATGGATGTGAGAGTTGGACTGTGAAAAAAGCTGAGTGCTGAAAAATTGATGCTTTTGAACTGTGGTATTGGAGAAGACTCTTGAGAGTCCCTTGGACTGCAAGGAGATCCAACCAGTCCATTCTAAAGGAGATCAGCCCTGGGATTTCTTTGGAAGGAATGATGCTAAAGCTGAAACTCCAGTACTTTGGCCACCTCATGCGAAGAGTTGACTCATTGGAAAAGACTGATGTTGGGAGGGATTGGGGGCAGGAGGAGAAGGGGACAACAGAGGATGAGATGGCTGGAGGGCATCACTGACTCGATGGACATGATTTTGAGTGAACTCCGGGAGTTGGTGATGGACAGGGAGGCCTGGCGTGCTGCGATTCATGGGGTCGCAAAGAGTCGGACACAACTGAGCGACTGAACCGAACTGAAGACATTTTTGTGGTCCAGTGGTTAAGAATTTGCCTTCCAGCGCAGGGGTCATGGGTTCGAACCCTGGTTGGAGAACTAAGATCCCCACATGCTGCAGGGCAACCAAGCGTGCACACTCCAACTGCTGAGCCCGTAAGTTACAACTAGAGAAACCCATTCACTGAAAAGAACAATCTTGCATGCCACAGCTAAGACCCAGTGTAGCCAAATAAATAAATATTAAAAAAAAAAAAAACCAACTAGAGAGTATTAGGGGATTATCTAGTAGGTAAAAGCTGGGGATACAGCTAAAAATTCTACAATGCACAGGACAGTCACCACAAGAATTTTCTGGCCCCGAACACCAATAATGCCAAGGCTAAAAACTTTGGTTAGCCTAAAGTGATGACAGTGGAGATGGAGAAGAGTGGATAGACTCAGGAGATGTTTAAGTGGTAAGACCCAGCAATAGACTGGATATGCGGTCCAGAAAAGAGAGAGGCGTGACTTGCACACCTGGACAGATGGTGGTGCCATTCTATAAGATAAGGAACGCTGGAGGAGGTCAAAGTGTGCGTCTGATGTTTTGGGAAAGAAAGGATTACACAGTATTTAATATTGGACATGCTAAGTGCAAACTCCTTGAAACAACCAAGTACAGCTGACTTGGTTTGCAGCTCAGAAACCACATAAATGTGGGCTTCGTCAGTTCACTGATAGTCTCTAAAGTCATGTGCTGAAAAGAGATAATCTGAGAAGACGAACTGAAAAAAGGAAGACGGCTCAATGAATCCTTGAAGAATAGCTGAGGAGGGGAAAGAAACACCTGCAGAGAAGAATGAGAGACCACCAAAACAGGAAAGAAACCAGAAGGCAGCAGTGTCCAAAAACCAGAGAAGAGTGTTTCAAGGCAACGGTATCAAATGCTGCAGAGAAGCCAAACAGGATGATATATGAAAAAGTCAATAGTTTTGCCAAACTGGAGTTAAAACTTAGTGAGAGCTGTTTCCAAAATGGAGTGAGGATAGAAGCCAGTTTCAACTGGACTGAGGTAGGAAGTAAAGCGAATATGTACAACACTTTAAAAAGTTTTGCTGTGAGTGTAGATGAACGATCTATGAGCAGGAAGTAGAAAGCAGATATCCAGACAGGCAAAATCCTTTCATTCAACAACATCTACTTCTGCTTCATTGACTATGTTAAAGCCTTTGACTGTGTGGATCACAATAAACTGTGGAAAATTCTTAGAAACAGAAATACCAGACCACCTTACCTGCCTCCTTAAAAATCTGTATATAGGTCAAGAAGCAACAGTTAGAAGAGGATATGGAACAATGGACTGGTTCAAAATTGGGAAAGGAGTACGTCAAGGCTGTATACTGTCACCCTGTTTATTAAACTTATAAGCAGAGTGCATCATGTGAAAGGCCGGGCTGGATTAAGCAGAATTTGGAACTGAGATTGCTGAGAGAAATATCAACAACCTCAGATGTATAGATGAGACCACCCTAAAGGCAGAAAGTGAAAAAGAACTAAAGAGACTCTCAATGAGGGTGAAAGAGCAGAGTGAAAATGCTGGCTTAAAACTCAACATTCAAAAAACTAAGATCATGGCATCTGGTCCCACCACTTCATGGCAAATAGATGGGGGAAAGGTGAAAACAGTGGCAAATTTTATTTTCTTCAACTCCAAAATCACTGTGGAATAGTGACTGCAGCCATGAAATTAAAAGACATTTGCTCCTTGGAAAAAAACCTAGACAGTGTATTAAAAAACAGAGACATCACTTTGCCAACAAAAGTCCGATAGTCAAAGCTATGATTTTTCCAGTAGTCATGTACGGATGTGAGAGATGGACCATAAAGAAGGCTGAATGCTGAAGAATTGATGCTTTTGAACCATGGTACCAGAGAAGACTCTTGAGAGTCCCTTGGAGAGCAAGGAGATCCAAACAGTCAATCCTAAAGGAAGTCAACCCTGAATATCCATTGGAAAGACTGATGCTGAACCTAAAGCTCCAATACTTTGGCCACCTGATGCAAACAGATGGCTCACTGTAAAAGACCCTGAGGCTAGGAAAGATTGAAGGCAGGAGGAGAAAGGGTTGAGCACAGAGGATGAGATGGCTGGATGGCATTACTGATTCAATGGACATAGGTTTGAGTAAGCTCTGGGAGACAGTGAAGGACAGGGAAGCGTGGCATGCTGCAGTCCATGGGGTTGAAAAGAATTAGGACTCAGTGAGTTAACAACAGATGAAAGATAGATAATGAGACAGAACCACCTTCTGGGGACTTTATCACTCCCTAACAAAGCTATCTCTTTTCATCTCATTTTTCCACTGGTTACTCATCTTCCTACTACAAATACTACCAATCCTCAAAGTGATTAGTGGGAGTCAAATTTGAAGATAAACATTACTGAATGCACTTGCAAACAAACTCATACAATGAATACAACCCATAAAATGGAATATTGGTCAATCTCTTTACGTCTTTAAAAGCTAGACTGTTTGAGAACTAGCTTAATGACAATATTGGGTAAATCTTGGATTCATAAACAATGTGCTCAATCGCATCTGACTCTTTGTGACCCTTGGACTGTAGCCTACCAGGCTCCTCTGTCCACGGAATTCTGCAGGCCAGAATACTGGAGTGGCTAGCCATTTCCTCCTCCAGGGGATCTTGCCCACCCAAGGATCGAACCCAAGTCTTCTGCACTGTATGAGGATTCTTAACCGCTGAGCCAGCAGGGAATATAATAGCATCTACAAAAGAAAAGTTACTGTGATAAAAGTAACAGGGAAATGTCAGAGTTGGGAGAGGTTCTAATGCTTAGTCTCAACACAAAAAGTATATTAATGTATCAGCATTGAAGAAAAAGTGATGGAAATGGGTTGGAAAACTGGGTCCATTTCTGGATGCACTCTGCTCTTCCAATTTGCTTGTGCCTTGGATTTTCTCTTAAAAAAAAGTAGGTGGCTACTTATAAAGATGCAAGAGATGGAATAATGAACCTCTGATAAAACCTTATTAAAAAATGATTACTACTGTTAATGTAGTACCGGTTCAAAAGATGCTGTCTACTACCCTTTAGCCAGCACTGCTGCAGGAAGGTCTGAGTTTTGTCTCTGCATTCCCAGTTCTGATCCTAAAAATAACTTCTATAAATGTTCACTGACCAAATAGCGGCTGTAAAGGAAAAAGACTGGAATGTCAAAATGTGTTATGTTCGCAGAAACATACAGGCTGTCTCTCAAGAACTACTTCCAACGACACTCTCTTAAACTGGACAAATTCTGCCAATCTAGGACACAGGCTATCCCGCAAATTTGCTCGAAGCAGGCCCCAGAAATGATCAAAGAGACAGCAGAGTGCCAAAGCCCTCCAGAGCGGCGCTGGGCATCTATGGGAGAACCCACTGTTACAGAAGCTACTTTTAAGTGCCCACCTCCATTTGCTGAGCCGGGAGTCTCCTAGGCGGGAGCGGCCTCCCCCCAGGCTCTGCCACGTCTCCAGGCGGGCTGGGCTGGGCCAAGGTCGCCTGCCTCCGGTCTCTCCCCTCTGGCCAGCCAGCGCGGTGGAAGGTGGAGCCAAACAGCCCGGGGCGCCGGTGTGGGTCCGGGGACTGGACCCTAGAACCGGCCAAGACCCCCGGGCCGCACCCTCCGCAAAATCCACAGCGGGAATGCTTGCTTCATGTAGCCTACCGGTGCCTGAGCTGAAGCCTGGGCGCTCCAACAGCGGGAGCCTGGACTGTACCACTGAGGAGCTCTCGAGCGACCCTCACCTCCTGGCCCGGCCGGCCCGCCCACCTCTCAGGCAAGGCGCCTCTGGGCGCCGGTTTGGGCGCCTGAGCCCCATCCCGCCGCCCACATGCACCCGCACTGGTGCCGGACTAATGCTTACCTGCAGGCTCGAGATAGTGTCTGCGAGGCAGTGAAAAGTGGAGGCTAGACAGGCTGGGTGTAAGACTACGGCTGTGAGAAGACGAGCAAGACGCAGGTAAGACCCTGCAGCGCGCACGCCCGCCTCCAAGATGGCCACCGGAGGCGCCCGTCCCTGAGGCTGCCACGTCCCCGGCGCGCCGCCCCGCCCCGCGCTGAGTCCCGCCCACGCCCCGCCCCCCCGAGCCCCGCCCCCCAGAGCCTGGCCCAGAAGCCGCCACTTAAACCTGCTGGAGCACCTGGGTCCAAAGATCTTCGTGCCACCAAGCCGGGCGCTGCCCGCTCCAGAAACACGACTGCCCTCCTTTCCACTACGCAACCTCAGCATGCGAGAATAGAACCCTTGTTATTGGGTGTAGCCCCCAGGGTGATTACCTCCCCCCAACCCAAGGGCATGCCGCCTCTGGGCAACTTCGCTCCCGAAACAGAAGTATCCTATGTACTTTCAAAGATTTCCAGATAAGAGCGGTTGCCTCAGGAAAGAGAGAGAGCAGGGTGGCAGATATTATACTGATTTTCCCCAAGTTCATGTATATTTTTAATGGAAAATCGAAAATTATCCACTTTCTTAACCTTATGTGCTGCACTTAAAACAGGTCCTGAAAGTCGGTGCTCAATAATGTACCCTAAATAAATCAATACAGTACAATAGAGGAATATAAAGATTTGTGATCAGAAGTCCTGGTTTGAGTCCCGACTGCCCTAGTGTTGCTTGTGCAGTCTTGTTAACTTATACAGATCGCTTGTTCTCCTTGAGTCTCCATATTTCTATCTGTAAGATAAGAATACTTGCCATCTCTAATCAAGCAGGTAAGAGAATCAAAATAAGACACACAAAAGCACTTTTTAAACTGCTGAGTGTTAAATACATGAGTAACTGTTGTTGACCGTATTTCCAAATTCTTTCAGGAACACATCTGTAGAATTAGCATTAATATATTTCTCAGACTTGACAGCTAAAAGCATTTTAAAATACCTTACTAAAGAGTTAATACTGTTTAACTGTGCCCTAACGTCACACAAAATGATTTGCAGCTCCAATTGACTGGTCCCTGGGGTACTGACTCTTATCTTGTCCCCTGAGAATGTGTGTAGGTGGCTGTCTGGGTTACTCTCCATAGAATGCTGTTTGGGGTGGTGCTGAAAAGAGTTGCCATCTCCCATCCTTTTTGGTCAACACCCTTAATAACTGTAAGAACTGCTGGTTTCTCCATTCAATCAACAAATATTTATTAGTGTCTGTAATGTTCTGAGCATCAGTACTAGAAATGTAGCAATGAACAAGACAGACAAGATCCTTACACTCAAGGGAGAGGCAGGCTATGAGCAGAAAAATAAAGTGAGTGCTGTTTGTGATGGGCACTTTAAGGAAAGTCAATGGGGTGATGTGATCTTCACAATAACTGGGGGAGGCCACCTTGGATGGGCCAGAAGTGTAAGGTGTCTCTGAGTAGGTAGGATTTTAGTTGAGATCACAGGGAAGCAGCCCTGTGATTCTTTGAACAGAGGGAAGAACACCCAAAGGCTTTGAGGGAGGGTGCCTGGCATGTCTGCAGAACAAGAAGGAAATTGGGACTAAGACGGTGGTTAGAAATGAGGTGAGAGAGATAGCAGGGCCAGATGGTAGCCATCCTTGTAGTTTAAGGCCTTTGGGTTATATCTTGAGAGAAATGAGAAGCAAGTGGAAGGTTCTGAGCAGAGGACAGATAAGATTTGACTTCCATTGTAAGTCATATTCCGTTTGCTGTTTGAGAACTGTGAAGGGGGTGGTGGTGCAAAGACAAAAACAGAATGATCACAACAAGGTGATGCTGCCTTAGAGCAAAGAGCAGCCTGGCAACCTACAGTCTGCGGGGTCTCAAAGCGTCAGACATGACTGAGCACACACACATGCCTTAGTGTAGCTAATGGGCAGGCGAGGGGGGAGTGCATGGTGCGGACATCTTTTGAAGGTTAAGATGTCATGATTTCCTGATGGAGTGGATGTGCCTGTATTAATTTTCTAAGACCTCCAAAACAAATTACCATGACTGGTTGGCTAAAAGCAACAGAAATTTTTCTCTCACAGTTCTAGAGAACTGAAGAGAGGCAAGGCCTCTCTGAGAGCTCTTCCCTGTCTCATCCAGCTTGAGGGGTGCCAGCTGTTCTTTGGATCATGCCAGCCTGACTCCAGTCTCTGACTTTGTGTCCATATGGCCGTCTCTCCTGTCTGCCTTTCTCTTATAAACATGCCCGTCATTGAATGTAGTGAAAGTCGCTCAGTCATGTCCGACTCTTTATGACCCCGTGGACTATACAGTCCATGGAATTCTCCAGGCCAGAATACTGGAGTGGGTAGCTGTTCCCTTCTCCAGGGGATCTTCCCAACCCAGGGATCGAACCCAGGTCTCCTGCTTTGCAGGCAGATTCTTTACCAGCTGAGCATGTAGGACCCACCCTAAATCCACAATGAGCTCATCTAAAGATCCTTGAGGGTCCAGACCCTATTTCTAAATAAGCTCCTATTCACAAGTTCCCAGTGGACTTTTTTTTGTGAAGAGCACTGTTCTACCCACTATATGGGTTGTGGAGAGACAGGAGTTAACCAAATAAACAAGATTATAAAATGAGTTTTGACATTAACCTTGAATTGCATTTATAATATGTTTTACTCACCACTTTTCACTTGAATTTCAAAAGAACTTGTATGTCAGGTATTATTACTATTATTCCAATATTAGAAATAAGAAAACTAAGGCTCTGAGAATTGTGTGTAGACCTGAAATTAGAACCCAGAATTCTTTATCTCTACCCCCAAATCCTTGCCTAATTTTGAGGTGATGGGTTAGAAGGTATGCTCTTACACAAAGGGCAGTGAGGGGAGTCAAGGGAAAAATACAGCTTAATGACAACAAACAAACTACTTAGGTCTTTTGGCTTTAGCTAGTAGTCTTGTCTTGTGTTCAGTCATGTCCAACTCATTGCGGCCCCATGGACTGTAGTCTGCCAGGCTCCTCTTTTCCTGGAATTTTCCAGGCAAGAATACTGGATTGGGTTGCCATTTCCTCCTCCAGGGAATCTTCCCGACCCAGGGATCCAATGTGTGTCTCTGGCGTCTTCTGCCCTGGCAGGTGGATTCTTTACCAAAAGCGCCACCTGGGTTACTAGCGTAACTCATCAAATTTCTTCTTAGAGGAAGTCTCTAATACATAATAGAGTTCATTTCTGAGCCACTATGAGATATACAGTGCTATAGTAGGATTTTGTTTTTATAGCTCAAAAACAAAAGCAAACCAAACTATTTCCCATTTGAGTTGAGGCTTTTTCCTAGCTCAGTTCAGAGCTAACAGATCTATATATAGTCTTAAAACAGTCCATAAAGTTTGTACTGTTCATGTGAATATTGATGTGTGTTTCTCCAGGTGGAAAGGAGACCAGGCTGAGGTTCTGAGCATCTACAGCACAATCAGGACTAGAGACAGAGTTGAGTCTGTTTGAGAGATCATGGGCTCTACTGAGAGAGCAGTCTGTGAGTTGTATAGCCCTGAAGGACATATCAGTGGATGTGTCGAGGGTACTGGCCCAGGCATAGAGCTCAAGGTCTCATGCCCACACCCAGCTCCTACAAAACAGGATATGAAGCGCCTTTGGCAACTAGGAATGAGGAGGGTTGTCCCAAACACTGCATGGAACATATGTGTTAGTCAGTCATGTCTGCCTCTTTGCGACCCCATGGACTGTAGCTCACCAGGGTCCTCTGTCCATGGATCTCTCCAGGCAAGAATACTGGAGTGAGTTGCCATTCCCTTCTCCAGGGGAATTTCTCAACCCAGGGATCGAACTTGGGTCTCCTGCATTGCAAGCAGAATTCTTTACCATCTCAGCCACCAGGAGCACCATACCCTATACCAAAAAATTATTCTTTGTTTATCCAGAATTCAAATTTTGGAGGCAAGCAAGCCATGACCAAGAGTCTGAGAGGCAGTATGAGGAAGATTGGGACACAGATGTTGGTACCAGATGCCCTGGGCTTGAATCCTACCGCCAATAAGTCAACAGCTGGCCTTTGGCATATTCACTTAAAATCACTGTGTCTGGATTTTTTTCACCTATAAACTGAGAACTTATATTAATACTTTCCTCAGTCTTTTACTTGTGGATTGAATAACTAAATATGTGGCAAGTGCTTAGAACAGTGCCAGACTCACAGTAATCTCTGTGTAAGTGTTACTCTTTGACTTTTAAATTGTCTAAATATTCATCCGACAATGACTATTTTAAACCGAAAAGATTTTTTATTTAGGTGAGTCTGAGTTGTAATTTCCAAATAAAGGTTTGATGTGCTTGTTTGTTTTCAACTAAAGAAAACTTCATCTAGTTACAAAGTAACTCAACCTCTCAATTTCCCAAGGACACTCCCAATTTACGACTGTATTCCCAGTGTAACTAGTAAAAGCAACCACTAGTGTTCCACTTTGCACAATAAATTTTGTGTTTAGGCTAGTTACAGAGCTATTAAAGAGTTACTCTCCGCACATGTGAGTTACAGTGTGGAAATTTCAGTAACTGCCCCTTGCCTGCACAAACACAATCATCACCAGAGTCCACTGCAGTTTGCTTCAGCAAACTAACTTACCTTCCTAAAATAAGCATTTATAGGAACTTCCCTGGTGGTCCAGTGCTTAAGAATCCACCTTGCAATGCAGGGGACACTGGTTCAATCCCTGGTCTGGGCAGAGCAACTAAGGCCATGAGCCACAATTACTGAATCAGTGATCTAGAGTGTGCAAGTTGCAACTACTGAGCCTGTGCTTCATACCAAGAGAATCCACTGTAATTATAAACCTACATGCTGCATCAAAAAGTAACCCCTATTCACCACAACTAGAGAAGGCTTGCATGTGGCTACGAAGATCTACCACAGCCAAAAAAGAAAATAAAAGAATCTTTTAAAAAAATATGCAATTATAAAAGCACACTGTCTCCTTATTGCTCGCATGGTAAAATATTAAAAACTCAACTTATCAGGCCTTTCCTGATGGTCCAGTGGTTAAGAATCCACCTGCCAGAAGACCTAAACAGAAACTTCTCAAAAGAAGACACACGATGGCTAATAAATATGTGAAAAGATGCCCAACATCACTCATTATTAGAGAAAAGCAAATCAAAACCACAGTGAGATAGCACCTCACACCAGTCAGAATGGCCATCATCAAAAAAATCCACAAACAATACACATTGGAGAGGGTGTGGAAAAAAGGGAACCTTCTTGCACTGTTGGTGGAAATGTAAATTGATACTGCCATTACTGAAGACAGTATGGAGATGCCTTTAAAAAAAAAACTAGGAATAAAACTACCATATAACTCAGCAATCCCATTACTAGGCATATACCCTGAGGAAACCAAAATTGAAAGAGACACATGTACCCAAATGTTCATTGCAGCACTATTTATAATCGCTAGGACATGGAAGTAACCTAGATGTCTATCTGAATGTGAGAGGCTAACAGGTAAGAAGGCCAGAGGTCCCAAAGCAGCAGGAGGAAATAAACTGCAAGTGGCATGCATATTTTTTTCCCTTCTCTGTTGATGAAACTGTTTCTGCCTAAGACTGACGTCTTTTTTTCTTTTCTCCAACCTTGGACTGATAATGGCTCAACACACCAGTTTTCATGTCAATTGCTTTATGGCTGGGGATGACAAAAAATGTGCCATCCTATCTCAAAAATACACATTGTGGGAGAGGGGCCTGGTGAAACTCCCTCAACCTTGAGGTGTTTCTTTTATCTGATTAGAAGCTCTCCAACAGACATAAAATGCCTTGCTAAAAACTAGCAAGGGGGCACTCTTTCTTTCCCCTTCTGATGTCTATGTCAGAAGCTTTCCCTATCTCTATTACACTTTAATAAAACTTTGCTATACAAAAATCTGTAAGTAATCAAGCCTCATCTCTGTCCCCAGATCAAAATCCTCTCCTCTGGAGGTCACAAATCCCGATGTAACACACGGCTTGCAGCAGCAACCTTTCAAATGGATAAAGAATCTGTGGTACATATATACAATGGAATATTACTCAGCCATAATATTTGAGTCAGTTCTAATGAGGAGGATGAACCTAGAACCTATTATACAGAGTGAAGTCAGAAAGAGAAAAACAAATGTCATATATTAATGTATAAATGGAATGTAGAAAGATGGTACTGATGAACCTTTTTGCAGAGCAGCAAGGGAGACGCAATCATAGAGAACAGACTTGTGGGCACAGTGGGGGAAGGAGATGGTGGGATGAATTGAGAGAGTAGCATTGAAACATCGACAGTGAAACTCATGTTTGTTTTCTAGACTCTTCTCTTCCTGCATCTTCCTCCATCCCCAGGCACCAGCCTCAAGGACCCGCTACCTCACAAGCCTTTGGTCTGTTCACTCCCTCTTCCTGACATGCCTTTTTCCCTTTCTGTGTTGTGATATGCTTAGTCACTCAGTTGTGTCCAACTCTTTGCCACCCCAGAGGACTGCCAGGCTCTGCTGTCCATGGGATTCTGCAGCCAAGAATACTGGAGTGGGCTACCATGCCCTTCTCCAGGGGATCCTCCTGACCCAGGGATTGAAACTAGGTCCCCCACATTGCAGGCGGACTCTTTTTACTGTCTGAGCCACTCCTCATTTTTCAAGAACCAGCTCAAAGTTTTCTTCCACTATAAATCTTTGTGCATTGCATTTTTGTTGGTTGTGTCTATATTCACTGTTCATTTATAAGTTCCTTGATGGCAATAACTTTGTCTTTAGAATCCCAGTATATTCAAATGCATAAGCAGAGTGAGTACTCTATAAACTTTTTTTTGAATGGATTTGAATTTTCTATGAAGATCTATGCATAGAACAATCACTGCATAAAACACTTATAATCATTTCCTTTTCTCCTCTAAATAAGATTTTGCTAAAAATAATTATGTAGGAGGCAGAACACATATGCTTCCTTTGGAAAATCTGAAATTTTACTTTAAACAAGAAACCAAGCAACTAAAATGAGTTTTCTGGTAAAACAAATGAAAAAAACCACACTGATAATATGTGATAATACTACAAAAGATTCTAAATCTTTTTAGACTTTTGTATTTTTACAAAGTTAAGTTTGCATAATTTTAACTAGTTGTTTCCAATGCATAATAACTCCTAAATACGTATATCTATAGTAGTGTTTCTCAAACCTTTGAATGTAAAAACACTCCACTTCTCCCCTCTAGGTTTTACATCATAGTTTAGAAAAAAGAAAAAGGAAAAATAACACAGTTGTTTTTAATAAGCACATTCATTTTCAAGCAATAATGACAGCTCAAAACTTGTATTTATTCTTTTGGCAATTCAGCATTCTCTTAAAGGCTTAGAAATGAAATTTTGGAAAGACAGCCTAGGAGATAAATGACTCTAGGTCACATGCACGCATGCTCAGTTGTTACAGTCATGTCTGATTCTGCGACCCAATGGATCATAGCCTGCCAGGCTCCTCTGTCTATAGGATTTGCCAGGCAAGAAATCTGGAGCAGGTTGCTAAGCCCTCCTCCAGGGGATCTTCCTAACCCAGGGATTGAACCCATGTCTCCTGCACTGCAGGCAGATTCTTTACTGATGAGCCACCGGGAAAGCCCCCTAGTTCACATATCACATACCAACCCAAAAGCATGTACATAGCCATTTGGTGTCTTCCCACTGGCATTCTTTTAGAACTGTTACTGAGCAGGTCATCAGAGTAAGGTAGAAAGCACATTAGACTAGAAATCTAATACTGCCAATAATTAACAATGCAACTCTGGAGTTACCTTCTCTGAGCTTCAATTTCCTTCCCTGACAAGTGAAGGGTTGCTAAGTGATTTCTGAGACAGATGTTAATTATGGTTGACTTCCGAACAACATTAGTCACACAGTCGTTTCAGACTCTCTGCAACCCCAGGGACTGTAGCCCGCCAGGCTCTTCTTTCCATAGGATTCTCCAGGCAAGAATACTGCAGTTGGTAGCTATTCCCTTCCCTGGGGGCTCTTCTGAACTGAGGTACTGAACGTGGGTCTCCTGCATCATAGGCAGATTCTTTATCATCAGAGACACCTGGAGAAGGAAATGGCTGCTCACTCCAGTATTCTTGCCTGGAGAATTCCATGGACAGAGGAGCAAGGATGGCTATAGTGTGTGCAGCCACAGAGTCAGACATGACTGAGTGACTAACACTTTCACTTTTACTTTCCTAACAACATAAGATGAGAAAATTAGGCATTGTATTCATGAATATAGATGAAGAGTACTAGATACAATGTTATAAAATGGAAGTGCAGAGGATACAACAATGATGACGGCAAGGATGATGATATACATTGTGATTAGGTTTTCTCCCCAGGAGTGCAAGGATGGTTCCATTTCAGAAGAATGTACTGATGATTTAATAAATTTTAAATGTGAGAAAATCAATCTAATAATACCATTGTGCCCTGTGCTTAGTCGCTTAGTTGTGTCCAACTCTTTGTTACCCCATGGACTATAAGCCCTTCTGTCCATGAGGATTCTTCAGACAAGAATACTGGAGTGGGTTGCCATTCCCTCCTCTAGGGGATCGTCCCAATCCAGGGATCAAACCCAGATCTCCCGCATTTCGGGCAGATTCTTTACCATCTGAGCCACCAGGAAGTCTATAATACCAACAGATACAGAAAAAAGCATCTGAGAAAGTTCTACTCTTATTCACAATAGCTCTTGGTTAGCTAGTTGGACACGGCTGAAGTGACTTGGCAGCAGCAGCAGCAACTAGAATTAGAAGGCATCTTTCACGTGATAAAGAGCATATGCAAAACAGCAAAGAAGATATACTTAATGTGGAGCTATCAGAAGATTTCACTTAAAGTCAGAAATAATGAAAAAAGATTAAAAGTTTTAACAGGAAAAGTAAAAACCAAAACTGTTCTCATTTGCAGTGAAACTTCCTGTTGAAATCTTAAAAAAAAAAAAAAACAAAAACAAAAACCCTGCACCCCTTTTTTCAAGTTCTTAGTGATCTAGTCCATGGCTTTAAATAGCATCTATATTCTAGAGATTCCACCATCTATATGTTCAACCATTAACTTTTCTCCTAAATTCTAACCTATTCAGTAGCTTTAGCTTTTTGGTATTTAATCAGAAGGCTAATTAAAACTCTTGATGTTTCCAAAATCACTCCGCTTATACTGTTCCTGGTCAATGAATGGCAATTCTGCTTATCCATATGCTCTCGTAAAAAAGTCACCTTGGCTCAAACTCAGCATCAACAGTGGTAAGCCATGTTGGTAGAGTCTATCCTCTATACAATGTGATGAAAGTAGCACTTTCTTCTGTAGTCTTCTTCCCAAAGACCCATAATCCTGAGGAACCATGAGAATATATATTCTACAACATATCTGACCAGTATTCCTCCAAACTGTCAAGGTCCATAAAAAGGAACATATTTGACTCAGTGCTAATAAGGTGGATGAACCTAGAGCCTATTTTAGACAGTGAAATAAGTTAGAAAGAAAATATTGTATACCAACACAACAAAATACAAAGAAACTATAAGGGGCTAAAAATAACTGAACACACAGAGCAGAGGAAAATTATGGACAAGATATAGAGAAGACCCAACAGCCCATTTGCCATGTCTGAGGAACCAAGAACAAAAGCAGGTTACAGCATATGCCCCCCGACCAGCCCTGCACACAACACCACACGCAAACCACCTAAGGCAGTCCTCTGGCCCAACCCCTGAACACCCTAACCCGCACCCTATATAAGGGACCAGCTTGTGCCCCCTCAGTGAGCCAGTGAGCACGGGAAACTGGTGTTTGCTCTAGTTATCGCTTGCTGCAGCAGGGGCCCCAGTAAAGCCTTGCCTGAATTTCATGTCTGTCCTCATCAATTTCTATTGATTAAGGAGGCCAAGAACCCTGGTCAGTAACATAATTTGTGGTAACCATGAAGGGACAATTGTCCCCTTCCCAGAAGATCCAGGCACCCTCAGGCCTACTTGAAAGCAGCTTCCCCACGGGTGACAAGCTATCACCTGACTGACTGTCTTGTCTCAGAGTTACTACATTTGGTAAGTCTGCCCTCCTGGCCCCTCACCCTCATTCGGGAAAGTTTGCCTTCTTCTCTTTGTCTTTTCTCCCTCACCATTTTCCCCTTCTCTCTCCTGAAATCTCTCTCCTTCTCCTCTCTCTGTCCTCTCCAGCTTGTGTCCTACCCATCCGAGACAGTGGATGTCAGACAGCCCCAGAATCATTCCTCTCAGCTTGTGAGACCTGCTCACTCTGGCTGGGACTGGCTCACCCTGATGGGTGACGAGTAGCAGGGGAGAGATTCCCCTCACACCGGGGAGACCTTGGTCTCTCCCAAATGGGAGATTCACAAGAATGATTGCGGTTCAGACCTCATGTCGTGCAGGGGCTGGAAGTCCTATCACCCCAGTACTCTCATCTGTACTTTCCTGCTGCCAAGAGAAGCCCCCTGGGAACAAGCTGAGGCGGCAGATTTCTACTGACTGGTGTATGCATAGATGAGAGTCCCACAGATGATGTACAACTGACTGGTTCCTGAGCTTGATCACCCTGGGGGACAGTGGACAGGGTGCTCCCTCCTTCACTCGTCCTTTCTAGAAGTGCACAGGTTGGCGCCTGAATAGACACCCACAGGGGTGCAGATTGAAATGGCAATCTCTCTCTTTCTGTCTCTTTCTCTTTTTCAATCTTTTCTGTCCTTCCTTCCTTTATCTCTCCCTTGGTGCTCACCTCTACACTCCCATCCCCTTCATCATGAAGACTCCTTGTTTGTGTCTTTAAGTTTCTGTCATTGGTGGTGGTTGTTGTTTAGAAGCTAAGTTGTGTCTGACTCTTTCCAACCCCATGGATTGTAGCTTGCCAGGCACCTCTGTCCCTGGGATTCTCCAGGCAAGAATACTGGAGTTGGCTGCCATTTCCTACTCTGGGGGAGCTTCCAGACCCAGGGATCGAATCCAATCTACTGCGTTGGCAGGCGGGTTCTTTACGATCTGAGCCGCCAGGGATGTCCTCCTTCTGTTATTGGTACATGTTTTTAAAAGGATCTTTCTTCTATGTACTTCTGCAAGTCTCTGTCTACAGTGTGGGCATAGTGGAGCATTCAAGTCTTGAAATGCAAAGACAGCCCACATTGCCTGAAACTCCAGCCTTGGGTTACTTAGTAGGATTTTAAAGAGTAAAACAATAGAAGAGAGGAGCTTGCATTTTTCTCCTCTGCCTTTGCAACGTAACTATTGTGCCCGGATCCACCTGGAGTCCCCCAGACCGAGGAAGAAAAAAGGAGACCTTTTACATTCAAGTGGAAAAACTATGAGATATCTGGCTTTGTCAAAAATTAACTTGTCTTGCTTAAACTTGTGGATTTAATACAGACCTGTCTTTAGAGTTATCAACATTAAGTATAATATTTTTCTTGTACCTTAGGTCACTGAAAATCACTAAGTACATATTGTTTCTGTTATCAACTTTGTCAGGAAGGAAAACTGCCCAATATGATTCCACTTTTAAGTAAATATAACTAGGATAAGAGCTTTTCAGTACTTCTATAGAATTTACTGAAAAGCTCTTGTCCTGTTATATTTACTTAAAAGTCCTTCCAGATTTTGATAACTTAAAACTAAGTTAAGTTAAATGATAGAAATTCACTGAGTTTTCAGGTCATTTTAAGTAAAATGAAATACTGGAACATTAATTGCTAAACAGGTCTATATTTACCCACTTTCATTTTCTCGTAAGAGGCAAACTAAAGATGTTTTGGTTTATTAGATACATCTTGCACCATATTAAGGAAAGGAACTGTGCTTTGGGAACACACATGTTTCTGGAGATTATAGGATATTCCAATCAGGGAATGCTAATGTCAAAGACACTTCATGGCTGCCACATGAGGCCCCTGGAGCATCCCAAAGAGAGATCCTAAACTAACTGGGTTCATCTGGTATGTTAAATTACACAGGAAACATTGTTCAAACTCACTGTTGCCTGTGTCAGATGGAATCATCAGGGTTTCCCCAGTTTTATCATGACTGCCAAACAGATAGTGGGGAGGGTTTGGGGTTCTACTTCTAGTCTCACAGCTTACTCTATGTGAAAAAAAAAAAAAATCCCCTGTGGGAATATTCCCTGTGGCGTTTTCCATTGTGCCCATCTCCAATTCCTCCGCGAGTTCCTTTCTGTACCTCTAGGACCCTCTTTGCTTCAGACTTTGACAGCCCAGGCACTGTGACAGACTTCATATTGGACTGGCCACTTCCGAGCAGCCAACATCCTAGACTTCACAGATGCTCAATCTCAAGAAACATCTTCAGTGTAGGGAAACTTATTATAGGACAAAAGCCTCCTGGTAAATGTTTCCAGACTTCACTTCTAGAAGGGCTCTTTATTGGTTGCAGGTTACTCAACATGCGAGGATCCTCTTCTAAGCCAGAAGAAACATCTCTGCAGTGTATCCTTAAAAACTGGAAAATTTTCAAAATAGGCTGGGAAGAGAAAAACTACTGTAACATTGCCTGGCCCTGGCATAAGTTAGGGAATGGAGGGAAATGGCCTGAAAATGGGTCTGTAAACTATAATGTTGTTGTTTAGTCCTCAGTTGTGTCCGACTCTTTGGGAGCCCATGGACTGTAAGCCCACCCAGGCTGCTCTGTCCACAGGATTCTCCAGGCAAGAATACTGGCATGGGTTGCCATTTCCTTCTCCAGGGATCTTCCAGACCCAGGGATTGAACCCTCATCTCCTGCATTGGCAGGTGGATTCTGTACCACTGAGCCATCAGGGAAGCCCTCTTTTCTGATTAGGAAGGAGAATTGATAGAAACCTACTTTTTATGATCAAAACACCAACATTCTGACCACTTCACCTTGTTTAATATAAAAATGGCAATAACAAATCTTTTCCATTATTAGGTCTACAGCCTATGGAGATTATAAATCCATCGGATTTATAGTCCATGAAGTCCTCCTTGAACCCTCAAAAAATTTCTTTTCTCTGAACCTTTATTAAATTTTATCTATATAAAATAACAGATAAAACTATCTGTTATAAACTATCTATCCCTTATAACTATCTGCCTTGCTTTGTTTCTTACTTTCTATCAGACTCCCAGGACAAAGACCACAGAAAACATGTTCAGTTCAGTTAAGTCACACAGTCGTGTCCGACTATTTGCGACCCCATGAATCGCAGCACGCCAGGCCTCCCTGTCCATCACCAACTCCCGGAGTTCACTCAAACTCATGACCATGGAGTTGGTGATGCCATCCAGCCATCTCATCCACATGTTAGCAGATATTAAAAAAATGATTTGCTTGATGTGACCTTCCTATTGAGACTTAAAAGAAACCATTAAACCATGTGGCAAACCTCATTGAAACCCACTAATTTTGAATGCCCCAGGTAACACTGAAAACAAAAATATCTGAAAAACATGTAACCTACTCAAAAGACAATTTGAAAGTGCCCATTTACAACCACTTGATTCACAATTTATAAGTCCCTATTTGGTGATGTTGATCTGATTGTATTATACAATCAGTACTGTGGTCCTTTGACAATGTTTTGTTAATTAGGCTGCCTTCCCTCTAGCTTATCTAAGAGAAAATCTGTGGTAAGAACAATCCTGGTAAATAAGAAATGACCCCGTCACCTGAAACATACTAGGTATATGATACTTACCATTTTGCAATTGGATCTTTGCTGTCACAAGATGGGAAAAATGAACTGAGGTTCTCTACATTCAAGCATTCATGATCCTTTACCAAAACCTCACTCTATGTGACTCCTGTAATCAAAAACTTGGGAAATCAGAAAACACTTACAACATCTTAAATGATCCCCTTTCAACCTTCCTCAGCTCTCAGGGACGAAATCAAGCCCCACCTGCATCCCTGGAGCCACCTACTTCTCAGGTCCTTCTTACCAATCCCAACTTCGCCTCTTTATATCCTTTTATCTCCTCCATCACACCAGGAAGGAGAGACTAATCCCTCTGGGGTAATGTGTAGAGGAACTTCCTGTCATCCAGAATCAGGTTCAAAGTTCACCCACCTCTGTCCCACAAGGCCTTCATGCCCTTCGTGAAGTAGCTGATGGGAACAGAGCAATTACTGGAGTGCACGTCCCCTTCTCAACAGGGGACTTAGGAATCTGTAAGGAGAGGTTTGGCAGGTTCTCAGAGAACCCTGACAAGTTTAGAGATGGATTTATCATGCTGGGGTTGACATTCTCTCTCACGTGGCAGGACATCATGGTTATTCTGGCCCACTGCTGTACCCCAGATGAAAAGGAGTGAATACCTAGAAAGGCCAGGAAACACGTAGATGGTCTAGTGGCCCCAATCCACATCAAATTTGTTAGGCAGGTGTGGATGCAATCCCAGAACATGACCCACGTGAGGACTATGAAGGTTGTGTAGGCCAGGCTAGGATGAGGTGTTATATTACTCGTCTGTCAGATGGACTGAAAGGTGTATGGTGAATCCTGTAAATTATGACAAGATCCGAGAGATAACACGGTAAAGATAAAAACCCACAGTCTTACTGAGCCAGCAGACAGAGGCCTTCAGCAGGCATACCAATACAGACCCTGAGTCCACAGAGGGGAGGACTCTACAGCTCATGCATTTTATTACCCAGGCTACTCCTAATACCCTGAGAAAATTGCAGTTACGTAGTTTTAGAACAGGGTGAAGTCCAAGGAGACAGAGAATTCAGAGAATACATCAATTAGTAGCCCCAAATACCCACCTGCTGGTCATCAAAATATTCCACAAGACATCCCCCAAGAAATGAGGAAATGAGTAGATCCTACAGTTTGGGATACCTCAGTGCCAGAAAGGGCAAGAAGTTTGAGGCTGGGCCACAAGTCCCATTGTCACCTTGGTAGAAGAGGCCTTCAAGATCTGTAACAACTGAGACTTCATGGAGAAAGCGAATTAGGTTAAGAGGTTAAGAAAGAAAACACAGCTTTTGGCTGCTATGATCCACCCACCATCTCGAGAGACAGACCCCTAGAAGCCACCTGGGCCCGAACCAACATGCCTTTTGCCAGAAGGAAGAGCATCAGAAAGGGGTCTGTCCTGAGCACCCTCCTATAGGATACCCGAGGGGCAACGCTGACCACCCCAGTTCCTTGCAAGTCTCTTGGATGAGAGGTTCCCGCACACTCACTGACGGGGCCCAAGTGCCTGCCTGGTTCCAGATCCCACTCGATCCATCCTCATTACTCCTACAGAGCCTCCGGTCACCCTCTGTGTGGCCGTAGAGAACTGAGTTTCTTGTAGATACTGGAGCTGCCTGCTCTGTTCTGACTTGGCCAGCCGGCCCCCTCTCCAACCGTGATTGTACTGTGACAGGAGCCGGTGGACAGCCAAAGGTAGGGCCGTCTCCCAGTGCCTGTGGTGTCGGGTCTACTATTATTATTCACTCCTTTTTGTATACACCAGAATGCCCTGTATCCCTCCTTGGAAGAGATTTGCTAAATAATGAGGAGCTAGAGATTCCCAGGTGACTCAGACAGCAAAGAATCTGCCTGCAATGCAGGAGACCCGAGTTTGATCCTTGGGTCTGGACGATCCCCTGGAAAAGGAAATGACAATCCACTCCAGTATTCTTGCCTGGAGAATCACACAGACAGAGGAGCCTGGCAGGCTACAGAACATGGAGTCGCAGAGTTGGACATGACTGAGTGAGTAACACTTGCACTTTACATAGTTTTAGAACAGGGTGAAGTCCAAGGAGATAGAGAATTCAGAGAATGCATCAATTAGTAGCCCCAAATACCCACCTGCTGGTCATCAAAATATTCCACAAGACATCCCCCAAGAAATGAGGAAATGAGTAGATCCTACAGTTTGGGATACCTCAGTGCCAGGAAGGGCAAAATGTGTTCCCCCAATAAAAATAAGGTTAAAACCTCAGGGAAATACCCCTGGAAAAGACAATATCCTTTAAAGCATGAGGCCCTGAGGGAAATCCAACTAGTGCTCACCGAATTCTAAAACACAGACTCATTAGGCCCTGCCAATCTCTTGCAACATCCTTCCCATTCAGAAGCCTAACAGAGAGTGTTGATTTATGAACAGTGAATGAGGCAGGCATCACTATTTACCCAAACCCACACCCAAGTACCTGGGAGTTCTCAACACTTCTCTGTTTTGAACCTCAAAGATGTGGGATTTTTTTTCCCTATATTCCCCTATATCGAGATCCTCAATATATCTTTTTGCCTTGAATGGAGGGGCTCTGACACCCAGGAAGCTACCAAGTATACCTGGACAGTGTTTCCACTGGGTTTTGGGAACAGCCCCCAGCTATTTGGAACTGAGGGAATGGAGTCTTGAGAAGGGAACTCTGCTACAATATGTTGATGATTTATTGATAAGTAGTGAGGGCAAACAAGATTCGAATAAAAGTACTGTTAGGGTCCTAAATTTTCTGGCAGAAAGGGAATATAAAGTGTCTCCAACCAAGGCTCAAATCTCACAGCAGTGGATTCAATATTTAGGATTTGATCCCAGGGGCACAAGCCCTGACCACAGATGGAAATACAGCAATTAGTGCAACCATCTCCAACCACAAAGAGGCAACTCTGAGTTTTTCTCGGGTTGGCTGGGCTCTCTTGTATCTGAGAGATTCCAAATTATGGCCTTATAAGCAAAACCCCTGTGCATGCATGCTCAGTTGCTCAGTAGAGTTTGACTCTTTGTGATCCTATAGACTATAGCCTGCCAGGCTCCTCTGTCCATGGGATTTTTCAGGCAATACTACGGGATTAGGTTGCCATTTCTTCCTACAGGGGATCTTCCCAACCCAGGGATTAAACCTGTGTCTCCTGTGTCCCCTGCATTGGCAGGTGAATTCTTTACCACCGAACCACCTGGGAAGTCCCAAACCCTTCTATGAGGCTCTAAAGTGAGAAGAAAGGGAACCCCTTCAATGGAATACAGAACACCAGTGGGCCTTGAGACTCTAAATATTGAGCTGAGTAGAGCACCAGCATTGGGGCTTTCAAATTTGGACAGCCTTTCACTCTCTACGTTCACAAGAGGTCAGGAATAACACTAGGAGTCCCAAAATATGGGACAAATCAGAGACCAACTACTTTCCAAAACAACTGGATTCAGTGGCCCTGGGATGGGCAAGCTGCCTGTACGGAGGAGCAATCATCAGTTCAGTTCAGGTCAGTCCCTCAGTTGTGTCTGACTCTTTGCAACCCCATGGATTGCATCATGCCAGGCTTCCCTGTCCATCACCAACTCCCATCATCAAACTCATATCCATTGAGTCAGTAAGGCCATCCAACCATCACATCCTCTGTTGTCCCCTTCTCCTCCTGCCTTCAATCTTTTGCAGCATCAGTGTCTTTTCCAATGAGTCAGTTATTCACATCAGGTGGCCAAAGTATTGGAGTTTCAGCTTCAACATCAGCCCTTCCAATGAATATTCAGGACTGATTTCCTTTAGGATGGACTGGTTGGATCTCCATGCAGTCCAAGGGACTCTCAAGAGTCTTCTCCAACACCACAGTTCAAAAGCATCAATTCCTCAGCACTCAGCTTTCTTTCTAGTCCAATTCTCACATCCATACATGACTACTGGAAAAACCATAGCTTTGACTAGATGGACATATTTTGGCAAAGTAATGTCTCTGATGTCTAGATTGGTCACAGCTTTTCTTCCAAGGGGCAAGTGTCTTTAATTTCATGGCTGCAGTCACCATCTGCAGTGATTTTGAAACCTAAAAAATAAAGTTTGTCACTGTTTCCATTGTTTCCCCATCTATCTGCCATGAAGTGATGGGACTGGATGTCATGATTTTCATTTTCTGAATGTTGATTTTTAAGCCAACTTTTTCACTCTCCTCTTTCACTTTCGTTAGGCTCTTTAGTTCTTTGCTTTCTGCCATAAGTATGATGTCATCTGCATATCTGAGGTTATTGATATTTCTCCCAGCAATCTTGATTCCAGCTTGTGCTTTATCCAGCCTGTCATTTCTCATGATGTACTCTGCATATAAGTTAAATAAGCAGGGTGACAATATATAGCCTTGACATATTCCTTTCCTCATTTGGAACCAATCTGTTGTTCTATGTCCTGTTCTAACTGTTGCTTCTTGACCTGCATACAGATTTCTCAGGAGGCCGGCCAGGTGGTCTGGTATTCCCATCTCTTTCAGAATTTTCCACAGTTTATTGTGATCCACACAGTCAAAGGCTTTGGCATAGTTAATAAAGCAGTAGGAGATGTTTTTCTGGAACGCTCTTGCTTTTTTGATGATCCAGTGGATGTTGGCAATTTGATCTTTGGTTCCTCTGCCTTTTCTAAATCCAGCTTGAATATCTGGAATTACATGGTTCATGTATTGTTTAAGCCTGGCTTGGAGAATTTTGAGCATTACGTTGCTAGTGTATGAGATGAGTGCAATTGTGTGGTAGTTTGAACATTCTTTGGCATTGCCCTTCTTGGGATTAAGAATGAAAACTGACCTTTTCCAGTCCTGTGGCCTCTGCTGAGTTTTCCAAATTTTCTGGCACATGGAGTGCAGCACTTTCACAGCATCATCTTTCAGGATTTGAAACAGCTCAACTGGAATTCCATCACCTCCACTAGCTTTGTTCGTAGTGATGCTTTCTAAGGCCCACTTGACTTCACATTCCAGGATGTCTGGCTCTAGGTGAGAGATCACACAATCGTGGTTATCTGGTTACCCAGATAAGATCTTTTCTGTATAGTTCTTCTATGTATTCTTGCCACCTCTTCTTAATATCTTCTGTTTCTGTTAGGTCCATATACCATTTCTGTCCTTTATTGTGCCCAGCTTTGCATGAAAAGTTCCCTTGGTATCTCTAATTTTCTTGAAGAGATTTGTGGTCTTTCCAATTCTAATGTTTTCCTGTATTTCTATGCACTGATCACTAAGAGAGGCTTTATTATCTCTCCTTGCTATTCTTTGGAACTCTGCAATCAAATGGGTTATTTTCCCTTTTCTCCTTTGCTTCTCTTCTTTTCTCAGCTATTTGTAAGACCTCCTCAGTCATTTTGCTTTTTTGCCTTTCTTTTTCTTGGGGATGGTTTTGATCACTGCCTCCTGCACAATGTCATGAACCTCTGGGACTAAACAAGATGGTGGAGTAGAAGGACATGCACTCATCTCACATACCTGTGAGAACTCCAAAATTGCAACTCACTGCTGAACAACTGTCGACTGGAGAATGTTGGATCACACCAAAAAAAAAAAAAAGATACCCCATGTCTGAGGACAAAGGAGAAGCTCCAGCAAGACAGTAGGATGCACAAAATTGCATTTAGAATCAAACCCCATACCCACCAGACACTCAGAGTGCTCAAACAAAACCTTTTCCACACCAGGAGACCCCACAGAGACTGAGTTTGAGCATTACCTGTGGAGGTATGGTTCAGCAGTGGCCTGTCGCAGGGGCAGGGGCTCTGGGTGCAGCAGATCTGAGCATGGCATAAGACCTTTTGGAGGAGGTCACCATTAACAGCACCATAGAGCCACCAGAACATACACAGGACTGGGGAAACAGACTCTTGGAGGGCACAAACAAAACCTTGTGCACACCAGGACCCAGGAGAAAGGAGCAGTGACTCCACAAGAGACTGACCCAGACTGGCCTGGGAGTGTCCAGGAGTTACCAGTGTAGGCACCCCAGGTTGGCAGGTGCCCAATATGCTAATGGAGAACAGTGGAGAAATAACTCCAGAAAGAATGAAGAGACGGAGCCAAAGGAAAAACACCACCCAGTTGTGGATGTGACTGGTAATGTGATTGGCAGAGGGATGGGTCAGCGGTGGCCTGCTGCAGGGTTGGGGGCACTGTGTGTGGCAGTGAATGCACGGACCTTTTGAAGGAGGTCGCCATTATCTTCATTACCTCCACCATAGTTAGGCCTCAGGTTAAACAACAGGGAGGGAACACAGCCCTGACCTGCAACAGAAAATTGAGTTAAAGATTTACTGAGTATAGCCCTGCCCATCAGAACAAGACCCAGTTTCCTCCACAGTCAGTCTCTCCCATCCTTCTCCATCAGAGGGAAGACAGAATGAAAACCACAGTCACAGAAAACTAATCATACTGACCACATGGACCACAACCTTGTCTAATTCAATGAAACTATGAGCCATGCCGTGTAGGGCCACCCAAGATGAACAGGTCATGGTGGAGAGTTCTGACAAAACGTGGTCCACTGGAGAAGGGAATGACAAACCACTTCTGTATTCTTGCCTTGAAAACCCCATGAGCAGTATGAAAAGGCAAAAAGACAGGACACTAAAAGATGAACTCCCTAGGTTGGTAGGTGCCCAATATGCTACTGAAGAACAGTGGAGAAATAACTCCAGAAACAATGAAGAGATGGATGGAGCTAAAGCAAAAACAACACCTAGTTGTGGATGTGACTGGTGATTGAAGTAAACGTTATTGTTGAGCTGTGAAAGATGCCAGGATTCTTGGCCTCTGAAGGAGAGGAATTCAATCTGGGACCAGTGGCGAGGCTTGATCGCTCAGAGTGTTTGTGTAATAAAGTTTTATCAAAGTATGATAGAGATAGAGAAAGCTTCTGACATAGACATCAGAAGGGGGCAGAAAGAGTGTCCCCCTGCTAGTATTAGCCAGATGTTATATAGTTACTAGCAGTCTGCTAATTGGAGAAAGGAAATGTCTCAAAACTCAGAGACTGGCATCAGGCCCCTCACCTATAACATGCATTTTGAGATAACATTGGCACAAGGTGAGTTGTCCCGGGCCATAAAATGATTGACATGAATCTTGAAGAAAGGCAGATTTCCAAGCAAATACAGGATCATTAACATAGCTTAAGAGAACATTTGCATGAGTAAAACATACTGGTTTGTTAAGTGGATTCTGAGTTTTAGGTGGAACCCACTTGAAGACAGAATCTAAGGTAAATACGTAGTTCATTAACAATGTATTTTTCCATAAGAAAAATACATTGGTTAGCTCAAGGTCTGAGAAAAGCTAAGTTCAGGTGGAACTAGGTGTCATCATGGCAACACAGAATTTTAAAAGAACCTCTTTTTAAATTTGTAGAGAGGAGGGGAAAATATCTAACACTTGTAGTTTATTTCCTCCTGCTGCTTAAGAGAGAGAGAAAAAATGTCTGACACTTGCAGCCTGTTTCCTCCATTTGGAGACCCCTGTCCTTCCTGCCTGTTACCTTCTCAGAAGTAAAGTCCAATGCTATAAAAAAACAATATTGCATAGGAATCTGGAATGTTAGGTCCATGAATCAAGGTAAATTGGAAGTGGTCAAACAGGAGATGGCAAGAGTGAACATCAACATTTTAGGAGTCAGTGAACTAAAATGGACTAGAATGGGTGAATTTAATTTAGATGACCATTGTAAATGGTCATCGTAGATGACTGTGGGCAAGAATCCCTTAGAAGAAATGGAGTAGCCCTCATAGTCAACAAAAGAGTCCGAAATGCAGTACTTGTGTTAGGTAGTTAGATTAGGAAAAAGGAGTCCAAAATGGTGGTGGCTAAAAGACAAAGGGAAAAGCCCAAGGAAATAGAACAAAGGAAGGTCCGAGGACTGGAGTGAGAACCTCAGGTAAAACAAACAGCACTCCTGGCTAGCCCAGTTTACATAGGGCAGGCTCAGGGGGAGGAGAAAAGACATATAAAATGAGGAGCCAAAATTGGGCCTGGGGACTTCTCTTCTCCTCATGCCTTTTGGGTCAGCCCACCCTCATGCCTCAAGGATGTATTTTCCTTCGCTTGCCAATAAAACTGAGTTATAACCCTGGTCCATCTGACACTTCAAATTTTTTGCTGTGGTGAGACAGAACTGAGGAAATTACACACTTCCCTGACACTTGGATGCAATCTCAAGAACAACAGAATGATCTCTGTTCATTTCTAAGGCAAACCACTCAGTATCACAATAATCCAAGTCTAGTCGGACACGACTGAGCAACTTCATTTTCACTTTTCACTTTCATGCACTGGAGAAGGAAATGGCAACCCACTCCAGTGTTCTTGTCTGGAGAATCCCAGGGACAGGAGAGCCTGGTGGGCTGCCATCTATGGGGTCACACAGTCGGACACGACTGAAGTGACTTAGTAGCAGCAACAGCAGCATCCCCCAACCAGTAATGCTGAAGAAGCTGAAGTTGAATGGTTCTATGAAGACTTACCTGACCACCTGACCTGCCCCTTCCAAAACCTATATGCAGGTCAGGAAGCAACAGTTAGAACTGGACATGGAACAACAGACTGGTTCCTAATCGGGAAAGGAGGACATCAAGGCTGTATATTGTCACCCTGCTTATATGCAGAGTACATCATGAGAAATGCCAGACTAGATGAAGCACAAGATGGAATCAAGATTGCTAGGAGAAATATCAATAATTTCAGAACTGCAGATGACACCACCCTTATGGCAGAAAGTGAAAAAGAACTAAAGAGCCTCTTGATGAAAGTGAAAGAGGAGAGGGAAAATTTTGGCTTAAAACTCAACATTCAGAAAACTAAGATCATGGCATCTGGTCCCATCACTTCATTGAAAACAGATGGGGAAACAATGGAAATAGTGACAGACTTTATTTTGGGAGGCTCCAAAATCACTACAGATGGTGATTGCAGCCATGAAATTAAAAGATGCTTGCTCCTCAGAAGAAAAGTTATGACTAACCAAGACAGCATATTAAAAAGCAGAGACATTATTTTGCCAACAAAGGTCCATCAAGTCAAAGCTATGGTTTTTCTAGTAGTCATGTGTGGATGTGAGAGTTGGACTAAAAAGAAAGTTAAGCACTAAAGAAGTGATGCTTTTGAACTGTGGTGTTGGAGAAGACTCATGAGAGTCCCTTGGACTGCAAGGAGATCCAACCAGTCCATCCTAAAGGAGATCAGTGCTGGGTATTCATTGGAAGGACTGATGCTGAAGCTGAAACTCCAATAGTTTGGCCTCCTGATGTGAAGAACTGACTCACTGGAAAAAGACCCTGATGCTGGGAAAGACTGAAGGTGGGAAGAGAAGGGGACAACAGAGGATGAGATGTTTGGATCATTTCACTGACTCAATGGACATGAATTTGAGTAAAGTCTGGGAGTTGGTGATAGAGAGGCCTGACGTGCCACAGTCCATGGGGTTGCAAAGAATCGAACATGACTGAGCTACTGAACTGAACTGATGAAGACCTACAAGACCTTCTAGAACTAACACACAAAAAAGATGACCTTTTCATTATAGGGGACTGGAATGCAAAAGTAGGAAATAAAGAGATACCTGAAGTAACAGGCAAATTTGGCCTTGGAGTAGAAAATGAAGCAGGGCAAAGGCTGACAGAGTTTTGCCAAGAGAACACAATGGTCATAGCCAACACCCTCTTCCAACACAAGAGAAGACTCTACACATGGACATCACCAGATGGTTAATATCAAAATCAGATTGATTATACTCTTTGCAGCCAAAGATGGAGAAGCTCTATACAGTCAGCAAAAACAAGTTGGGAGCTGACTATGGCTCAGATCATGAACTCCTTATTACCAAATTAAGACTTAAATTGAAGAAAGTAGGGAAAACCCCTAGACCACTTAGGTATGACCTAAATCAAATCCCTTATGATTATACAGTGGAAGTGAGAAATAGATTCAAGGGATTAGATCTGATATAGTGCCTGAAGAACTATGGGCAGAGGTTCATAATATTGTACAGGAGCAACCATATCCCTATTGGTTAATGAGGCTTCCAAGCTCACCCTAGGACAACACTTAGATGGGTTAACTCTTCAGTGGTACAATCTGTACTGAAGTCAAAGGACATCATTGGCTGGCTGCAGAAAGGTTAACAAGATATCAGGCTCTCCTAATGGACACCCCCAGATGACCTTAAAAGTATACCAACTCAACTCTGCTTCCAGTGGTTGAGAGTGGAGACAGCACAACAATGTATAGACACCACAGAACAAACTTATTCCAGCTGATTTGATCTTCTAGATGAACTTCTTCACAGTCCTGAGGTCGAATGATTTACTGATGGGACCAGTTTTATAGAAATAGTAATCCAAAGGGCAGGGTATGTATGCCTTAGTTAGTCTAGATGAAGTCACAGAAGCCAGGGCCCTGCCACCCCAGACATCAAAAACCAAACTAAACTAATTGCATTAATGAGAGCTTTGCAAGTAGGGAGGGATAAGAAATTAAATTTTTACTGACTCTAAGTATGGGTTCCATATGCTACATGTTCATGTTACAAAGAAGGAAGCATGTTAGCTGCTAGAAATTCCCCCAAAAAACATAAAGATGTGATTCTTGATCTTTTAGAAGGAAAGCAGCTCCTGACCCAGGCAGCAATAGTCTACTGGAGGGGCCAACAGAGGGATGGGCGGTCTGTGAGCCAAGGAAATAGCAAAACTGATTAGATTACAAAACAGGCAGCTCCTCGGCAGGAACCTGAACAAGTTATAGTTCTAGTGGTTGGCTCTCCCAGCCTCCCCAGTACTCCCCACAGGAACAAGAACATGCTGAGGATTGGGGCTCTGAGAAGGGAAGCACATATTGATATAAAAAGGAAGGGAAGTTTCTAATTCCTGACTCCCAACAATGGGAACTAAGAGCTTACATGATACCACCCCTTAATGGGAGAGATGCACTATGGGACTCAGTGCAAAAGGCTTTTTTCAGGGAAGGGGCTTAAAAGAACAAAAAAATAAGTGACACTTGCCTGTGATTTATGAGCCCATAATAATTCACAAGCCAATCCGATCTCTCCTTTGTCACTCAGGCCAATTTAGTACCGAGGGACATATCTCGAGGAAGACTGGCAGTTAAATTTCACCCAAATGCCGCCATGATCAGAGTATAAATACCTTCTGGTGTTTCTTGATACTTTCACAGAATGGGTTGTAGCCTTCTACATCCAATCTGGAAAGGCCATGGAAGTTGGTTCAGTTCAGTTCAGTCGCTCAGTCGTGTCCGACTCTTTGTGACCCCATGAATCGCAGCACTCCAGGCCTCCCTGTCCATCACCAACTCCCGGAGTTCACTCAGATTCACGTCCATCGAGTCAGTGATGCCATCCAGCCATCTCATCCTCTGTCGTCCCCTTCTCCTCCTGCCCCCAATCCCTCCCAGCATCAAAATATTTTCCAATCAGTCAATTCTTCACATGAGGTGGCCAAAATACTGGTCCCTTTTAAAGAAAATAATTGCTCAGTTTGGATTTCCAAAGTCCCTCTAGAGTGATAATGGGTCCTTTTTTATAGCCAAAAATCACACAGGGGCTCAAAATGACCCTAGGGATAGACTACAAGCTACATACCTCTTGGCATCCTCCCCCGACCACGACAGGTAAAAAAAATAAACCATACTTTGAAAAAAACCTTAGCAAAGTTCTGCCAAGAACCTATCAAACCCGGGACCAACTTGTTTTCTATTGCGCTCCTCAGGGTCTGTGTAGCCCCAAGGAAAGGTCTGAGGCTCAGTGCATTTAAAATGACCTATGAGAGGCCTTTCTTACTACTGACATTGCACTAGAGAAGGAAGTGAACCAGACCCTGAGGTTTATTATTAATCTAGGACAAGTTCAGAAGGCAATCTAGGACTATGCCCACAAAACACTGCCAGCTCCCATTAAAAATACAGAGGAAGGAACAGTTCACAGACAAACCCTGGGGACCAAATTCTTCTTAAAACCTGGAAAGAGGCTCCCCTGAAGACCAACTATTGCCAAGATGGAAGAGCCCTTATAAAGTAATTTTGGCCACACTCGCTGCTATCAAACTGCAAGGATACCTAGTTGGGTACATTTGTCCAGACTAAAGCTTTTACCTCCAGAAACCCCACAGGTCACAGCAGAGGAAAAAAATACATCTGTGAGCCAGTGGAAAACCTGAGATACCTATCCAAAAGACAGGCCCCATCAAAAGGTAGTTTGTGTGATACCTAATACTACCTGCTGCCCCTGGATCAATGCAACAGGACAGGCAGAAGTTAATATTAAGGAAATAAACGCCTGCACAGAGTGGCTTCACAATTTTGGCAGAGGCAATATTGCCTCCACTGCTGGACCAAGACTTGGACTTCCCTGGTGGCTCAGATGGTAAAGCATCTGCCTACAATGCAGGAGACCCAGGTTTGATCCCTGGGTTGGGAAGATCCTCTGGAGAAGGAAATGGCAACCCACTCCAGTACTCTTGCCTGGAAAATCTCATGGATGGAGGAGCATTGTAGGCTACAATCCATGGGGTCGCAAAGAGTCGGACACGACTGAGTGACTTCACTTTCCCAAAGTTAATCTGGTTCCTTCCCTTTCTAGGCTCTTTAATGGATATTATTGTTCTTCCCTTGTTTGTTTCAACTTCTGGTTAGGTTCGTGTCTTCTAGGCTCTAACAGTTTGAAGTAAGGCTCACTCACGATGGCTCAAGGTATTCGACCCATTTCAGGGGTGGCCCAGGTCCCTACAGTTCTTTGGAATAATCAGCAGGGAACTTCTATACCTCTAGGATAGGTTAAGATCTTCAGCCCCTGTCCAACAGAAAGAAGTTTCAGAAGAGACCTTCAGCCCCTTACCCTTTACGAATAATGGTGTAGCATCTCTCAGTGGGGACTCTGTGACAGGCTGGAACCTGGGACCCTTTGCTGCAATGCTTGCACCTGGACAAACATCTCCATGAACAAGATACAAAGAAACTATAAGGGACTAAAAATAACTGCGTGCCTGAAAAGTTGGGGAAAATTATGGACAAGATAAAAAAAAAAAAAAGACCAAAAAACCTAACTGTTACTTCTGAACAGCCAGGAACAAAAGTAGGGTCTAGAGCAAAGCAGGGTATTAGGCATGCCCCTTGGACACACCACCACAAAGGGGTGGGCAAGTCACCTAACCCACCCCTCTGACCCAACACCTGAAAACACCCCAACCCTCATTCCATATAAGGAACCAGCTTACCATCCCCTCAGTGAGTGAGTGACCAAGAGGGAACCTGTTACTTGGTTTTAACCCCTGCCTCCAAATCGCTGTAGGTATCCCAATAAAACCTTGCCAGAATGTCTCCTCTGGCCTCTCATCAATTTGTATTAATTAAGGAGGCCAAGAACCCTGTCAGTAACACATGCATGAATGCACACATATGCATACACACCTTGGAGCTATTTCCACATCATTCATTTCTGCTACTTCATTTATAAAGAGCTACATATATTGATACTTCCATTGAATGGATTAGATTGCCAATAATTTCTTTAACTTGTGCCAATTCCTAAACATTTAGTTCATTTCAATCTTCTGCTAATATCAGCAATGCTATATTGATTCTACTTGGATACATGCCATTTTACACCTCACCAGCATATCAGTAGAATAAATTCCCAAAGGTAGAGTTACTTAATCAAAGATATGTTTTTGGAATTTTGATAAATATTGTCAAATTTCTCTTCACTGGGGATGTTTTGATTTATACCCTCATCAGTAAGGTATGAGGCCTGCTTCTCTACTTCTTCTCCAACTAAGGTTTGTTACCAAATATTTGAATCTTTACTGATTTACAGGTGGAAAAAATATTCCTTTGCATTTATCTTATGAAGAGTGAGATTAAGCATTTTTGTATTTCTTTTGATGTGATCTCTGGTTTACATTATTGACTTTATAATTAGTTTATAGGCAGGAGAAGAAGGGGACGACAGAGGATGAGATGGCTGGATGGCATCCTGGACTCGATGGACGTGAGTCTGAGTGAACTCTGGGAGTTGGTGATGGACAGGGAGGCCTGGTGTGCTGCGATTCATGGGGTTGCAAAGAGTTGGACGTGACTGAGCAACTGAACTGAACTTCATACAGTAAAGAAATTAGGCATTTATATACAATACATATCACAAATATTTTGTCTTCTTTGTAATTTGGGTTTTGACTTTGTGTGTGTGTGTTTGGCCGTGCAGAAATTTTTTATCTTTCTCGTATCAAATTACTAGATCTTTATGATCAGTTCTTCTTTACTACAACAAAACTCAGATGATAAATTTTAATTGAGATCCTATCAGGAAAATTGCATTAAAGACAACATATCTTTATAGTGCTGTCTTGTCAAAAACAGTTTTTATGTGCCCTGATAGCATTTAATTTTTTAAAAAAATTAGAACTTAAATATTTCTTCATAAGTTTTTCTTAAGTATTTTATATTTTTTCTGCAATTGTCAATAGGGTCTTTTCTTCTATTGAATTTTTTAATGGATTATTGCTTTTATATGGGAAGGCTACTTATCTCATCATTTTAATTTTTTCACCAGTCATCTTACTGAATTGATTTGTATCCAATAGCCAATGAATTCATTTGCTTTTGTTAACCAATTATTTATAAATTTACACTTCTTATTCATATCATTTTTTTTAATTAATTTATTTATTTTTAATTTTTACTTTACAATTCTGTATTGGTTTTGGCATAGATTGACATGAATCCACCACAGGTGTACATGCGTTCCCAAACATGAGCCCCCCTCCCACCCCCCTCCCCACAACATCTCTCTGGGTCATCCCCGTGCGTCAGCCCCAAGCGTGTCATATCCTGCATCAGACATAAGAAGGGCATTCGGCCATTAGGTCTAAAACCATTAGGCCATTCAGGTATAAATCAAATACCTTATACAGTGGAGCTGACAAATAGATTCAAGGGACTAGATCTAGTAAACAGAGTGCCTGAGAAACAATAGACAGACGTTCATAACATTGTACAGGCAGCAACCAAAACCATCCCAAGAAAAAGAAATGTAAGAAGGCAAAGTGGTTGTCTGAGGAGGCCTTACAAATAGCTGAAGAAAGAGAAGTGAAAGGCAAAAGAGAAAGGGAAAGATGTACCCAACTGAATGCAGAGTACCAGAGAATAGCAAGGAGAGATAAGAAAGCCTTCTCCAGTGAACAATGCAAAGGAATAGAGGAAAACAATAGAATGGGAAAGACTAGAGATATCTTCAAGAATATTAGAGATACCAGGGTACATTTCATGCAAAGATGGGCACAATAAAGGACAAAAATGGCAAGGACCTAACAGAAGTACAAGAGATTAAGAAGAGGTGGCAAGAATATACAGAAGAATTGCACAAAAAAAACTCAATGACCCAGATAACCATGATGGTGTGATCACTCATCTAGAGCCAGACATCCTGGAGTGTGAGTTAAGTGGGCCTTAGGAAGCATTATTATGAACAAAGTCAGTGGAGGTGATGGAATTCCAGCTGAACTATTTCAAATTCTAAAAGCTGATGCTGTTAAAGTGCTACACTCAATATGCCAGCAAATTTGGAAAACTCAGCAGTGGCCACAGGACTGGGAAAAGTCAATTTTCATTCCAATCCCAAAGAGAGGCAATCAGTGCCAAAGAATGTTCAAATTACCATACACTTGCACTTATTTCACGTGCTAGCAAGATTATGCTCAAAATCCTTCAATCCAACTGCTTCAGCAGTACATAAACCGAGAACTTCCAGATGTATAAGCTGGATTTAGCAAAGGCAGAGGAACCAGAGATCAAATTGTCAACATCCACTGGATCATAGAAAAAGCAAGGGAATTCCAGAAAACATCAACTTCTGCTTCATTGACTAAGGTAAAGCATTTGACTAGGTGGATCACAACAAAATGTGGAAAATTCTTAAGGACATGGGAATTCAGACCATCTTACCTGTCTCCTGAGAAACCTGTATGCAGGACAAGAGGCAACAGTTAGGAGTGAACATTGAACAATGGACTGGTCAAAATTGGGAAAAGAGTACATCAAGGTTGTATATTGTCACCTTGCTTATTTAACTTATATGCAGATTACATCATTTGAAATGCTGAACTGGATGAAGCACAGGCTGGAATTAAAATTTCAAGGAGAAATAACAACTTCAGATATGCAGATGATACCAGTTTAATGGCAGAAAGTGAAGAGGAACTAAAGAGCCTCTTGATGAACGTGAAAAAGGAAAGTGAAAAAGCTGGCTTAAAATACAACATTCAAAAATGAAGATCATGGCATGTGGTCCCATCACTTAATGGTAAATAGACAAGAAAAAAGTGGAAACTGACAGATTTCATTTTCTTGGGCTCCAAAATCACTGCAAATGGTGACTGCAGCCATTAATTTAAAAGATGCTAGCTTCTTGGAAGGAAAGCTATGACAAACCTAGACTGCATATTAAAAAGCAGAGACATCATTTTGCTGACAAAGGCCTATATTGTCAAAGCTATGGTTTTTACCAGTAGTTATGTACAGATGTGAGAGCTGGACCATTAAAAAGACTGAGGACTGAAGAATTGGTGCTTTCAAACTGTGGTGCTGGAGAAGACTTTTGAGAATCCCTTGGACAGCAAGAAGATCAAACCAGTCAATTCTAAAGGACATCAACCCTGAATATTCACTGGAAAGGCTGATGCTGAAGTGCCAATACTTTGGCCACCTAACGTGAAGAGCCAACTCACTGGAAAAGACCCTGAAGCTGGCAAAGACTGAGGGCAAGAAAAGAAGGGGGTGGCAGAGGATGACATCACTGACTCAGTGGACATGAGTTTGAGCAAACTCAGGGAGATAGTGAAGGTCAAGGAAACCTGGCATGAGGTCGCAAAGAACTGGACACAACTTAGTGACTGAACAACCCTAGATTTAGCACTAGTCGTTTACAACTATTCCAAGCCCACTTTTAGATAACATTATATCACTTTACTTTCTCTAATGCTCTTCCTCTCTTTATGTAGATCAGTGTTTCTAATATATATTATTTTGTTTCAGAAATAGAACATCTTCTAACCTTTCTTGCTAGGCAGCCTACTAACAGGAAATTCCTTCTATTTGCTGAGAAAGTTTTTATTTCTCTTTCACTTTTGAAGAATAATTTTGCAGGGTACAGAATTCTAATTGGTATTTTTTTTCTTTGAATGCTTTAAATATTTCACACTATCTCTTTTTTACACATGCTATTAGGGGCCTTGAGTATATGCAGTCTTTATTTTTCTGTCCTGATTCCAGCTACCAATAAAGATTTTGTGAGTTAACATGATCACATAAGCACTCTACTTCACAGTCTGATCAGAAATACTAGTTATATTTACACCAAAATTTGTATTACAGGGGTCCCAGAAGGAGAAGAGAGAAAGGGTCTGAGAACATATTTGAAGATATTATAGCCAAAAACTTCCATAACATGGGAAAGAAAACACTCAAGTCCAGCCACAGCTAGACTCAAGAAAATTATAAATGGGAAAGCTCACCAGCAAAGGTAAACATGAAGTAAAGGTATGAAATCAGCCTCATACAAATATGATGTCAAAACCAATGCTCCTTTTTGTGGCTGAGTAATATTCCACTGTATATTTGTAGCACAACTTCCGTAGTTATTCATCTGCCAAAGGACATCTAGATTGCTTCCATGTCCTAGCTGTTGTAAACAGTGCTATTAAAACCAGGGATATATGTGTATATTCAATTATGGTTTTCTCAGGGTATATGCCCAGTAGTGGGATTGCTTGGTCATATGGCAGTTTTATTCCTAGTTTTTTAAGGAATCTCCATACTGGAGCTCAACCTACTACTCTGTGACAACCTAGAGGGGTAGGATAGGGTAGAGAGTGGTGGGGGAGGGTCAAGAGGAAGGGGACAAATGTGTATTTGTGGTTGATTCACGTTGTCATGTAGCAGAAGCCAACACAATATTATAAAGCAATTATCCTCCATTTAAAAACAAATGCTCCAACCAAAAGAGATAGATTGGCTCAATGGATACAAAAACAAGACCTTCCAAGACTGAACCAGGGAAAACTAGAAAATATGAAAAGACCAATCACAAGTACTGAAATGGAAACAAGTAATTTTAAAACCAAAAAAAAAAACAAAAAAACAAAAAATAAGTCTAGTCCAGATGGCTTCACAGGTGAATTTTATCAAAAATTTAGAGAAGTTAACATCCATCCTTCTGAAACTATTTCCAAAAAAATTGCAGAGAAGGAATACTCCCAAACTCATTTTATGAGGCCAATACCAGAACATCATCCCAATACCAGCACAAAGATACTACAAAATAAGAAAATTGCAGGCCAATATCACTGATGAACATAAATGTAAATGTCCTCAACAAAATACTAGAAAAACAAATTCAACAAAACATTAAACAAACTGTGCCCCATGATCAGGTGGGATTTATCTCAGGGATGCAAGGATCCTTCAGTATCAACAAATCAGTGTGATACATCACATCAAGAAACTGAAGAATAAAAGCCATATGATCCTTTCAACAGATGCAGAAAAAGCTTTTGACAAAATTCAATGCCTGTTTATGATAAAAAATAAAGCTCTCCATAAAGTGAGCATAGAGAGAACATACATCAACATAATTAAGGCCATATATGACAAACCTACAACTAACATCATCCTCAACAGTGAAAAGTTGAAAGCATTCCCTCCAAGATCAGGAACAAAACAAGGATGTTCATTCTCATCACTTATATTCAACATAGTTTTAGAAGTCCTAGCCACAGTAATCAGAAGAAAAAGAAGCAAATGAGTGCAAATTAGTAAAGAAGTAAAATTGTCACTGCTTGCAGATGACATGATACTATACATAGAAAATCCTAAAGATACTACCAGAAAACTACTAGAGCTCATCAATGAATTTGATTAAGTTACAGGATAGAAAATTAACACACAGAAATCTCTTGCATTCTATACACTAACAATGAAAGATCAGAAAGAGAAATCAAAGAAACAATACAATTTACCCTCGCATCAAAAAGAGTAAAATATATAGGAAAAAACCTACCTAAGGAGGCAAAAGACCTGTACTCAGAAAACTAAGATGCTGTTAAAAGAAATAAAAGATGACACAAACAGATGCAGAGATATACAATGTTCTGGGGTTGAGAAAATCAATATTGTGAAAATAGCTATACTACCCAAAGTGATCTATAGATTCAATCCATTCCCTATCAAATTACCAATGGCATTTTTCACAGAGTTAGAACAAAATATTTTACAATTTGTATGGAAACACAGAAGACCACGAATAGCCAAAACAAGCCTGATTAAATAAAGCAGAGCTGGAGGAATGAGGCTGCCTGACTTCAGACTATACTAAAAAGCTACAGTAAGCAAAACAGCATGATACTGGCAGAAAAACAGAAGTACTGATCAATGGAACAGGGTAGAAAGCCCAGAAATAAACTCATGTACCTACGGTGAATTAATCTATGACAAAGGACCCATAACTATACAATGGAGAAAACAACAGTCTCTTCAATAAGTGGTGCTGGAAAAACTGGACAACTACATGTAAAAAAAATAATTAGAACATTCTCTAATGCCATACATGAAAATTAACTTAAAATGGATTATAGATCTAAATGTAAGGCCAGACACTATGAAACTCTTAAAGGAAAACATTGGCAGAACGGTCTTTGACACGAATCATAGCAATATCTTTTTGGATTTATCTTTTAGAGTAATAAGGACAAAAATAAACAAATCAGACCTGGTTAAATTTAAAATTTTTGCAAAGTAAAGGAACCATAAACAAAACAAAAAGATGATGGAGAGTATCATGGAGCTATATACACTAACATATATAAAATAGATAGCCTGTGGGAATTTGCTACATGACTCAGGGAACTCAAGCCAGGGCTCTGTGATCGATGGGGTGGGAGATCCAAGAGGGAAGGGACATACGTATATCTGTGGCTGATCCATGTTGACGTGTGACAGAAACCAACATAATAATGTAATTATTCTTCAATTAAAAATAAATAAATTGAGGAAAAAAACCCAAAACAAAAAGACAAGTCATGGAATGGGAGAAAACATTCACAGACAAAGCAACCTACAGGGGAATTAATCTCCAAAACATACAGCTTATGTAGCTCTCTCTATATATATATACATATAAAATCAACCCAATCAAAAGTGAACAGAAGATCTAAATACTCGTTTCTCCAAAGAGACATACAGATGGCTAAAAAACACATGAAAAGATGCTCAACATCAATTTTGAGAGACATGCAAATCAAAACCACAATGAAGTATAACCTCACATCAGGCAGAATGGCCATCCTCAAAAAGTTTACCAGCAACTGATGAGGGTGTGGAGAAAGAACCTTCCTACACTGTTAGTGAGAATGGAGGTTGGTACAACCACCATGGAGAATAGTATGGAAGTTCCTTAAAAACTAAAAATAGACCTCCCGTATGATCCAGAAATCCCACTCTGGAGCATATGACCAGAGAAAACCATACTTCAAAAAGATATATGTACCCCAGTGTTCATTGCAGCACTCTTTACAGTAGCCAGTACATAGAAGCAACCTGGGCTTCCCACGTGGCGCTGGTGGTAAAGAACTCTCCTGTCAATGCAGAGACTTGAGAGATGAGGGTTTGATCCCTAGGTCTGGAAAATCCCCTGGAAGAGGGTACGGCAACCCACTCCAGTATTCTTGCCTGGAGAATCCCATGGACAGAGGAGTCTGGTGGGTCTCAGAGTGGGACATAACAAGCTATTTAGCACACACGCACGTACATACTTCTAACTGAATCACTTTTCTGTACACCTGAAACTAAGACAACATTGTAAATCAACAGCGTGCTGTGCTGTACTTAGTTGCTCAGTTGTGTCCAACTCTTTGCATCCTTACTGACTGTAGCCTGCCAGGCTCCTCTGTTCATGGGGATTCTCCAGGCAAGAATACTGGCATGGGTTGCCATGCCCTTCTCCAGGGGATCTTCGCAAGCCAGGGATTGAACCCAGATCTCCCGCATTGCAGGTGGAATCTTTACTCTCTGAGCCACCAACTGTACTCAAATGAAAAAAAAAAAAAAAATTACCAAGAAAATACAAATGAAAAAACATACACATTGAGAAGACATTCTGTTATTGTCATAAGTAAGTTTGTTACATTTCCTCAAGCATAAAATCACTGATTGGATTAAATAATATTGAGAGCCTCAACCAGGGCTCTCTCAATCATCCGATTTAATACTTTAATCTTGCAAGACATCTTTGTGTCATTTTTGCAAACCTCCACTAGGGGGAGGGCTAATGTATCTCTCATAAATAGTGTAGATGAAGTGAAAGGTTCTTCCAGCAGCATTTGAGTACACATCAATGCTTCACCATCACGGATGTTCCCGTTAAAGTGAAGCAGCAATGTGTTCTGAGAATTTTAAAACACCTTTATATGGGATTTATTATCTTATTATAGTTTCTTACTGTATCTGGGAAGTTTTTCTTTGGGCCTGTAGAGGGAGCTCAAAGCTTAATTTTTTTTCCCTCTGAGCTTTCAGCACTTAAAACTACCATTGTCATTAAGACCCTGAGTTTTACTAGATTTTTTAAAAAATAAATAAATAAACAAACTCTGTGAGATATTCTCAAAAATAAAGTAAAAAAAGTTTTTTAAAAAGTCACAAAGAGTATAAATGATCTATTACAATAAACTCTGTGATCAACACCCTATTGACATCTAATCAAGGTTAAAATCCTTCCTGTCTATAGGTAAATTTTTTTCCTACTATATATATTTAAATTTTCCTTTAAGTTAGATTTTAGGTGCCCAAGTTTTGATATGTAGGGACTATCTTTGTAATTCCATTCTAGTTACTTTCTAACCTTATAATAATTCTTTGACCCATGACTCATTTAGAATTGTATTTAAATTTACCAGTCTATGAAGATGTCGTCTTTTCATTGAGTTATATCTGTTTTCATTGCACTGAAATAAAGGAACACAGTCTGTATAATGTCAGTTCTTTGAGATGTGTTGAGACTTGCACTGGTTTTTGGGGCTTTAAACTATGAGTGCAAGGAAATGGTGTGTAATAAGATCCTAACTGACATTTATTGTTGGCTTAGTGTTTTCCAAAGTTGCATAGTTGTCGATGGACATCTTTGCTAGGCATTCTAAGAACACGTGGGGCGGGTTTTACAACCCTTAGACCATCACTCACTTCAATGGTGCATGATACTAGTCTAGGGAATTGGTTATGTGTTGATGAAAAGGCTGAGGAAGAAACGCTGCAGAGCCACGGTGTTTCTCCTCTCCATCCATATGTCGTGTTAATGCTCCTCTCATTTTAATCAAGGAGCCTGTTTCAAAAGAACCGATCAGAGAGCTGGACAGGTGTTTCCTAGACTCGGGGGATACTAATTGGTACCTGATTCATGAGTAAAGATGAGAGCCTGGCTGTAGGTCTGCCTGGATTTGGCCTGACTTTCAGAATCTGTTAGCAAAAAGAGATGCATAGTTCTCTCAAGATTTCACTGCTGCTTGGGAGGGAGATACTCCCAAGAGCATGATTTAGAAGAGACAAGGTGCCTAAAGCAGAAGGGTAGACTGTTAGCCAATCCAGGGATTTGTAAATTGCCAAGAAGTCTCCAAATAAATTTTCACAAAAGTAAGAGCCAGAGTTTGGGTATGACCACAAACCAAAGCTTCATGCCAGATTGTAACCCTGTAAACTTTCAAAAATTGTTCCCTTTTCCTTAATCCCCTTTTATGCCCCACCTCCTTTTCTCATTGGCCAACAACACATCTAGGAAGTAACAAAGGGAGATTTCCAAGGAAAAGGAAAGAAGCGAACCACATCAAGCTTTCCTGTGGTGGGCTTTCACACCTATGATAATTGAGCTTGGGAGAGAGAGTATCTAAGATCATGTGAATGTAGAGTTATTTATACCGGACCAGACTAGACTCTCATTCCCCAAAAACAACAGGAAGAGCTGGACTTGTTGAGATTACATTCAGGAGCAAAGTCCTTAGAAGATGAAAGATTTGCTGTTTTTCCTTGCATTTTATAAAAATTAATTTGATATTTCAATAAATCATACTTAAAGATACATCTTTATCCATGTCTATACCTGTATCACTATTATGTATATCTACACACACACACACTTATATAACTTTAGTGCAAGATTGTTAGATTTTTTAAAAATGCTACACTTTTCCCATTTTCCACTTTTCCTTGAAATTTTCTCACTGTTTCTTTATATAGATTGAAGCCACACTTTTAGGCTCACATGGATTCAAAATCATGGCTTCCAAGTAAATTATTTTATCCATGTGTAGGAATTATTTGTCCCTAATAAACTTTTGCCTTACAGCCTATTTTGATATTAATATAAAAATGAAAACTTTCTTTTGATTAGTGTTGCTTGATACATTTTTTCCATTTTTGAAATTTCTATCTTCCTACATTGTCATGCTTTAAGTATGTCTCTTTTAAACAAAACGGAGATGAGTTTATTATTTTATATGAGACTCTGACTTTTATCTGACTAGTATAATCTGTTACATTATTTTGTAATTTATAGATTTTTATGTTCTTAGTTTGTGCTTTTATATTTGTGGTATTGCTATGCTTCATTTTTCCTCCATTTTTACAAATTAATCAAAATGACCACATTTCTTTGTGTCCATCAGCTGATGAATGATGACAATGTGGTATATTATAACAATGGGATATTACTCAACTATAAAAATAAATGAAATAATACCATTTGCCAAAACATGGATGCACCTAGAGCTTATCAAACTGAGTGAAAGAGACAGAGAAAGATAAATATCATATGATGTCACTTATATGTGAAATCTAAAAAAAAGATACAAATGATCTTATTTACAAAGCAGAAATAGACTCCGAGACATAGAAAACAAACTTACGATTACCAAAGGGGAAAAGCATGGGTAGGGGGAGATAAACTGGGAGACAGGGATTGACATATACACACGGAACTACTGGATCACACAGGGAACTCTCCACAGTACTCTGTAATAACCTATATGGGAAAAGAATCTGAAAAAGAATGCATATACCACAGAAAGCTAACCAAAACGATCACATGGATTGACTGTGTTCTTTGCAGCCAAAGGCAGAGAAGCTCTATACAGTCAGCAAAAACAAAACCTGGAGCTGACTGTGGCTCAGATCATGACCACCTTATTACAAAATTCAGGCTTAAACTGAAGAAAGTGGGGAAAGCCACTAGGCCATTCAGGTATGACCTAAATCAATTCCCTTATGATTATATAGTGGAAGTGAGGAATAGACTCAAGGGATTAGATCTGGTAGACAGAGTGCCTGAGGAACTAAGGATGGAGGTTCATAACACTGTACAGGGCGCAGTGAGCAAAATCATCCCAAGAAAAAGAAATGCAAGAAGGCAAAGGGGTTTCCTGAGGCGGCCTTACAAAGAGCTGAGAAAAGAAGAGAAGCAAAAGACAAGGGAGACAGGAAAAGAGAACCCAACCAAATGCAGAGTTCCAGAGAATAAATAGGAGAGATAAGAAAGCCTTCTTAAGTGAACAATGCAAAGAAATAGAGGAAAATAATAGAATGGGAGAAACTAGAGATCTCTTCAAGGAAATTAGAGATACCAAGGGAACGTTTCATGCAAAGATGGGCACAATAAAGGACAGAAACGGCAAGGACCTAACAGAAGCAGAAGATATTAAGAAGAGGTGGCAAGAATACACAGAAGAACTATACAAAAAAGGTCTTAATGACCCAGAAAACCATGATGGTGTGATCACTCACCTAGAGTCAGACATCCTGGAGTGTGAGTCAAGTGGGCCTTAGGAAGCATCACTATGAACAAAGCTAGTGGAGGTGATGGAATTCCAGCTGAGTTATTTCAAATCCTAAAAGATGATGCTGTTAAACTGCTGCATTCAATATGCCAGCAAAATTTGGAAAGAGCAGTGGCCAACAGGACTAGAACAGGTCAGTTTTCATTCCAATCTCAAAGAAGGGCAATGCCAAAGAATGCTCAAACTACCATTTCCTGGTAACTCAGACAATAAAGAAATCTGCTTGCAATGTAGGAGACCTGGGTTAAATCCCTGGGTCAGGAAGATCCCCTGGAAAAGGGAATGGCTACCCACTCCAGTATTCTTGCCTGGAGAATTCCATGGACAGAGGAGCCTGGTGGGCTACAGTCACTGAGGTTGCAGAGAGTTGCAGACACGACTGAGCAACTAAAACACTTCACCATACAGTTGCACTCATTTCACATGCTAGCATGGTAAGGCTAAATATCCTTCAAGCTAGGTTTCAGAAGGATGTGAACTGAGAACTTCCAATGTACCTTTGATTTAGAAAAGGGAGAGGAACCAGAGATCAAATTGTCAAAATCTGCTGGATCATAGAAAAACCAAGGGAATTCCAAAAACAATCTACTTCTGCTTCACTGACTATATTAAAGCCTTTGACTGTGTGGATCACAACAAACTGTAGAGAATTCTTAAAGAGATGGGAATACCAGACCACCTTACCTGTCTCCTGAGAAACCTGTATGCAGGACAAGAAGCAACAGTTAGAACTGGACATGGAACAAGGGACTGGTTCAAAATTGGGAAAGGAGTATGTCAAACCTGCATATTGTCACCCTGCTTATTTAACTTATACACAAAGTACATCATGCAAAATGCCAGGCTGAATGAATCACAAGCTGGAATCAAGATTTCCTAGAGAAATATCAACCACCTCAGATATGCGGATGATATCATTCTAATGGCAGAAAGCAAAGAGGAACTTAAGAGCTTCTTGATGAAGGTGAAAGAGTGAAAAAGCCGGCTTAAACTCAACATTCAAAAAACTCAGATAATTGCATCCAGTCCCATCACTTCATGGCAAATAGATGGGGAAAAAAAATGGAAACAGTGACAGATTTCATCTTCTTGGGCTCCAAAATCACTGTGGATAGTGACTCCAGCCATGAAATTAAAAGATGCTTGCTCCTTGGAAGGAAAGCTATGATAAACCTAGACAGCATATTAAAGAGCAAAGATATCACTTTGCCAACAAAAATCTGTGTAATCAAAGCTATGGTTTTTCCAGTAGTCATGTATGAATGTGAGAGTTGGACCATAAACAAGGTTAAGCTCCGAAGAATTGATGCTTTCGAATTGTGGTGCTGGAGAAGACTCCTGAGGGTCCCTTGGACTTCAAGGAGATCAAACCAGTCAATCCTAAAGGAAATCAACTGTGAATATTCAATGGAAGGACTGATGCTGAAGCTGAAGCTCCAATGCTCTGGCTACCTGATGCAAAGAGTTGACATTGCAAAAGGCCCTGGTGCTGGGAAAGATGGAAGGCTGGTGGGGAATAGGGTGACAGAAGATGAGATGGTTGGATGTTGGATAGCATCACTGACTCAATGGACATGAGTTTGAGCAATCTTCAGGAGACAATCAAGGACAGGGAAGCCTGGCTTACTGAAGTCCATGGGGTTGGAGAGTCACACATGACTTACCACCTGAGGAACGAATAACAATATATACATCTGCATAAAAATATTCCCCATTTCCTTTTCTCCGCTTCACTGACTGCTCCCCATACTGACTTTCTTTTTATACTTTGTCGATTTTCTTAATCCAAAAGATTAATTTCCTTAAAGTAACACAAAAATGTTACAAAGTCAAAGCTTTAGTGCTTAGGTTTAGGATGAAAAGGAACAGGCTAACAACCCACTCCAGTACTCTTGCCTGGAAAATCCCATGGATGGAGGAGCCTGGTAGGCTGCAGTCCATGGGGTCACTAAGAGTTGGACACGATGGAGTGACTTCACTTTCACTTTTCACTTTCATGCATTGGAGAAGGAAATGGCAACCCACTCCAGTGTTCTTGCCTGGAGAATTCCAGGGACGGGGGAGCCTGGTGGGCTGCTGTTTATGGGGTCGCACAGAGTTGGAAACGACTGAAGTGACTTAGCAGCAGCAGCCTTCCTATTATTAAATCCCACTCCCCGGAAGCAACATCTTTGAACACTTTCAGCTCTTTCTTTGAATAATTATATTCATTTTATAAAATATTATTTTATGCTACTTTAAAAAATACTTACTCTAGACATAATCTACTGACTTAACCAGTATGACTACTTTCCTGGGATTTCCTCTTCATCATCATCCTGCTATTACTGTATTACCTCTGCTACCCCCATACTCCATGATTCTTGTTTCTTATTTTCCCAGCCTGTCTTGAGATTCTGAAAATTACTTCTGAAGATTACTTTACAAAAGGGTGCCTGGGATGCAGCTTTTTCTCCGAATTTGCACGTCTAAAGATGATTTATCATACTCTGACACTTGATTATTTGACTGAATATGGGGGTGTGAAATCTAAACCAACAATCATTATCCCTTAGAATCTCAAAAGCATTTTCCCATTCCTTATACTTTCCAATATTTCTGCTGAGAAGTACAATGTCATTCTGTATCTGATTCTGTGATTCCTCCTGGAAACTTTCAACTTTTTCTCTTAATCACCCATGTATTAAGGTACTGATGTTTCACAGTGATGTACTTTCTTAACAGACTTTTTGTTTCTTTTCATTCTACTCTGCAATCAGTGGGGCATCTTTAATCTGGAATCTCGTATCTTTGGATCATTAAGTTTTTCTCTATTAGATCTTTGACACTTTCCTACTTTTTTTGTTTCTTTTTTCTAAAGCTATTATTTGGCTGATAGAGCTCTTAATATGATCCTCTAATTTTCTTTCCTTTCTCTATTGCTGATCCATTAAATTCCTGTTCTGCTTTGTGGAATCATTTTTTAATTTTGTATTCTAGTTCTTCTATTAAAAATTTTGGTCCTGCAGTCCAAATTTTCCTTTCCAAAGCTTTTTTATGCTCTAATTTTTCAATGGGAATTTGTTATTATTTCAAAGGTGCAATACATTCTATTTTTCATAGAATATTAATCAATTATATTCAAATTATTTGCTCCATCTTCCAGATTACTTTCTGTTTATTCAATTATTTTTATGGCTCTCTTTTACTCTGGAAAATTTCCCTGAATGTCTAGTGCTCACGGGATGTCTATTCACATTTAAGAACAAGGCCCTTAAAAGCTAATTGAAATTTCTCTTATTGATATCCCCACATGATAGAGGATCTAGAATTGTTTTTTGTTTTCTGTTTCATTTGATTATCTTGGGCCAGTCAGTTTCATCAATGAGGGGTCTGGTCTTTGTATCATCTACCTGAGACTCTCGGCCTGGGTATCAGTCCTCTGAGAGCCCAGAGGAAAGGAGAGGACTGGGGAAGGAGCTTGCAGAATCTGACTCTTCTTTTAGTTTAGCACCTCACCCCTGCTCTTGGTCACACCAACCCAATAACACCAGAGCTTCTCGAGGACAGTGTCTTCAGAGAATAAACTTTTTTTTTTTTTTCTTGCTGTGGTGAGGGAAAAGCAGACATTTTGTTTGCAGCATGGAGGTGATTTGAGGTTTGAACTGCTTTCTGTGCTTTCAATCAATTCAACTCCACAACCCCACTCCCCCCACTCCCCACACCAACGCATGCTTTAACAAAACCTGTTATTTGCAATTCTCTGTCCTTTCCTAACTGTGTGATGTGAATTGGATTGTTTCTTATAGGTTTTACTCATTAAAGGCTCTTGTATTTCCTATTCCCCTGCTATAATGTATTTTTCTTTTTTTTTTTTATAATGTATTTTTCCAGTTAATACACTTTATGTCTTCAATTATTTTTAAACACAGGCTGGCTGTTGTCATCCCATTTTCTCTTCTCCTTTTCCTTGTGCGTTTATCTTTTATTTTTTTTGCCATTTTAATGGAATTTGGGAAATATGTGGTGCTAAACACGTGTTCAAACTAGCACGTTTATACGAGATCCTACCTTTCCCTTTTTGTGCTTTTGATTGGCAGTGAAAGTCGCTCAGTTGTGTCCGACTCTTTGCGACTCCATGGACTATAAAGTCCATGGAATTCTCCAGGCCAGAGTAGGTAGCCTTTCCCTTACTCCAAGGGATCTTCCCAACCCAGGGATCGAACCCAGGTCTCCCGCATTGCAGGTGGCTTCTTTACCAGCTGAGCCACAAGGGAAGCCCAAGAATACTGGAGTGGGCAGCCTATCTCTTCTCCAGTGGATCTTCCTGACACAGGAGTCAAACTGGGGTTTCCTGCATTGCAGGCAGATTCTTTACCAACTGAGTTATTGTGCTTACTTGACTTTAAAAGGATAAATTTACTCAAATATTTATCTTCTTCCTGAACAATAACTATTCCATAGAATGATTTAACTATTTTCCCATATTTCATGTTATCTATGACCTAGGGTTGTTTAAAAAAACTCTCATTAACTATGTCATTTGCTGTTTATAATTCTCATTTTAAAAATATCCATGTATTTATCATTATTTTCTAGGATCCGTGCCTTCATTTTGGGTTCAATATTCTTATTCCTGAATTATATCAGCAAACAGGATCTGTGAGTAAAATGCCTTACTTGTTGTCTTTTTAAAAACCAAAAATGTTTTAATTTTGCCCTTACTTTTGGATGATATAAACTATTACAGTCTTGCTTCTTGATAATTTTTCTGAGAACTCTATTTCAGATCTTGTTTCTGCATTTGTTTGGTCCCTATCAAGAAGGGTTTAGACAGCAAGAGCTTAATTGAAGGAAATGGTGGTGAAGGAGAAAAGGAGGGAACTGGAGGAAGTAGGGAGCTATCAGACTGGGGGTGCAAGTCTGACTCCTCAAAGGAGAGAGGGAAGGAAGGGTGTTGGATACATGGTGTTTTAAACTCCCTAAGGAAGTTTCTGCCAGGCCATTGGGAAACCTCAGGGCACAGTCACTCATTAGAAGACTTCTGAGTCTCAGAGAACTCAGTCTGCCTTAGTACCCCTAGAGTACTTAGCCACCAATTTGGATCAGGCTGTTGGAAGTATTGCCTCTGCCTGAATGTGGGGATAGATTCAGAGCAAAGCACCTGGAGCCATTCATCAATTACATTCCCTACCGGAGAGCTGACCTGCTCAGTTTCATGGCTGCTATAGATTCCTGTTTGTGTAATCTGCTGAGTAACCCTGACACTTTAAATGACTGTATGTTTCATTTCTAGAAATTTCATTTTATTCTTTCTCTAATCCACTTATTCTTTTGTCTTGATATGTTGGTTCTCCTTATGGATTTCATTCCTTTGTTTCAGTTTAGTTCAGTCACTCAGTCGTGTCCGACTCTCTGCGACCCCATGAATCGCAGCACGCCAGGCCTCCCTGTCCAACACCAACTCCTGGAGTTCACTCAGACTCACGTCCATTGAGTCCGTGATGCCATCCAGCCATCTCATCCTCGGTCGTCCCCTTCTCCTCCTGCCCCCAATCCCTCCCAGCATCAGAGTCTTTTCCAATGAGTCAACTCTTCGCATGAGGTGGCCAAAGTACTGGCATTTCAGCTTTAGCATCATTCCCTCCAAAGAAATCCCAGGGCTGATCTCCTTCAGAATGGACTGGTTAGATCTCCTTGCAGTCCAAGGGACTCTCAAGAGTCTTCTCCAACACCACAGTTCAAAAGCATCCTTTGTTTATCTCTCTATAAATATACATAAGTATTTTTTCCCTTTTCAGATGGATTATCTCAAATTCTTGAAGATGTTACTCTTCTGCTTACTGTATTTGCTAATTTCTAAGTATGATATATTTCCTCATTTGTTTGGTAATGTTTGTTGTAAGTCCATCTTCAGTAGGAATTGTTGTATCTTTAATATTTAATTGTTTATCTTTAATCCTATGTGGCTTGAGTTGTGCAAGTGACATTTTGGAATGATATTGATTTTTACAATATCTTTTATCTAGGGATATCACAAGCCACTGAATAATTTTTATGTCAGACTTTCATCTTAGATGAACTATTTACATTTTTTATGGAGATTTTTTCCCTATACATTGCTTTGGACATTCTTCCCCATTCTTGGTCCTGTAGATGTCACTTTTCTAGCTTCCTGTCATAAAGTGAGCAGCCTTTCTTGTCTTCATGCATGTTTTTAGCTCATATATGGAGGGCGAGACTCTTATTTCTAGGCAGACATTAAGTCTTCAGCTTCTAGGCCTGTAAGACCTGACTGTGGGTCTGAGATCCTACCTTCTGACCACAGTGGTAATAGTCTCTACTTCCACTGCTCTGCATTTCAGGAACTCTCTTTGATACCAAAAGGATTGTCCCCTCCCTTTTTTTTTATCTTACAGTCTCAACCATAGTATTTACATTATTTTTCCTATTTTTTCCCCAGAATCTTCAAGTGCTTGTATCAGGAAACAGTCCATGTTAGCTGAGTCTACCACAGTTTAGGAACCAGAGTTGTCCTCCTTTGAATATCCCTTCTACCTGGAATGGCCTTCTGCATCTTTTTTATAAGACCATGTTCTACTTATTCTTCAAGACCCATCCTGAGAGATGTTCTTCTGGGTCTTTCTTCCTACATCCTATTCCTTTAGCCAGAGATAATCATTCCCACCTTTGAACAGTAATACTACATTATTTATTATCTGCCTAAAGCACAGCATAGCCCCCTTTCATAATAGTTACTGCATTACCTCAGATTTTGAGAAAAATAGCCAGGCACTCAAGACAGCATTATCTATAAACAGAGGTGTAGTGGAAAAAAAACTGCATCAAATGTTACGTACCTAAGTGTCTTAACACCTTTTCACTTTACTTATCCATAAAATGAATTAGACACCCATTCTTAATTAACTTGCATGCTAATTTAAATGGATCTTTCATTTAAAGAGAAATAAACTTAATGATGAAAACAGCGAACCTAAATTGCATGTGACATTCTAGGAGAATTTATAAACCGGGAGTATTTCAGACACATTACAAAGAAATATTGCCTTGGTATTTAATTTAAAGTAGCATAAGATAAATCAGAATGTGAGGAAAACATAGTTTAGCTTCCACCTCTGCTAAGTCATCAGATTTCATTGGACAAATAAATTTCCTCATCCCACTTTCAAGGCACTTTGCTCAGGGCATCTGTGGAAGTATCCAGTAAAATCAGTTCTATGAAATCAACATTGCTTGGGTATGCATGGTATAATGGTTAGGAATGCAAGATCTGGAGTCAGACTGCTTGAGTTTAAAGGCTGGCTCTTCCACTTTCTGGTTAAATGAACTTGGAAAATTATTGAACCTCTGTTTTGTAATCTGTAAAATGGGGATAATAACAAGTTCACTCCTTATTATGAATATTAAGTAAGTTAATACATATGGAATTTTGAACAGCATCTGGCATGTATTCTAGTAGCTACAAGAGCAACTACTAATGGTCAGGCACTGGGTTAAGAACTGGGAATTGAAGCTGAAGAGGGTTCTTATAAGAAGACAGGAAACTGATCTTGAGTTAAATATTTATCAAAAGCACTGATTAATAGATTAATGGTTGGGTAGGAACACTTTGCAAAATCTTGGTGCAAACTATCAAATTATCTTTGATGCATTTAAGAAAAGTATATTTAGCACTAATTACTCCTGTGATAGAAGGGAAGAAGCAGTGGTGTCCAAGATCTGAAATTCATTTCCATTTGGCTTTAAAGAGCATGATGTTATTGTTAGGGGCCAATTTGTCTTCTGTGTGTCTTAGTGAAGTCAATATTAAATGATTTTTCACTTTATGATTGTAACAGTCCATCACAGAACTAATCAGCTCATAGCTTGGCAGGGAAAGTCAATCTGGATCATTAATTGGTTGCGGAGGATTCACACAGTACATAATACATAACATCAGTAAACTCACTCAAATGAAACAGGTGTTCAACATCAATGTAAAATCATTTTTATAGGGAGAGGGGTTAAAATTTAAGAACGTGTTCTATTGTATTCAGCAAAATACTTAATGTGAACAAAGTTAAAATTAATCTTTATTTACCACAAGTTAGATGATATTTGTACTGTTATAGCATGTGCTTTTAGGTAATAGAAATGATGATAAAATTATGTTACAATAACTTGGCTTCTTTTTTTCTTCCACCATCTAAACACTATCTGTTGTGGAATATGGAAAGAACTTTAGTTACATACAGAAATGAAAGTTTTCTTCTACTAGAAATAGTGGTATAAAAGGTCAAGTAATTCTAAATTGTGCTTGTCAGTTTTAGAAACTTCAAGTGAAAAATCATTTTGGAAGTACAGAAGGTAACATTTAATTCTCACCTTTATTCAGAAGCTTTGTAAATCCCTATTTACTCTATTTCCCTTCTTCCTTTGGCTTTTGTTGCAAACTGGCTGTTACCTAATGGGAAACCATTGCCTGAATCGTCTGCTGTAGGTATTTTCCACTTTCATTAACTAGAAAGCTTAAAGGGGCCGCAAGGGGACTCACTTACATTTTTTTCCTATTCATCTTGACTATATTAATTATTGGAATTGTCTTGGTAACAATTGAGATAAACTCTCAATATAAAAAAATTTTTTTTCAAGTATTTCTTAGACTACTGAGAAAGAAAAGGAGCAATGAGACATGCAGGAAAACAAAACTAACCAGTTTCTTTGTGACAGTGCAGAGATGCGGCGACTTTGGGGTTAAAGTGCGTTTTACAATTAAAGGCATTAAAAGTTAACATGAGATTTCTGAACCGTTCAAGAAAAATCTGCCAAACGGGGTCCTACAAACACAATACTTTTGCTGTTACAATAAGCTATTATGTTTCATACATTTAAAACATTCCATTTTTTTTTCCTGCCAAGCAAAAAAAGTTCAGAAGCATGGAATTCTGAACTCTAGCAGACAATGAACAGAAACCCGAAGATCAATGTGTTTCTAAAGGATTATATTGCGGCCAGTGCTTCCCAGACTGTTGGCTTATTGTGAGAAACTTAACTCCTTCAAGCTTTTCAGTAATTCACCCCTTTTGTCCATGTCAAGATGAAGTGGCCCCTTGTTTCTAACAATGGATCAGATCATCAAAATCCCCGCAAGTGCACAAAGCAAGGAGGCATGTCACACTGTGCAAACGGCCTTCAGCTTGACTGCCACGGCAGCATTACCATTGTGTCACATGCTGGCAGAGCCAGTGCTACAGGTCCAGAGCCACTGGGTCAGGCCATCATCCAGGGTGGAAGAATCCACTTAAAATATCAGCAGTTCATGAACAAACCCACGGACATATTTCACTTTACAAGTGACAGCAGCAAGCCATCAAGGTGATTCTCAACCCTGCCTGAGAGATGGCTGGAAATACAAGGAAAGAAAGGGGAAAAACAATCAGAGAAGACTGTATTGAAGAATGAGTCTTCCCACAGTGAGAATGGTATATTCTGTTTAGAAACAATTACTCAATTGGTAAATGAGGATTATTTTCCAAAAAAAAGTTGGAAGAAAAGAAAAGGAGGCCCCATCATGCAACACCTTCTCCTGCTTTTGCAAGAAAATATCTGTTGCCTTGCAGATACCAAAAATGAACTAGTGGTTACCAGAAAGGGAGAGGTTGCGGGAAGGACAAAATAGGAGAAGGGAATTACGAGGAACAAGCTACTAGGTACAAATAAGTTACAAATTATCCTCCAACTAAAGATAAATAAGTTACAAAGATGTAATGTATAGCACAGGGGATACTGTGTTTTATATATCTTATAATAACTCTGGAAATGTGCTAGTCACTCAATCATGTCTTACTCTTTGCAACCCCATGGACTGTAGCCTGCCTGGCTCCTTTGTCCACAGAATTGTCCAGGCAAGAATACTGGAGTAGGTAGCCTTTTCCTTTTCTGGGAAAAAACTTTGAAGTATAACCTATAAAACTATCAAATGCCTATGTCTTACATCTGAAACTAATATAATACTGTAGATCCACTATACTTAAAAAAAAAAAAAGTGGCTATTGCAGTTAGGCACTTCTTTTTTGCCACATCAACACAAATCTGGTTTATCATTTCTTACACCATATTCTAATTTTGAAGTAAATTATTAGTCTATAAGCTCCCCCATGCACATACATTTCCCTCATTCATTGTTTTGTACTTTTTGAGAATTTGTGAACCTTATATTTAGACATGGTTAATAAAAATCACCATCGAGTGGGCCTTAGAAAGCAACATTACAAACAAAGCTACTGGAGGTGATGGAATTTCAGTTGAGTTATTTCAAATCCTGAAAGATGATGCTGTGAAAGTGTTGCACTCAATATGCCGGCAAATTTGGAAAACTCAGCAGTGGCCACAGGATTGGAAAAGGTCAGTTTTCATTCCAATCCCTAAGAAAGGCAATGCCAAAGAACGCTCAAACTACCACACAATTGCACTCATCTCACAACGCTAGTAAAGTAATGCTCAATATTCTCCAAGCCAGGCTTCAGCAATACGTGAACCATGAACTTCCAGATGTTCAAGCTGGTTTTAGAAAAGGCAGAGGAACCAGAGATCAAATTGCCAACACCTGCTGGATCATGGGAAAAGCAAGAGAGTTCCAGAAAATCATCTATTTCTGCTTTATTGACTCTGCCAAAGCCTTTGACTGTGTGGATCACAATAAACTGTGGAAAATTCTGAAAGAGATGGGAATACCAGACCACCTGACCTACCTCTTGAGAAACATATATGCAGATCAGGAAGCAACAGTTAGAACTGGACATGGAACAACAGACTGGTTCTAAATAGGGAAAGGAGTACATCAAGGCTGTATATTGTCACGCTGCTTATTTAACTTATATGCAGAGTACATTATGAGAAATGCTGGGCTGGAAGAAGCACAAGCTGGAATCAAGATTGCCGGGAGAAATATCAATAACCTCAGATGTGCAGATGACACCACCCTTATGGCAGAAAGTGAAGAGGAACTAAAAAGCCTCTTGATGAAAGTGAAAGAGAAGAGTGAAAAAGTTGACTTAAAGCTCAACATTCAAAAAACTAAGATCATGGCATCTGGTCCCATCACTTCATGGGAAATAGATGGGGAAACAGTGGAAACAGTGTCAGACTTTATTTTTGGGGGCTCCAAAATCACTGCAAATGGTGACTGCAGCCATGAAATTAAAAGACGCTTACTCCTTGGAAGGAAAGTTATGACCAACCTGGATAGTATATTGAAAAGCAGCGATATTACCTTGCCAACAAATGTCCGTCTAGTCAAGGCTATGGTTTTTCCAGTGGTCATGTATGGATGCAAGAGTTGGACTGTGAAGAAAGCTGAGCGCTGAAGAATCGATGCTTTTGAACTGTGGTGTTGGAGAAGACTTTTGAGAGTCCCTTGGACTGCAAGGAGATCCAACCAGTCCATTCTGAAGGAGATCAGCCCTGGGATTTCTTTGGAAGGAATGATGCTAAAGCTGAAATTCCAGTACTTTGGCCACCTCTTGTGAAGAGTTGACTCATTGGAAATGACTCTGATGCTGGGAGGGATTGGGAGCAGGAGGAGAAGGGGATGACAGAGGATGAGATGGCTGGATGGCATCACCGACTTGATAGACGTGAGTCTGAGTGAACTCTGGGAGTTGGTGATGGACAGGGAGGCCTGGTGTGCTACAATTCATGGGGTCGCAAAGAGTTGGACACGACTGAGTGACTGAACTGAACTGACATATTACAAAACCTATTTCTGGATTGAAATAATTCACAAAGAGCCAGTACCAATTATTAAATAAAAATAATTATAAAGTCATTGAAAAAATAAACATCTTTAAAACATATCATAAGCCCAGGTATTTTTCTGATATTTTTACCAGTTTTTCACCTTGAACATATATTTACCATCTTACAACAACTGATTTGAGGGTATATACTCTAATTTACAACTTCTGTCAGACATCCTCAGTTTTAAATGTCATGGGAACACAGAATCAGTGTTGTGTTAACTCCTGAGTTGCAACCTCACTTTAAATGACTTAAGGTTCCCTTTTCATTTCTGACCCTATGGCCACCTTCTTGAGAGCTAAATTAAATTCTTTGTTGAGTCCATAAAATGAGGATCTGAGGCCCTTTTAGAGAATCTCCATTCAGGTCTACTGAGTTATTTCTCTCAGGATGAATAGAGATTATTAGGTTTAGAGATGAATATTACCTTTTATATTCCCAGGGGAAACATAAAAAGGAGACAGTTGTGACAAAATCTAAACTTGAACCTTTACTTTTAAAATGTGTTAAATACTAACTAGCAAACTGAATCCAACAACATATTAAAAGGATTGTACACTATGATAAGATGAAATTTAACCTAGGGATGCAAAGATTTTTCAGTCTCTACAAATCAGTATGATACGCCACATTAACAAGCTGAAGAACAAAAATCATACGATCATCTCAATAGATGCAGGAAAAGCTTTTGACAAAATTCAGTCCCCGTTTATGATAAAAACTCAACATAATACAGGCCATACATGAGAAATCCATAGCTAACATCACTATCAAAAATTATGATCATGGCATTCAGTCACTTTATGGCAAACAGAAGGGGAAAATGTCGAAGCAGTGACAGATTTTATATTCTTGGACTCCAAAATCTCTGTGGACAGTGACTACAGCCATGAAATTAAAATATGCTTGCTCCCTGGAAGAAAAGCTATGACAAACCTAGACAGTGTATTAAAAAGCAGAGACACCAGACTTTGCTGACCAAAGTCTGTATAGTCAAAGCTATGGTTTTTCTAGTAGTCATGTACAGATGTGAGAGTTGGACCATAAAGAAGGTTGAGCACCAAAGAATTAATGCTTTCAAATTATGGTGCTGGAGAAGACTCTTGAGAGTCCCTTGGATGGCAAGATCAAACCAGTCAATCCTAAAGGAAATGAACCCTGAATATTCATTGGAAGGACTGATGCTGAAGCTGAAGCTTCAGTACTTTGGCCACCTGATGCAAAGAGCCAACTCATTGGAAAACACTCTGATTCTGTTAAAGATTGAAGCCAAAGAAGTGGGCAGCAGAGGACGAGATGGTTAAACAGCATCACCAACTCCATGGACATGTGTGGCTTCCACATAGTGAAAGACAGAGGAACCTGGCATGCAACAATCCATTGGGTTGTTCAGACTCAGCGACTCAGACTCAACATCATTCTCAATGGTGAAAAGCTGAGAGCATTTCCTCTAAGATAAAGAACAAGACAAAGATGTTTACTCTCACCACTTTTATTCAATATAGATTTGAAAGTCCTCACCATGGCAATCAGAGGAGAGAAAGAAATAGCAGGAATTCATATTGGAAAAGAATTCAAACCAGCATTGGAGGTGACATGATATTTTACACAGAAAACCCTAAAGATGCTATCAGAGAACTACTAGAGCTCATCGATGAATTCAATAAAGTTGCAGGATACAAAGTTAATACACAGAAGTCTCTTGCATTTTTATGCACTAATAATGAAAGATCATAAAGAGAAGTTAAGAAAAAAAATCCCATTTACCATTGCATCAAAAAGACCAAGTTCAGTTCAGTCGCTCAGTCGTGTCCAACTCTTTGAGACCCCATGAATTGCAGCATGCCAGGCCTCCCTGTCCATCACCAACTCCTGGAGTTCACTCAGACTCACGTCAATCGAGTCGGTGATGCCATCCAGCCATCTCATCCTCTGTTGTCCCCTTCTCCTCCTGCTCCCAATCCCTCCCAGCATCAGAGTCTTTTCCAATGAGTCAACTCTTCACAAGAGGTGGCCAAAGTATTGGAGTTTCAGCTTTAGCATCATTCCTTCCAAAGAAATCCCAGGGCTGATCTCCTTCAGAATGGACTGGTTGGATCTCCTTGCAGTCCAAGGAACTCTCAAGAGGCTTCTCCAACACCACAGTTCAAAAGCATCAATTCTTTGGCGCTCAGCCTTCTTCACAGTCCAACTCTTGCATCCATACATGACCACTGGAAAAACCATAGCCTTGACTAGACGGACCTTTGTTGGTAAAGTAATGTCTCTGCTTTTGAATATGCTCTCTAGGTTGGTCATAACTTTTCTTCCAAGGAGTAAGCGTCTTTTAATTTCATGGCTGCAGTCACCATTTGCAGTGATTTTGGAGCCCCCCAAAATAAAGTCTGACACTGTTTCCCCATCTATTTCCCATGAAGTGATGGGACCGGATGCCATGATCTTTGTTTTCTGAATGTTGAGCTTTAAGCCAACTTTTTCACTCTCCACTTTCACTTTCAAGTAACCTGGAAATAAACCTACCTAAGGAGCCAAAAGACCTGTACTCTGAAAACAACAGAACACAGATGAAAGAAATTGAAGATGACACAGATAGAATGATACACCACGTTCTTGGATTGGAAAATTTAATATTGTGAAAATGACTATATTACCCAAAGCAATTCCCAAGGCGATCTACAGATCCAATGCAATCCCTATCAAAAGAATAATGGCACTTTTCACAAAACTAGAAAAAGAAGTTTTAGTCTGTATGGAAATACAAAGGACCCTGAAGAGCCAAAGCAATCCTGAGGGGGAAAAAGCACTGAAATAATCAGGTTTCCTCAGTTGAGAATATACTACAAAGCATCAGTCATCAAAACTGTATGGTACTGGCACAAAAACAGATATATTGATAAATGAAACAGGACAGAAAGTCTAGAAATAAACCCACACACCTGTGGTCATTAGTCTACGATAAAGGAGGAAAGAATATACCTGAATAAAAGACAGTCTCTTCAACAAGTAGTGCTAGGAAATCTGTACAGCTACATGTAAAAGAATGAAATTAGAATACTCTCTAACACCATACACAAAAATAAACTCAAAATGGATTAAAGACCGAAATGTAAGGTAAGATACTATAAAACTCTTAGAGGAAAACATAGAAAGAACACTCTCTGACATGAATAAAAGCAATATTGTTTTGGATCCACCTCCTAAAGTAATGAAAATAAAAACAAAAATCAACAAATGGGGGCTCATTAAACTTAAAAGCTTTTGCACAACACAGCAAGGGAAACCATATGAGAAATAATATTTGCAAATGATACAACCAACAAGTGATTAACCTCCATAAAATACATAACATACATGTGAGCTCACATGAAGCTCACAATCAATAAAAGCACATGAAAATGTGCTCAACATCAGTAATTATCAGTTCAGTTCAGCCGCTCAGTCATGTCCAACTCTTTGGGACCCCATGAATTGCAGCACGCCAGCCCTCCCTGTCCATCACCAACTTCCAGAGTTCACTCAGACTCACGTCCATCGAGTTGGTGATGCCATCCAGCCATCTCATCCTCTGTCGTCCCCTTCTCCATAATTACTAGAGACGTGCAAATAAAAACCACAGTGAGTTATAACCTCACACCAGTCAGAATGGCTATCATCAAAAATTCTACAAATAATAAATGCTGGGGTGGGGGGAACCCTCCTACACTATGGATGGAAATGTAAATTGGTACAACCAACATGGAGAACAGTACAGAAGTTCCTTATAAAACTAAGAGTAGAGCTCTCATATGATCCAGAAGTCCCACTCCAAGACCAATATCCAGAGAACACCATGCTTCAAAATGATACATGCAACTCAATGTTCATTACAGCACTATTTATAATAATGAATATATGGAAGCAACCTAAATGTCCATTGATAAATAAATGAATAAAGACGTGGTGTATATATATATATACCCAATGTAATATTACTCAACCACAAGAAAGAATGAAACAATGCCATTTGCAGCAAAATGGTTGGACCTAGAGATCGTACTAAGTGAATTAAGTCAGACAAATATCTCATGATATCACTTATATGAGGGATCTAAAAAAAAGATGCAAATAAACTTATTTACAAAACAAACAGATTCACAGACTTCAGAAACAAATGTATGGTTACCAAAGGGGAAACACAGTAGGGAGAGATAAATTAGGAATTTGACATTAACATATATACACTACTGTATATAAAATAGTTAACCAATAATGACCTACTTAATAGCACAGGAAACTACTCCATATTCTGTCTTAACCTATATGAAAAAAAACTGTGAAGAAGAATGGATATATGCATATGATCAACTGAATCACAAGCTAAACTCAAGACAAACTGCCTTTTACCTCTCTCCATCTCCTCTGACCTGGACAACCACACATAGGAATGTTTGCTGGGTTAGAGAGGACACACCGGATATTCACAAGATACCTGTACACATTGGTTTATTAATTCATGCTGCGTTTCTCCTCTGATTAGACACAAACTGATCAAAGGAACTAGGGTCCTTTGTTCAATATTTGGAAAGATTTCTCTTCCTCCCTGAGTTTGTATTGAGGCACAATTTCACTTCTTGGATAACTCATTTGATTTCTGACTGAACTTTGGTCCATGAGAATTCAAAGCCCTTCAGTGGAAATTGCCAAGTTATCATGAGCTTGAACTTCCTGTATTTCACATTAGCTGCCTCACAGAAACTTTACAGTGCTAAGAAAAGCAGTCAAGACCTAGGGGATTAAATCTGTGTGGATGTGGTCAGATTTTACACTCCAATGAGAGCTCAAAGCTGTGGACTATTGGGTTAAAAAAAAAAAAAAGCCCAGCCCCATCTCACTGATGTGCTGCAAAACTGTGAAAAAAATCTTTAGCTTTCAAAAATGGTAAATGACCATACTTCATTTTTATTCACGCCATGGAAATACTTAAAAAACAAACATAGACTAGATCACATATGATGCTGAATCTAGGCAAAACCCTGCTGATAGCAGAGATGGCAGCAAGTATCAAAAAGTCATAAGATCACTGCGCAAGGTAACTGAAAATAATTGCAGAGAAATAAAAGGTTAACAGAGGTATCCAAGCCCTATTTCTCTTGGGTTTGTCTTACTAATTTATGCAACTATTTGAATGTCTTGATCAAATATAAATGAAATCACTTGTTGCTTAAAATAGAAAGTCATTTATTGCCCAGCAGGGTTTTGACAGGAAAGGATTCAGCCATTATTCCATACATGTTTGGATAAGAAAATCAGGAGGGAAAAAGTGTAGAATTGGAAAGTTTGAATGAATTTTACACTCGTTCAAATGAATAAGTAATAACTTATTACCTGAGTAATAACTTAGATAATAACTGACTCAAGAAGTGAAAGAAATGTCTGATTACAATGATTTTAGTGGCTGTTTTTAAATAAATATTGTGAATCTTATTCTTGGGATGCATAGTTGCATTTTAATATTTTAGAACTTTTCATGGATTCATGAAGTACCAGTTACTGAGGAAACACATTAATACTTTTCCTCCTGGCTTTGCCATCAAACACCAGAAAGAATGGTGGCTACATACAAGGAAGAAAATTCAATTTAGACTAGAAGCTTCCAAAAGGTAAAAATAATTTTCTAAACGTACAACATTTCACTCTGCACCATATACATGGAAACCATTACGTGAAATACTAAAATGAAACTTTCAAAATGCACATTTTTTCCATTATCAAAAGAAAATAGCTAAAATGTTAATAATTGAGAATTTCCAGTAAAACAAAGTAGGCCCTTCTTAGTGTGGTATTGAACCGAGGAATAAGGATCTTTGGCACATTCAAGAGGAAAGAAAAATTCAGCACTTGTTTGCAACACAGTTTCACAGGCATAATTTTAAAAAGTCAAAATTTACTTAATATAAAAATGGTATTTTAGACTTCCAGCTTCCAGTCCTGCATGTAAGGAGCTTAGAAGTCGCCACTTCATTCAATAACCAGTAAAAAGTCAAACAGACTAAAGAATCAGCATAAAGATGGATTGTTCTTAAATCCATCAGAAAAGGGAGGTCACAGGGCAGACCACTGCTCTCCAAACTGAAGAGACAGATGGATAGAGAGAGTCATGACTCACCAGAGCAGAAACGGCTGCAGGAAGCAGTGCTGAGGCAGAAAAACCCAAACTGCAGTTAGTGAACTGCCGGAGGCTCAGTGTGGACAAATCTGAGAATTAAAAACTCCAGAGGGGCCCAGTCACGGGGGACCTCCACGCTTTCATGAGCTCAGGGAGCTCAGACTAGGTTCTCACAGTGAATATCAGAAAAAAATCCTCTCTAGCTTCTATCAGGGTGCGGGGTAGGGGAACCATTTTGCAACACACCAGAGCATGCCCTTAACAAACTTAACTCAGGAGAAACTAATTAACCACAGCCTAACCTGACTTGGGGGTTTCCCAGGTGGCACAGTGGTAAAGAATCCACATGCCAATGAAGGAAACCCAAGAGACGTGGTTCATCCCTGGGTCGGGAAGATCCCCTGGAGGAGGAAATGGCAACCCACTCCATTATTCTGGCCTGGAAAATTCCATGGACAGAAGAGCCTGGGAGGGAGTCGGACATGACTAAGCAAGTAAGCACACATGCAACTGACTGGCAGGAGGGAAATTTCAGCCTTTTCTCATCAACTTGTCCCACCTAAAAATTGAGAGCACCTGTGAAGTTCACAGCCCAGAAGCAAGGTTCAGGAAAAGCTGAGACCGATCACAGAGTTAAAGAACGCTTCCCCTGTTTGGGAGAGAATGGATACATGTATATGTATGGCTGAGTTCATTTGCTGTCCACCTGAAGCTATCACAACATTGTTAATTGGCTATACTCCAATATAAAATAAAAAGTTAAAAAAGAGAATGCTCTCCTTCCCTCCATACTTCATCACTGCTTTACTGAAGACCTATTTATCTCAGTTCCCTTTACCTAATACCTCATGTACATCTTTTAACAAAAAATTATGAGGCATAGTAAAAGGCAAAAGCCAAGTTTGAAGAGAACAAGCATCAGAACCAGAGTCAGACATGGCACCAAGGTTGGAATTACCAGACCAGGAATTTTAAAAAGCTATGATTAAGGGATGATTAGTGGCAAAATATACAACATGTAAGAACAGGTGGATAATATAAGCAGATAAATGGAAATTCTAAGAAAGAATAAAAAAGAAATGCTAGAGATCAAGAATACTGTAACAAAAATAAATGCATTTGATGGGTTCACAGTAGATTGAACACAACTGAGGAAAGAACCTCTGAGCTTGAGAATATAACAGAACTCCTAAAATTTGAAAGCAAAGAGAAAGAAAAACCAGAACAGAGTATTTTAGAACTGTGGGACAGCTATGCACAATGGGAATAGCAAAAGGAAAAGAAACAGACAGTATTTAAGCAATAATCAAGAATTTCCCCCAAATTAATGTCAGACACTAACCTACAGATGAAGTGGAGAAGGTTGGTGAAAGACTAGACCAACTGGGACAGAACAGACAGCACAGCAACAAGCCACGTAAATATAGTCAACCGATCTTTGATAAAGAAACAAAGGCAATATAATGGAGCAGGGACTGTTTTTTCAACAAACAGTGCTAGAGCAACTGGACATCCACTAGCAAACCATGAATCTAGACAAAGACTACACCCTTCACAAAAGTTAACTCAAAATGGATCAAAGACCTCAATACAAGATGCAAAACTATAAACTTCCTGTAAAATAACATAGGAAAAAACCTAGATGATCTTGGATACGATGATGTCTTTTTAGATTCATCATCAAGATATGATCCATAAAAGAAATAATTGATAAGCTGGACTTCATTAAAGTTGAAAACTTCTGCTCTGCAAAAGACAATATCAAAAGAATGAGAAGATAAGTCGCTAAATCAGCTATGTGTTGTTGTTCAGTTGTGTCCAGTTCTCTGAGATCCCATGGACTGTAGCCTGCCAGGCTCCTCTGTCCATGGGATTTCCCAGGCAAGAATATTACAGTGGGTTGCTGTTTCCTTCTCCAGGGGATCTTCCCAACTCAGAGATCCAACCCAAATCTCCTACATTGGCAAGTGGATTCTTTACCACTGAGTCACCAGGGAAACCCATTCATTGTAAGTGACAATGCAAAATGACCAGCCACTTTGAAAGACAGTTTGACAGTTTTTTACAACACTGAACATTTACTTGCTACACAATCCAATGATTACACTCCTTGGCTTTCATCTAAATGAATTGTAAACTTATGCCCACACAAAAACCTGCACATAGATACTTATTGCAGCTTTCTTTATAACTGTCAAAACTTGGAAGCAATCAAGATGTCATTTAGCAGGTGAATGGATAAACTGTGGTTCATCCACACAGTGGAGTATTATTTAACACCAAAGAGAAACAAGTTATCAAGCTATGAAAAGATATGGAGGAAGCTTTTCAATGTACACTACCAACTGGAAGAAGCCAATCTGAAAAAGCTACATACATATGATTCCAGCTATATGACATTCCAGGAAGTGCAAAACAACAGAGAGAGTAAAAAATCAGTGGTTGCCAGGGGTTAGTGGGGAGAGGGGAATGAATAGGTAGAATACAGAAGATTTTTAGGGCTATGAAGCCACTCTGTACAATACTACAATGATGGGTAAATGTCACTATACCTGTATGTACATTAGTCAAAATCCATAAAATGCACAACAGCAAGAATGAACCCTAAAGTAAACTACAGATTTTGAATCATAATGATGTGCCAATGGGAGTAAATGTACCACTTTGGTGAGGATATTGACATCAGGGAAGTGGTACAACAAGGAACATTTTTGGGGGAGCTCTACATACTTTTATGCTCAATTTTGATGTAAACCTAAGACCATTCTAAAAAATGAAGTTCATTAATTTATTTAAAAATAGTTTCCTAACATGAGATTATCCCTGTATTAAAATAATATTTGCTCTTTTCACAGCAGCATCATTCCACAAAGGTTAGGACTTTTCCACAAATTATCTCATGGACATTTTTCCCCCATCCTTATTTCTCTATTGTCATCAGTCGCTGGAAACACCAGATGTCACTCCTATAGTGTAAGGTAAAGTGATTTAAACAGAGCTACCCAGAAGGTTCATCTTACAGCTGAACAGGTTAAATCAGGATTTGGAACTACTAGTTTATCTTTTCCTATCCTTAGTGTCCACGAGTGGGTTGCCATTTCCTTTTCCAGGGGATCTTTCTGACCCAGGGATTGAACCCAGGTCTCCCGTGTTGCAGGCAGACACTTTAACCTCTGAGCCACCAGGGAAGCTCGACTAAGAATCTACTAAATGACTAATCACCTCAGAAGTGTATCTTATGCCATTCTACTAATTCTAGAAAATTACATTTATATCCCTTCTTCCTACAATGATAACTTTGGTAAATTTGAGCTTCAACAAACTATTTCAACATCTCAAAATTATTTTATATTATTTTTCAGTAAGTGGCACATTCACCTGGAGATTTCAAATATATACTTTACATCTTATGCCAATTCTAAGAAGAATAGTGTATCTTTTCAGGTGAATAGACTAGAGTCAAGTGAAATGAACTTTCATGATGAAGATCACAGGTGTCTAAACTAAAAATCACCAATCCTGCCACTCCATATTTCTTCTTTTTTTCCTATCATTCTCAAATGATATTGACTTAGAGTATGTGCTCATTCGGACAAAGAATTTAAAGTAGTCACATTAAAACCACTAATAAAGCACTGCAAAAGCAGGCAATGAAGATAGTAAGGTCTATGTAAAATAAATATGGAGACTTACTGCAACTGTAATTAACCATGGAATTGAGGTCAGAATCCCTTAAACATACTACCAATATTTTCTTTGCAGTATGAAGCAATGTCACTTGGAAGAGATGGTGTGGTCTGTATGCAGTGGGATGGACGTGGGGAAGGAGTTCATAGAAGGTTGAGAAGATCCTCTGCAGACTAGCAGAGAGAAATCAAGGAACATCTGATTCTATTAAGAAAGGCTGCAGGCCATCTACTCTAGTCAACAATGTAATGATTACACACAAGCAACAGGCTCCAGTTTGATGTGCTTTAGGTAACAAGATGCTGAGAATAGCTGTGAGTAAAAATGTCAAGAAGAAATCCACTGGGACTAGAGGATTTGGGTACTGGCTGATCACCCCCATAAGAGCTGAGGTCACCAGGCAGCTCTGTCATTGGGCCACAGTCCTTCCTGCTTCTCAGAGCAGTTGCTGGCTTTCCAAAATTCCTCTGAGGTTTTCCTGGGAGAACTGATTTTCTCTTAGCTTCTGAACCAATTTCTTACAATATAAGAGCTCTGACTAAAAAGTAGTGAGAGTCTAGGTTTTGTTTTAATGAATAATTCAGGATGGAAACACTAAGCAAAGTTTTCCTTGAAATAATCACCTTGGGCTGTGACAAAAATTTTTTTAGAGATACTGTCTTGACTTAAATCAGTCTGCCTTTAGAAACAGTAACTGCCAAAGAGGAAATTTGTATTATGCTTAAAGACTAAGCATAACATTTTAAAACATAGCCAAGTAGGAGACTCGGGTTCGATCTCTGGGTCGGGAAGAGTCCCTGGAGGAGGACACGGCAACTTACTCCAGTATTCTTGCCTGGGAATCCCCATGGACAGAGAAACTTGGCAGGCTATAGTCCATGAAGTTAGAGTCAGACATGACTGCGCGAATGAGCACGCACACTTGCAAAGCATTAATGAAGCACATCATGTTCTTACATGTGTTTGTTCAATCAAAATTACCTTATGAAGCCCTATTTTATTTATACCAGGTGCTCAGCTCATAGAACTGGTTACCCTACTAAATGAAACAGTGCTCTTTTCATATCCAAAAGACATTTTCTAGTGATTAATATGGCCCCATGGTTCCCCATTCTAGGTTTAAGTGTATCCATTGGTAATCACCTTATACTTTTCACTGTGAGGGAAAATAGCGGTATTTTCAGCCTCGGCATGTTTTCCCAGCTTTCTCCCCTCTTTGTATCCTTTTAAAATAATACATTCTTTCTGGAGATAAACATTTCAGTTTAGCCCCTCCAGCTTCTCTTTCAACATCTCAGGCAGGTAAGAAAAATCCTGCCTTTCATTCTGATGATTTAAAATTACCTTGGTCAAGTGACTTCACTCTAGTTTTTTTTCTACCAGAAAAGAAAATCTACCTACAGCACAAATAAAATATTCATAAAATTTTATATTTAATAAACATATGGCCACAATTCAAACATAAAGGACAGCAATTGATACTTAGCAATGCCCAGCTACTCAGTGAGTAGAAATACTAAAGTGAATCTTTTTAAGCTTAGAATTATTTTAATTTTAAACCGATGTACTTTTATTAGGAAAATGAAATTGGGAGAATGCTACAAATCCCTGCTTTTTCATTCTTTTCAGAGAGCTGACTGTTAAACATTTACCAGCGTACCACTGGGGTCACTAGGCTGAGACCAAGGAAAGAAAAGAGCCATGAGTTTAAGTAACAGAACCAAGTGCCACCATAAAGCAGAGCAGACAGAGGTGTTTGCACAGGGCCGATTTCACAACACGTATTTTTACCTCAGAATACTTGGGTCTATATTCTTCTTAGGCTGATGCAAGCCCAGTCCTGTGAAGCAGAGACAGAAGGAAGATCCTGGAGTACAAGCACAGTTTTAAGAAAGTTCAGGTCAGGCCAGTGGGGAGTCTTTGAGCCAAAGTCACCCATCAAAGGAGTTCCTCATTTCAAAGTTAAGGGCTTTCCTTGGTTTCCTTCCTGCACTCAATCATCGCCTGAGAGCAGCCCATGGAAAGCAAGGCCTTGGAGCAAATGTTGTGCAGGGAGACACGGGGACAAAGGGAGAGATGGGGAGAAGTGCGGGAAAGAAGACGGGGGAGGATTTGGGCACAGGATGAAGACCAGCATATGGCACAACTGAGCTGTAATAGAAGGTTCACGAATGTAAAGACTGGGAGAAGTTGAGTGTAACATTTTCCACTAAAATAAACTCCCTAGCAATAGCTGCCAGAAAATTCAGTGGAACTGCTCTTGACATCCAAAACCTCTGGAACTGGGGCTTTCAGGTTTATGGGCAAAATATGAAAGACCTGACTTAAGCTTTGAAATAAAATTTTAAAATATTTTGCTATACAGGTTGTAGTTATCCTATATCCCTTTATGTTACTAGCTTCCTGAATGTTTAGCTCTCATCACAAATTATTGCACTTGTAGAATGGGACAGAAGGAGCAACATTTCCAAGTCATCTAAAAAATATGCTGAGGAATAACAAAGTCAAACCTGGCATTGCCAAACTAAGCAGAAGCCATTATTCATTCATTCATTACTTAATCATTGTAACTTTCCTCTACAGTTGCATGTGGATATATTGACTATATTATTATATAATATAAAATACTATATTACTATCAAGCCAGGTCATCTATAAGAAATAGGTTATAAAAAAGTCTCTTTTTCATTAACCATAAAATCAATCTTAAAACATGATTCTGCATATTGGAAAGTGATGACACATACTAGCACCACTTTCTTCATAAACCTTTGTGGTGTGGCATGCTTGGTAGAACTCAAGCACGAATGCTAGCATGAACCTCCAAATCTGCATGGGACATAAAATGACTTCTATGTAAATGAACTTTGGCTTTCATCCACAATCACTGAATTCTTCACCTTGATCTCAATATGGCATCTAAAGTTCTATTCTAAACCCTTGGATGCAATGTCTCAAGTCTCCGACCATGGCTGGACCTTCAGAGAAGTTAGCGTTCCTATCTTCTCTTATTGTCCTAATATACGAGATGGAGCTAAACTAGCCTGTTTACAGGCTGAACTAACCTGTAAGGTTAAGTAGAAGCCTAGAAAAGGGAAAGGCTCAAGCATCAGTCTAGCAGTATTTTCTCTGTTTGTGATGTATTTAGTGGAGGTTTCAAGAAATTAATGGACTTCAAGTTCTGCTCTTACATATTGAAAGATCACTTGCTCTATAAACTTCTCAGTCATCTGCAAATCATTAAATACACTGTGGCAGGTTGGCTACTTCAAGGCATATGTGGATTTTTCTACTGCTTTATCATCAGTAAACAAGTCCAGGCCATCAATATAGGAGGAAGTACAACCCACCATAAGCTGACAGCCATGTACACGTTCACTGATTCCTTAATAATAATTCAGTAAAGGATGATTGGGCTTCCCTGCTAGTTCAGTCAGTGAAGAATCTGCCTGCAGTGCAGAGACCAGGGTTCGATCCCTGGGTTAGGAAGATAACCTGGAGAAAGAAATGGCAAACCACTCCAGTATTCTTGCTTGGAGAATCCCACAGATGGAGCACCCTGGTGGGCTACAGCCCATGGGGTTGCAAGTCAGACATGACTTTGTGATTAAACCATTACCACCAAAGGATGACTGGCTGGTGGTTTGGTATTTCTAGCTTATCCTGTGCCAGTCTGTCACACAGAGTCCTTTTTCTCTTTCTGTTGCCACAGTCTCTTCCTGATCTATGCCAGTTGGATCAGAGACTTCAAGAAGAATGAAATGGGGCTATTTAACAATCGCCTGTCAAGTAGCCATGCTGTCCTAGGAAGAGAGGAGCTGCTGCTGCAGAAGCATAGTAGGCAGGAGAACACGTCAGACAGTCTTTTACCCTTTCCTGCTTCCACCCTACACTCTCTCTATTCAATATATCTTACCTTTGTAAGCACTCTGTTAATTCTACTTGTACTATTTTAATTTTTTCTAGAAAATTCCATGGATGGAGGAGCCTGGTGGGCTATAGTCCATGGGGTCGCAAAGAGTCGGACACAACTGAGCGACTTCACTTCATTTCACCATTTTAATTTTTTCTAGTCTTAGAGTTTAGAAAACTCATCAGGACTTATCTGTTTCCATGTTTTTTCATTAATTCTCTTTCTTTTTTTTATTATTTCTTTATTTTTATTTTACTTTACAATTCTGTATTGGTTTTGCCATACATTGACATGAATCCACCACGGGTGTACATGCGTCGTCCAGTAGATCCTTTCATATCTGAAAGATCTAAAAAACTGAAAGATTCATAGTACACAAGAGTATAGATTATGGAATTTTTGTTCTATATTTTTTTGGTTACTACTTCAATTGTTTTCCCTTCTGTCTCACTACTGGGTCTCTTGGATGAGTCTTTCCCAATTCTCTTACTCATACTTACCATTTTTGAAATTTTCTCTTGATTGCATTTCTTAGTAGTTACCATACTTTTTGTTTTTATATTCCTCTATTAAATTGTCAAGTGGGCCTTAGGAAGCATCACTACAAACAAAGCTAGTGGAGGTGATGGAATTCCAGTTGAGCTATTTCAAATACTAAAAGATGATGCTCTTAAAGAGCTGCACTCAATATGCCAGCAAATTAAGGAAACTCAGCAGTGGCCACAGGACTGGAAAGGGTCAGTTTCCATTCCAATCCCAAAGAAGGGCAATGTCAAAGAATGTTCAAACTACCACACAACTGTACTCATCTCTCACGGTAGCAAAGTAATGCTCAAAATTCTCCAAGCCAGGCTTCAACAGTACGTGAACCGTGAACTCCCAGATGTTCAAGCTGATTTTAGAAAAGGCAGAGGAACCAGAGATCAAATTGCCAACATGTGTTGGATCATGGAAAAAGCAAGAGAGTTCCAGAAAAACTTCTACTTCTGCTTTATTGATTACTCCAAAGCCTTTGACTGTGTAGATCATAACACACTGTGGAAAATTCTTCAAGAGATGAGAATACCAGACCATCTTACCTGCCTCCTGAGAAATCTGTATGCAGGTCAAGAAGCAACTGTTAGAACTGAACATGGAACAACAGACTGGTTCTAAATAGGGAAAGGAGTACGTCAAGGCTGTATATTGTCACCTTGCTTATTTAACTTCTGTGCAGAGTACATCAGCCCAGAAATACTGGGCTGGAAGAAGCACAAGCTGGAATCAAGATTGCCTGGAGAAATATCAATAATCTCAGATACACAGATGACACCACCCTTATGGCAGAAAGTGAACAGTAACTAAAGAGCCCGTTGATGAAAGTGAAAGAGGAGAGTGAAAAGTTGGCTTAAAACTCAACATTCAGAAAACGAAGATCATGGCATCTGGTCCCATCACTTCATGGCAAATTGATGGGGAAACAATGGAAATAGTGACAGACTTTATTTTGGGGAGCTCCAAAATCACTGCAGATGATGACTCCAGCCATGAAATTAATAGATGCTTGCTCCTTGGAAAAAAAGTTATGACCAACCTAGACAGCATATTAAAAAGCAGAGACATTATTTTGCCAACAAAGTTCTGTCTAGTCAAAGCTATGGTTTTTCCAGTAGTCATGTATGGATGTGAGAGTTGGACTATAAAGAAAGCTAAGTGCTGAAGAATTGATGCTTTTCAACTGTGGTGTTGGAGAAGACTATTGAGAGTCCCTTGGATTGCAAGGAGATCCAACCAGTCCATCCTAAAGGAAATCAGTCCTGAATATTCATTGGAAGGACTGATGCTAAAGCTGAAACTCCAATATTTTGGCCACGTGATGCAAATAACTGACTCACTGGAAAAAGACCCTGATGCTGGGAAAGACTGAAGGTGGGAAGAGAAGGGGACAACAGAGGATGAGATGGTTGGGTGGCATCACTGACTTGATGGACATGAGTTTGAGCAAGCTCAGGGAGTTGGTGATGGACAGGGAAGCCTGGCATGCTGCAGTCCATGGGGTTGCAAAGAGTTGGACATGACTGAGCAACTGAACTGAACTGATTACATTTTCAAATTGAGAAATCCTTATCTTCAGTTCTAGGAAACTCATTCTGGTCCTATAATTATAAGTCTAGCTTCCCTGGTAGTTCAGCGGTAAAGAATCTGCCTGTCAATGCAAGAGATTCAGGTTCGATCCCTGAGTTGGGAAGATCTCCTGGAGAAGGGAATGGCAGCCCATTCCAGTATCCTTGCCTGCAGAGCTCCATGGACAGAAGAACCTGGCATGCTACAGTCCAGGGGATCACAAAGAGTCAGACACGACTGAAACGACTTAGCATGCGCGCACTCATACAGTTCAGCAGGCTCTCCCCACACTCCCTTCCCCACAGTGCAGCCCCATCCACTCTCAGCTGTCCTTCCATCTGCACCTGCTTTCAAAGACTTGATATCTCACTGTGTGTGGAAACTCTTCAGGTTGCCAAGGTCAGCCTTTGACTTTTTGGACGGCTGTATTCTCCAGGATAGGAATGTGAGGTCAGGTCACTATCTGCCCACAAACCCACAACCAAAAGTTTAAAAATAATTTTCAAATCCTAGGAAGATAACATATCACTGGAAGGTGAAATTATATTATTATGGCTTTTCTAAATTATATCTCTAGAAACTAAATATGCACAGAATATTTTTATAGTAAAAAAAAAATAGATCAGGATACATTCACACAAACATGTACTTTTTATAATATTCATTAAATGCTCACTTCTGATTTACTAGCTTCATCACTTACCTGGTTATTGCAAACTGGCTCCAATCCTTAGATAATTTTTCATCATAGTTATGATAGCTAACACTTTCCAACTATCTACTATGTATCAGGCACTAAAGTAAGTGTTTTGTAGGTATAAAGGTATTAAATTCTCACAAAACCCTTTGTAATAGGTACTATTATTTCCAACATATTATAATATAGAAACCAAGGTCCTGAGAAGTTAAGTGACTTACCAAAGTTATGCAGCTAAAGTAGATGCTTTATCCTTTTCATGAAATAATGAGCTACTTGAGCTCATATCTTCTATATCTCTGCAGCCCCAACTGCTCTTGGCACTCAGTCAGTTCAGTTCAGTTCAGTCACTCAGTTGTGTCCGACTCTTTGAGACCCCATGAATTGCAGCACGCAAGCCCTCAGTAAGTAAACAGTGATTGAGAAGCAATGCTTTATTCATATCTGAGCCCTAGAACAGAGGGCTATAAAGTGCTGCTGCTGCTGCTAAGTTGCTTCAGTCGTGTCTGACTCTGTGCGACCCCATAGACAGCAGCTCACCAGGCTCCCCTGTCCCTGGGATTCTCCAGGCAAGAACACTGGAGTGGGTTGCCCTTTCCTTCTCCAAGGCATGCATGCAGGCTAAGTCGCTTCAGTCATGTCTGACTCTGTGCGACCCCCTGGACAGCAGGCCACCAGGTACCTCTGTCCACAGGATTCTCCAGGCAAGAATACTGGAGTGGGTTGCCATTTCCTTCTCCAGCTATAAAGTGAGACCTCCAAAAAATTTTAAATTATAAAATGAAGCACTAACAGGTTACTGAGATTTAAAAAGCAAATCCACATAAGATAACCTGTTTTTTACAGAGACCTGAATCTCAGGCACTAACCTGGGTTCCAAATATGAACAAAAATGTTCCCTCTGTCTTTAAAGAACAAGTGATCTGGAGAAAAAGCAGGTATATAAGCAATTAAATATAATAAAATATAGTTGTTGTTTTTTTTAAATATATATAGTGCTAAGGGATCACATATGAAAAAATATTAAATTTTTTTTCCAGTAGCATCATAAGTTTTTTCTCCTCTTTAATTAACAATAGAATCAAACATAGAAATAAACAGTGAAGTTTTTATTAGAAAGTTTATTGCATTAATCTACAAACTCATTTAGTCGTCTATATAAGAATGTTGTCTAATACTGATGAAAGTTTAATCATCTTTGGGAAAAGAGATATTTTAACACCGAAAGCATTTTTTGTTTGCTACAATCACATACATCCTAATATGTTTTAATTCTTTTCCTTTTAAAAATATATATTGTGATTTATTCATATCAAAAGGAAGCCTAGACTAAATACTGAACTAGAATAGACAGACTAGTGTTAGGCATCAGTATTAAGGGGACCCTAAAACAGCAACTGGTCGTACATCTTTAGTTACTAGACAAACACCTGTGTGATACACACTTACACATCCAGGTACACGTCCATGACATAAAGCCTTTAAGACCAACACACTTCTTAAATACTTAATATGAATAATTAAGACATGTTACTTAAAGATAGAAAATCTATTATTTAAAGGACATAACCTTAAAACTCAAATTTTTAAAATGATTTCATCTCATTTTAAGTGACAAACAAACTAACATTGACATGAACCCTAAATGGTATCGTAATACTCTTTGCAACTTTGTAATATTTATAGTTTAAAATCCTAATAATTGATAACTATTATTGTGACTCTGAGGTCAAAATGGTTACATTTTCATCAAGTGGTTTGCATTTCTCACAACATAAAGTCACTGAGCTAGTGGATTTGTTTGGGCTTGATAACTGTCCTGTTACAAAATTCCACATTGGTTTTCCTGAATTTGGAGAATAATTTTCCAGAGAGATAATGAAAACACATTAAGCTCCCTGTTAACATTACTGCTGTAGCATAGGAGAGAAATTTATATCAAACATTGTAAATAATTATGAAATATTCTTTATTTATATAATTAACTACAAATAATTTTCTCTGTATTAAAGCAAGCATACAAACTATCATTTGGGCCAGTTTTGATGTATTTATATAGAAATACAAATAGGTTATAAATTTTCTGATACATAAACCTCTAGAGAAAGTATAATAGTTTGGCTGACATCCCTACATGAATGGTTTTTGGTACATGTCACCAAGTTCATTCACTTCTTTGACCACAATAGGATATAGAGAAGAGATTATTTTTAAGGTTTCAAATTAACATGGGTTCCCTGGTGGCTCAGACAGTAAAGAGTCTGCTTGCAATGTAGGAGATCTGGGTTAGATCCCTGGGTTGGAAAGATCCCCTGGAGAAAGAAATGGCAACCCACTCCAGTATTCTTGCCTGGAAAATCCCATGGACAGAGGAGCCTAACAGGCTACAGTCCATGGGGTTGCAAAGAGTCGAACACAACTGAGTGACTTTACTTTCAAAGGTCATGAAAACAGATTCACTGTATACAAAGCATAACATTACCATTAAATCGAATTTGATATATCTGAAAAAGCCCCAAACACTAATTTCAGGGGAAAAACTGTCAGATTCTTTTGTCTCCAATTCTCATTCTGACAAAAGTGTTTCTACCCAAAGGTATCTTTACCCAAGTCTTTATCAAAGTATCTAGAAATTTTTTACCTTTCAACTAGATCTCTTCAAATATAGCGTGTAGTTTTACAATATCCACAATGCTATGTGTAAGAGTTGCCTCCGGTCCAAATGTCGTTTTAGGACACCAGCCATCCCGAGGAGGCGATCTGTCAGAAAGATCGCACAAGGAGGAACACCAGTGCCCCTCTGGACCCGCCTCTGTTTCCTAGGTTTTCTATTTACATTGCTGTTGCCTTGGGACATGAAGGTTTCATTTTTTAAAAATAGGGGAATGAGAGAAAAAAAAGGTGTCTTTTTTTTTTTTCAAACTTATCTCCAGGGAGTAATGGGAAATCTCAACTTACCATGGAGCTCTGAAGAGATGAATCTTAAAAGTGGAAAGCTGCCTTCTTTTTTCTAACCAAAAAGGACTCTTGTGTGGTTATGAACCCAATTGTCTCAATTAGATCTCTATTCCCTAGAATCAAGGGCCAACCAGCAGGTCACTGTTGAAATAAATCAATTGTTTCTAAGGTGTGTTCCGGGCAATTCCCATTTCCCTGAATGAACTTTGGAGTTCCCTGAAAGAAACAGCTATCAAAGAAGTATATTTGTTCTCTCATCCACCTGATCAAACCAACATCAGAGGTGCAGGTGTGTGACATGAAAGCACAGGGTATCCCTGCTCGGTGACTGGCAAGGACAATGCCTTCTGTATACTACTGGCAGAATGGGAATACAATATGTATTTGTGAATTGACTTGCTGATACAGGACACCGCACAGGTTTTCACGTCTTTAAAAGATGGATGGCCACTGTTTTCTCTTACAAAATTGCTTCTTCATTCAGCTTTCAGCCCTTCAGGTTGCCCAGGTACATCAAAGAGAAACTGGTTTCCTTGCATGGAATCAGCATTCTCCTGAGGTAACTCCCTTGGAGTGAAAAATGTTAACTACATTAAGAATACGCAAGGTGAATATCTCTTCTGGTTGGCCTGTTAGAGTGCACATTTAAGCCCACTGTAGGATAATTATTCATAATGCCTTCATTTACTTTCAAAAGTGTCCCAGTTTGGATAATTGATTATATGATCACCCTAATGAAGGTCTTCAGTAAGATCAGTCTGTAATGATTCCCCCTTCCTCTTCTCTTTGGTTTAACCAAAACTCAGGACCCACAGATCAAGAGGAACTCCATTTTGGAATATTTAAATGCTTCTCCATTACCATTATAAATCATTTACTTGTTACTATACTATTTTAGTAATGCCCCATTTTAATGGATTCGATTTATATATTTTCTTCTCTTCCCTCCAAAAGAAACAAAAGCAATACATTTTTCTGAAGCAAAAAGAAAAGTGGCCATAACACAAGAAACAATAAACATATAATATTTTTTTCATTAACAATCCAAACACTACAAAACATAGAATATACAACTTAAAAATGAAAATACAAATTAATGAAAAATGGGGTACATGTCATATTAGCAATGCAAAAGACCAGCTTAAGCATAGTTTCTCTAAATCAACAATTAATCAAAGGAAAGTGCCCTTTTCTCAAATATGCACAAAAATATTTCGGTCACTTCTAGGGAAAAATTAATCAAAACTTTCTGCTAATTCTATATTACAGCATGTATTACTAATGGCTTACAAAACTTAAGCATCATCTTACACCTAACATTTACAACCTTTTCCAATCATTAGACACTCATTCAATCCAATCTGTCAAAAATAAAATTATTTCATTTCTATATGTATGAAATAATTACTGATATGTTATGGATCTCAAGTGGTCAATGTGTATGATTGGGACAGTGATCAGAATAACGTCATGGATCTAAAATGGGCCAAGAAACAGAGAAGCATCTCTGTCTGGCACATCTGTGTATTCATTGCTGCAGTAATTCTATTACTTCTAAAGTAATTCTAAATGTACATGTCCTCGTCCTACAAAAAAGTCTAAAGTTTTCATATGTAAATTTGCTCTGCCCCTCTAGAGTTTATGTGGAGTCTGTCTAGTAATGTCACTTGACAGAATGTTTCCTGCTGGGTTCCTATTATTCTTACAATAATGTGTCCCGCTGAAAAACGTTAAACAATAAGGACTCGATGAGATGGCCCTTTTCTTCTATGTGTTGAGCATGTGACACTTTAATGAAGTAAATTTCATGGTAAAATGCACAATCCTAGGTACAATTCTATGATGCAAATGAGAAAGAAAATATTTAAATTTTAATTTTTCAAGCAACAATACCAACATCCACTGCAACCCGTGTCTCTGAAAGAGTCCTGCACGGTCATGCTTTTAGCCAAGATTTTACAATAAGTCATGCTTCATGGGTGCAGTTCTAATACTAACAAAAATGGGAAATCACACTGATATCTCCTTCTGAGCCACCTGTATAAAAAGGACCTATGGTCAGTTAGCCTCAGCTTTGAGCTTTTGGGTTCATCTCCAACAATTGCCTGTGAAGTAGATTAACATTCACATAGGGTGGCAAACTTGAGGATGGAGAAGAACCGAACTGCAGTTCTGGAAAGGGGTCCAGTGGCTACCCAGTGGTCTTTGGTGTCATTCACTGCTGCTGCTGCTGCTGCTGCCACCATCCTCTTGCTTGGGGGAAGATGAACTGTCTCGGACTGGCAGCAGGTCATAATGGCAAGGGATGTGACTGTTCTTTGGGAGGTCATATGGATCCTGGGTGCGATGCCCATTATTGTTGAATATTCCTTGGACAACACTCACTGTAGGTTCTGTGACAACCAGGGACACATTAATTGATAAACAATGGGAAATTTAAAAATATACAATATGGCATTTCATGCAAGTATCAAACATGCCAGAGGAACGTTCATAAAAATATAAGAAAGTATTTTAAAAAAACAAACAATCCTTGTATAATTCCATAGAGGTGACTACTCTGTGGTTGGTAACCCACTGACACAAACGATGTTCAGAACAAAGGGTGACTGTGTGGTTGGGATGAAGACATCAAGGGAATATAAAGAAACCCTGGACATGAATCACTGTAAAACCTGGGGGATAATCTAGTCCAAGCCCCTTCCTGTACAGGTAACAACAACAAGGTCTTTGGCGATCACTTGATTCATGGAAACGTGTAACAAATTCACAGCTTTAGGATTCGGGACTCAGGCTTTCAGTTGTGTTCCCATCTCACAGTGGTGGGCTTAGGGGACAATTCAAAAGGGAACTGCTGCTCACTTCCAAAAATAAATTTAGTTCATCCTGGTTTCCATTTTAAAAAGCTGTCTTAATACTGTAAAAAGAGTCGCATATCTTTCTGTGACATTTCTATGGCATAAAATGAATGACTGGTGACTAGAGTTAAATAAGTCACTTCATTTACAAGTACAGTTGACCCTTGAACAACTCAGGGTTAGGGCTGCTCTACACATAACCCCAACCCACCACAACTTAAAATCCATAGTCAATCTTTAAATTGGCCCCACTATTTACCATCTCACATCCTTGGATTGAACCAACAGAAGAGTGCATAGAAGTATAGCATTTACTAGTGAAAAAAATCCGTGTATAAGTGGATTCATGCAGTTCCAACCCATGTTGTTCAAGGATCAACTAGAATAGAGAATTTTTTAAGGTTCAAATCATAAATACTGGGAAAGATATGGAGAAAGAAAAATGAAAATGTAAAGCTCTACTATCCAGGATTGCTCTGGTATGTTTTAGCTTCCTCAAATGGATGTGCAAGGGGCAATCAAAATAACATTAATTGAATTCTTATTAATTTGTATCAGATTCACAGCTGGGAATATTACTGATCTATTAGACAAATACAGAAGTAAAATGTTAAAATTCTGCTAAAAGCATTATATTGGTATAATGGATGCAACCAGGAAATGGAACCATCTGTTTAATCCACTTGAACCATTTGTTTTGGCTAACTCAACATATTAGCTAATATGATACACGTGCTGTTCCACATGCATGCTAGAATATTCACTATGGTTACAAAACAAAAGATGGATAACCAGGGAGGTAAGAAAAAACCTACTTTGACTTTTCGAAATAGTATTTTTCCTGCAAAGTTCATTCGACACCAACTAATATGGTCACCATAAACACAGGCTGAATTTAAAATACAGACCATTATTTACCATAAAATGTATATAAACTGCAACTACTGTATTCTCAAGGACTTTAAAATTGTTTCAAAAGAATATTCTCATTCACTAGATTCTTTCTTTGGTTAAGAAAACTTACCAACTTCATAGACATTCTTGTTGGCAGAGGCTGAGTTATTGATCTCTGCATATGGGGAATCTCTCCGCGCTGGTGACTTCATCTCCACATAACCACACTCTGAGTGTTTGGGAATAAGGACAGGTGGGTCTTTAATAGTGGCGTATGGGTTTTCAGAACTGCTTAGGGAGCAGTTACTTGAATTATATTCAGAATGCTTCCCCAGGTCTGTGAAGAGAGACAGAGGGGTGAAAAGCAAATGTTATTTCATAGGCAACAACATTTATTTTCTTGGCGATTAACAGATTACTTCTTTTTCTTTGCATCTAGTTTTATATCATTTCTAACGACAGAATACTATCCATTCTCCACTTATTTCGGAGAAAACCAGCTATAAAATTACCCATCCACAAAGTAATTGTGGCTCCTCTCTAAGGTGAGGATCAGTGTAAACATCATGGATTTGATTTCATTTTCTGACTCTTTGCGACCCCATGGACTATACAGTCCATGGAATTCTCCAGGCCAGAATACTGGAGTGGGTAACCGTTTCCTTCTCCAGGGGATCTTCCCAACCCAAGGATCGAACCCAGGTCTCCCACATTGCAGGTGGATTCTTTACCAGCTGAGTCACCAGGAAAGCCCCTTTTATTATCACACTCAAATAAAATTAACTCCACTCTATTTTACTAATAGTCTTTGGATCCTCAAAGGCTTTGACCAAGACCTCACATGTTGCTGGCTCCAGGAGCACAAGGAGGTTCTATTTTGATGGTGAGGAAGGCAATTGCGCTGTAAGGCTTCCTCATAAAACCTCAGGTCTGGGCACATGAAGTTATTATTCAAATTCTTCTCAAAAAGCTGTCTTCAGTGAACATGTAACCAGGCTGACCTCTTCCTCTTTTCCCTGCTTCTTCCTTCTTCGTATTTCTCTCTCTCCATAAGCCATATTTCTTTGAGGGGAATTATGAGTGTTTTCCCAGCAAACTAAGATCTTGGTTCTCTAAAACTTCTGCTCTAACAGGATCCACCTACATTCACACTCTTGCTGGCAGTCAAACCTGGCTGTGGGTTTGTTAGAGTAATTTACCACACTAACTGCCTTCCCAGGTGGGACTAGTGGTAAAGAATCCACCTGCTAATGCAGAAGACATAAGAGACACAGGTTCGATCCCTGGGTCAGGAAGATCCCCTGGAGAAGGGAATGGTAACCCACTCCAGTGCTCTCGCCTGGAGAATATCATGGACAGAGGAGCCTGGCAGGCTATCGTCCATGGGGGTCACAAAAGGGTCAGACATGACTGAAGCAACTTAGCACGCATGCACGCACCACAGTAACAATGCTACCTTTTCTCTGGAGTGCCAATTTTTCTGGTTTAACAAATTATTTTTGTCTCTGAGATTGAAAAACATTTTAAATTGTGATTCTGATAAATGTATTTCTTCTGCAAATTCAGGCAATACCTTTCAAGGATTTTCCCATATAACTTCTGTCAAGTCCAAAAGCACCTGTGACAAAGGAAGAAAAAAAATCCAGTGAGAACTGAAAGGAAGAGGAAAAAAAAAAAAAAGGAAGGGAAAACCCATCTACTAGTCTCAGGTCACTGGAGTATGATGGTTTGGGCACCCACAGTCTCCCCACTCCAGGAAATAACCAAGGCTGCTGTTCTCCAAACCTTGACACTGGATCACTTGGGTCAGATGTTGCAGTACTTCAGAGTTAACAAAATGTTATGTATCATCCTGAGCTTTCTCTTGCCTGTTTCAGTGGCTTTGGGAAAGGCTGGTCAACATGGGGTAGACACCGAGGAACCAATGAACCAAGAAGGTTGACTTGATTCAAGGTTGCTCAATGGAAAAGACACAGCCAGGCAGACTTGAGACAACGGACTGGACTCCATCACTTGTTAGCTGCATGACTTTACACAGACATTCAACTTGCTGAGCCTCAATTTTCATATCTCTAAAACAGGGAAAACATAACTCACCTTCTAAGCCTCACAGGGTTGTTGTGAACATAAAGTGAAACAGACCATATGGAAAGGCGTTGTAAATGCTGAGGTGTCATATAGATGAATGGTATTTCAGTTACCGTAATACTTTTTTAAAAAATTGATTTTGCTGACATATACCTGATTTACAATGTGTCAGTTTTTGTGGTAGAGCAAAGTGATTCAGTTATACATATATTTTTTCATTATAGATTATTTTAAGATATTGAATATTGTTTCCTCAAGAATCTGCCTGCAATGCAGAAGACCCAGCTTCGATCCCTGAGTTGGGAAGATTCCCTGGAAAAGGGAATGGATATCTATCTACTCCAGTATTCTTGCCTGGAGAATTCCATGGAGAGGAGCCTGGTGGGCTACAGTCCTTGGGGTCACAAAGAATCAGACACAACTGCATGACTAACACTTGCACTTTCCCTATACAGTAGGGCTTTATAATCTACATATAGTAGTTTATATGTGCTAATCCCAGACTCCTAATTTACCCCACCGTCTTCCCCCTTTGGTAACCATAAATTTGTTTTCTATGTTTGTGGGTATATTTCTGTTTTGTAAATAAGTTCATGTGTATCATTTTTAAAGATTCCACATATAAGTGACCTCACATGGTATTTGTCTTTATCTGATTGATTTACTTCATATAGTATAATTTCTAGGTCCACCCATGTTGCTGAAAATGCATTATTTCATTCTTTTGATGGCTGAGTGGTATTCCATATGTAGTATATACACGTGCATACCACATCTTTATCCATTCTTCTGTCGATGGACATTTAAGTCTCTTCCATGTCTTGACTATTTGACTATGAACATGGGGTGCATGTATCTTTTTGAATTATAGTTTTATCTGGATATATGTCCAAGAGTGGGATTGTTAGATCAGATGTGCATACATATGTGCAGTTACTTCAGTCGTGTCTGACTCTTTGTGACCCCATGGACTGTATCCCATCAGACTCCTCTGTCCATGGGATTTCACAGGTAAGAATACTGGAGTGGGTTGCCATGCCCTTCTCCACGGCATTCTTCCCAACCAAAGGGATTTAACCCACATCTCCTGCATTGGCAGGCAGATCCTATACCACTGGGCCACCAGGGAAGCCCTGTTAGACTCTGTGGTAGCTCTAGTTTTAGTTTTTTAAGGAACTTCCATACTGCTTTCCACAGTGGCTGCACCGATCAATTACTATAACACTTCGTGTGTCACTACACCCTCAGCTGCAGTCTATCTGTAAGCAATCCAGGGTATCTGCAATTATTCTTTAATAGAATGTCACGGATTTAGGTTAAAAACAGAAAGTAAAGTAGTAACTTGTGATGAATATTCAAATAACCATGAGAAGAGTAAGGAAATTATTTCCCTGCATGGCATGTCTGTGCATAATTTTCTTAGAGTGGTATTAAACTCAAGTTCAGAGGGTGATATTCCCTGGGGATACACATTTGTGGAGAAAGAGGGAGGATCCCTGAAGGAGAGAGTGTGTGTCTACTATCAATTGTTAGAGGACACGAAACAGGGATGTCTACCTCTCAGGCGTGCTCTCTTGAGTCTGGTATGTGAAGAATAGCCAGGCAAGCTCCCAGATAGTGGGAAAGGCACCAAGTTGTTCAGGAAGACAGGATAAAAGAATGTGTGGTGAAGAATCTGCCTTGCCATAAAGAGATCTGGCCTTTTTGCCCTTGGTTCCTGAGAGGTGATCTCTAAGTCCTTGGAATGTCCTGCCCAATACAAGTGTTTCTTTTACTTGGGGGCCTGGACAGTCTAACAACAGTGATTTATGTGAGGGGGTTGAGCCACTTGGTATCAGCTCACCCTCCAGATGGACTGAAGACTAAAGTCAGCCAGATGGACAGTCAACCATGTCTCTGTGACCAAGCCCCCCTAAAAACCCTAGACACTGACGCTGAAGTGAGCTTCCCTGGTTGGCGACACCCTGTGTACCGTCACACATTTTTGCTAGGAAAAGTTAGCACTTTCTATGATTCCGTTGGAAAAAGACAACTGGAAGTCTCACACTGTGAACTTTTCTGGACTCTGCCCCGTGTGATTTGAATCTGTATCTTTTTGCTGTGATAAACTGTAACCATAAGTGTAACAGCTTTTAGTGAGTTCTGTCTTTATAGTAAATTATTGATCCCAGGGGCAGTCTTAAAGACCTTCAAATTTGTAGTTGCTATCAGAAGTGAGGCTGCTCTTAGGGATTCCTGGACTTATTAAAGTGACTCTATGAAGACGAGTAGTGGCTGTGGCCTGAGAGCAGCTTAATCAAGGAAGTCTACACTGATGGTGAAGTCGCTCAGTCGTGTCTGACTCTTTGCGACCCCGTGGACTGTAACCTACTAGGCTTCTCCATCCATGGGATTCTCCAGGCAAGAATACTGGAGTGGATTGCCATTTTCTTCTCCAGGGGATCTTCCCAACCCAGGGATCGAACCCGGGTCTCCCGCATCGCAGGCAGACTCTTTAACCTCTGAGCCACCAGGGAAGATAAGTCTACACTACCCTTTGCCTAATTCTCTTGGCCACCTCCAAGCTGTGGCAGTCTTTTTAAATGTCCATCTTGATCTTAGCTGTGCAAGGTCTAGCCTTCCCCAAGGGAAAGCAACATGAAGGATAACAACTTAGGGAATAAGAGTGGGGCTATGAGATTAGCCATGCTTGGCAGATTCCGTCTCTTCTGCCCTGGTTGATCAGAGCGCAGTTTTAACAAAGGAGCAAGTGGGCTTTTTCATAAACTCCCATCTGTCTCAGTCTCTGAAGAGGTGTTTTCAAATGCTCAAATTAATCTACTTCATACAATAAGCCAGAACATGATCCTTATCTCTATTTTTGTGTGTTTTTGTTGTTCAGTTGTGTCTGACTCTTTGCAGCTCCATGGACTGCTGCACGCCAGCCTACTCTGTCCTCCAACATCGCCTGGAGTTTGCTTAAATTCATGTCCATTGAGTTGGTGAAGCTATCCAATTATCTTAACCTCTGCTACCCCCTTCTCCTTCTGCCTTCAGTTTTTCCCAATATCAGGGTCTTTTCCAGTGAGTCAGCTCTTTGCATCAGGTGGCCAAAGTATTAGAGCTTTAGCTTCAGCAACAGTCCTTCCAATGAATATTCAGGGTTGATTTCCTTTAGGATTGACTGCTTGGATCTCCTTGTGGCCCAAGGGACTCTCAAGAGTCTTCTCCAGCACCACAATTCAAAAGCATCAGCTCTTTAGCACTCAGCCTTCTTTATGGTCCAACTCTCACATATGTACATGACTGCTAGAAAAACCATAACTTTAACTATACAGACCTTGATCAGTAAAGGAATGTCTCTGCTTTTTAATACTCTATCTAGGTTTGCCATAGCTTTTCTTCTAAGGAGCAAGGGTCTTTTAAGTTCATGACTACAGAGACGATTTGCAGTGATTTGGGAGCCCAAGAAAATAAAATCTGTCACTGTTTCCATTTTCTCCCCTTCCATTTGCCATGAAGTGATGGGACTGGATCTCTATTTTACAAATGAACAAATCAGTCTTGAGAGGGTGAGTACAAGTGTCATACCACAGAACCAGGAATTGATTTCAGGGCCTTTGCGTCAAATTCTGGGCTCTTTCAGACAGCATTACAACTTTTCCATCATTTAAAACACTGCACACTTCATTATCCATAATAAGCCATATTCTGTTCTTTGTAAGAGAAGACTTTTTCTACGCCACAACTTCACAGGGATATTAAATGCAGAATTACTTTTGGATGGGAACAAACCAAGGAGATCCAGAATTTCCAATGAAGATTTTATGTTCCTAATAATCAGTCCCTTGGGTCTCACTGAGACAGAAAGCAGAGAAATTTATATGTGACCATTACAGTGACTGTGTATTCTGGAATCAAGACAAACTCCGTTAAGTGGAGATGGAATGAGAGAACTTTTCCCTCATTAGTGCTGGGTGGTATTTTACTAAGTACAGTTATCATCTTGATTTTACACACTTTCATCAGCCTTTTTGGAGAAGGAGATGGCAACCCACTCCAGTAATCTTGCCTGGAGAATCCCACGGACAAAGGAGCCTGGTGGGCTACAGTCCATGGAGTCGCAAGGAGCTGGACATGACTGAGCGACTAACACACACCACACACAATTCATGTACTTCTTTGAGCTAGATTATTAACCTTCCTAAACTTAAGTGATTTCACCAATAACTATACTGTAAATCTGGCATATAAATAATTTTACTGTAAGTGTGTAGATGTACACATCCTATTGATAATGTTAGTGAAGAATTCAGATAAAAGCTAAGAATTTGAACTTATTTTCTATTACAGTAGTAATAGGGGATTCCAGAGCCCACACATGGTTCCTGCAAGTGGCTTAGATGAATTGACATCTAAGGTGTTCACAGAAGGATCAGAGAGGGAGTGGGGAGAAGACCAACTATGAGACCCAGTTTTACCATCTTCCTTCCATGAAATCTTAGACAAGAGTTAACCTGTTTCTTCCTTTATAAAGCAAGATTTGTGGAAGGGCCCACACAATGAGGGGTGCCAGATTTGGCAAACAAAAACATAGCAAGTCCAGTTAAATTTGAATTTTAGAGAAACAACAAATAATTTTTTGAATAAGTGTGCCTTGTGCGATACTTGGGATATACTTATCCAAAAATTATTTGTTTCTTATCTGAAATTCCAAATTAATGGGACTTCCTTCCAACCTTATCATTAAATAAATACATATGAAAGGGTTTGCTTTCAATACATAGGAAAGTGACGATAAGACACTGCACCCATGTTAGTTACTATGTGGAGCTCCTCCCTGAGAATAAGAATATACCACATGCTGAATGGGGAGTCACAGCAGTTATTTAAGTGGAGTCACTCCAGGCCCTCTGCAAGAGAGCCCTGAGGTTAAAACAATTCTTGTCCTACTACAACACTGTTTGTCCTTTCCACTCTTATCCTCTCTAAGGTGGACAGTGGAGTTTCCCAGGAGCCACACCAAGTGTGACATCACTCTTGATTGGATGCAGAGCAGCTATGAAAATTCAGCTGACCTCTATTAAGTCAGATGTCATAAAAGTGTTAAACAGTGGCCGTTCTTCTCAGTAATTTTTTTGTTGTTTCATTTTGAAAAAAGTAGTCATTTTTCACAAAAATGCATTTTATATTATCAGGAAATAAGAGTTGTTATAATCAGTAAATTAATAAACAGCCCTCTGATTTTATTTCTACTCTGGCAAATATCAATAAATATAACCCATGTTAGTAGGGGCTTTTGGGGATCCTTGATTACTTTTTTAAAAATTAACTTATTTATTTTAATTGGAGGCTAATTACAACATTGTGGTGGTTTTTACCACACATCAACATGAATCAGCCACGGGTACTATATTAAAGTGTTTTGATTCCCAGATGTTTGAGAACCTCTGACTCACTATATTCCCAATGATATCTCCATTTTCTCACCTAAAAGAGGAAAGGGCCTCAAGTAAGGGTACCTCATTTTGTGAATGTGTGTGCTAAGTCGCTTCAGTTGTGTCTGACTCTTTGCCACCCTATGGACTGTAGCCCAGCAGGCTCCTCTGTCCATGGGATTCTCCAGCAAGAATACTGGAGTGGGTTGCCATGCTCTCCTCCAGGGATCGAACCTGTGTAGCAGAGAGCAAAGAGAAGCACACATGCGGGAACCAAGCTGACGGGGTTCAAATCCCAGCTCTACAATATCACAGGCTTTGAGGACTTCCACAGCTGACTTAACCTCGTTATGACTCAGTGTCACAATGGGAGCAGGGAGATGATGATGCCAATCATGGTACCTACAGCAGTACTTGTGAGAATTGAGTTGATACATGGAAAGGTGGGGTGTAAGCCACAAGCAGGCAGTGATCCTTGTCTCTTTATTGATTCCTTGTTCACAGTAAGAACTCAATACATGCTGAATAAATAAAGCACCTAGGACAGTAAAAGCCCCACACAGGGATTAGGTATAACGCTATGTCTTTCTTTTTCTGTGCATATTTTCAATAGTTGCTTTGGCACTGTTGTGGATCTCTGAGTGTTTGAAGTGACTAAAAGATAAAGATGCTGGTGGAGGTTGGGGGATGGGGAACTTGCCGAGCTCGTTGAGGTAGCCGCCATGTTTCCAGTCTGCAGGCAGTGTGCCTGTGTAATCTACCACAGGGCCTCTCTTCCCAGGATTCACATTTTTCAGATTCACAAACAGCTGATTATTTTTTGACTGTTAAAAATATAAACAACAAAAAGATTTTAAAAAGAAAATACAATATGGCACAGTGCAGTGTTACCCATCTAGGGGAAGCAAGTCCATGGAGCGTATCAAGGACTGGTCCTTACATGAGGATGCACCAAGGGACAGAGGTGACCACTTCTGACCTGGTGAGACTTAGAGGCAGCAGGAGTAGGTGCCCCTCAGCCCTAACCATTCCCTCCATCACCTTACTTCTACATTTTAAGTTGTTGCTCTGTGCCAATTAGGCCTCACTTGGATTTACATACATGGAACTTTGAACTAAAAAAAAAAAAAACAATTTCTGAGCCTTCCCATCAAACACTGTATAATCATGTATGAGTCATTCTTAGCAGTTTTCTTAGCTATAAGCATGAAGATAATATGATCAACTTTTCTCCCTCCCTGAATGGGAATGAGAACAAATTGTATGATAAATACCAAAGTCTCTGGAGAATATGAAATGCTATTTAACTATGAGGTACTATAATTAAAATCTAGCTGCATTAATTTAATTGCAACTGAATAATTTAATTAGCTTGGCTTTCTTCTAATAGAGAGCTGGAATTAGACAACGGAGATCGAAAATATAACTCGAGCACAGTTGGAAGGGAGAAATGTTTGGGATTTCAGAGCACTCTGGAAGAGGCCTGGTGGTGAGCTGGATGGGTCCAGGGGAGCTGCTCCAGTTTCTAGACAGCCCTGGGCCTCCAATCTCTCTGGGCCTCTGTAAAATAGGATAATCACTCAAGTCATAGGATTGGTATAAAGATTAAACAAATTTATATTTGTAAAGTGATTAGAAACACCTGGCACATAGTATTAGGTTGTTTTGTCTGGTAACTTTTTACCCACCAAACTGCAATTTCATATGGTTCAATGAAAATAAATAAATGCATATTATTATTGTTGTCATTACCCAAGTACAGGTGGCCAGGAAAGGGCACTAGAAGGTGATCACAAAAGACAAACCTGCCAGTTTTACCCGGGCTGGAGTCTGCTATAGGTCTGCTATGAGACATTATTTTAAAACCACATGCAATATTAGAAACACTTTCCAAAAGAAGTGCAATGGAAACAGTACAAGTTACAGAGACAGAGAGACTGACTCACCTCACTGCAGCCTCACTCACAAGCTATGTTTGGAAGTGACTTAAGTTCCCCGTTACTTAGGGCTTTTTTGTCAGTAAACTTGGGATCCTAATACACACCCATGGGACTGTTTGGAGGAATAAGTGAGATAATTGACGTACGTATGTGGAATGGCAGCTGGCCAACCGCGGCCCTCAGGCACGCCTGTTCCTTGCTCTTCCCCCGCCCCTCAGCGACCTGGACCGTCTCCTCTCACCTTGGCAATCCTGTCCCTGTTGTTGACGTGAGGGGATGCGGCACACTGGGTGAGCGTGTGGTAACTGGGATTGGTGAAGTAATGGCTGTTAGCATTTCCACCGCTGCCATGAGGAAGGGTTTCTGACAACAAAGAAGGAAACGGTTAAGATGGCAGGCTCCTTAAACGTGTGTGGGAAAGAGGGAAGTGAAGCAACAAGAACAACTGTTTGGACTGATTCCAGATCACAAGCGGGCAGAATCCCCTCCTGCCCGGCATGCTCAGCGAAGCCTGTGGAAGCAGCAGGCGCCTGCCTTTCTGTCCACCTCCTGGAAAAGTCTGAAAGCATCCACCAACAACTGTTCTCTGCTCTGGGGCTTGTACAAGCTGGGAAGGCATTGCTTTGAAGCTTCTTCCACTGTAACTTCCCTCTGTGTTTAAACACTTGAGCTCTTGAGACAATATTCTTTCTATTTCTCTATCTACTTATAAATCAATCTATCTACCTACCTAGCTACCTATCCATCCATCCATCCATCCATCCATCCATCCATCCATCCATCCATCCGTCTGTCTAACTGTGCTCGGTTTTAGTTGCAACATGTAGGATCTAGTTTCCTGATCAGGGATTGAAGTCAGGCCCCCTGCATTGGGAGCATGGAGTCTTAGCCACTGGACCACCAGGGAAGTCCAGACAATACTCTGCACTAGAAATGTACCACTAAGTAAATCAGCTACTTTATGGATTCCCACAGAATCACTTTATTTATAAACCTGAAACCCTTCACTGATTGCCCCCAAATTAACAAATGCCTTAAGGTTGCAAATTCTTCACTTATATGAATCTTCTGAAGACTGAATGCATCACTTAAAAATTTACTTTTATGGGGTCTTGTGACAAAAATGAAGATTCAGGGGTTTTATTAAAGAACAGCCTTGGTTCTTGGAGAAGGCAATGGCACCCGACTCCAGTACTCTTGCCTGGAAAATCCCATGGACGGGGGAGCCTGGTGGGCTGCCGTCCATGGGGTCGCAAAGAGTTGGACTTGACTGAGCAACTTCACTTTCATCCATTGGAGAAGGAAATGGCAAGCCACTCCAGTGTTCTTGCCTGGAGAATCCCAGGGACAGGGGGGCCTTGTGGGCTGCCATCTATGGGGTCACACAGAGTCGGACACAACTGAAGTGACTTAGCAGCTTAGCAGCAGCCTTGGTTTTTGCTAATCCCCTCAAACTGTTTATGTGAGTTGGTTGCTGTGTGGCTAATGATGTACATGGGCTCCAGGACAGGGTGGAGGGTACCTGGGAAGAACCCAAGGCCAAAGACAGAAGACCTGTTTTTTTTCTCTGATCTGCTCCATGACCTTGGTGAAGTTATGGCCACCTCTTCCTCTCCCCTCCCTGTCCCCCACATATGACAACAGCTTGGGATCAGGCGTCCAGCAAAGCTCCTTCTAGGTTGACATTTCCAACATTTAAAGCAACCATATAATGAACTCAATTTGAAATCTCTCATAAGAGAAAACAGTGTTGATTTTACCATTATTGACACATAAAACACATCTCTAACAATGCATCTTCTCCAAACATAAAAGCTGCTCAAGGCTAATTGACAGTACCAATGGGCAGCACAGCCAAACACTCGGTTTCAAAGAACCAGGATGAAGTCTCGCTTTTCATGGGGTGAAATGCCTCTAACGAGTCCAGTCTCACCTGAAATGGCATAGTCTGCATTCATGACCCTCATGGCGGGGGTGTAGGTAACCGCTGGCATGCTCGATTCCTTCCCCTTCTGCCTGTGTCTATAAATAATGAACAATGCCAGGAGGAACAGAACAACTAAGGCAAGAACAACGATGCCCGCGATGGCCCCGATCTGGTAGGAAGCAGCGGGGAGCGCCGTACTGGTCCTGCTCAGGCTGTTCAGATTGCCCACTATGATAACACCAGCTAGAAAAGGAAGAGGAGAGATGTGAGCAAGGATGACAATGTGCCAGACAGATATTTGATCTCTATTTACAAAAACCTCCCACAGTGCTAATAAAGCTTGGATATTTTCAGTACATGAAATCTTCATTTGGAAACTTGTGAAAACAGAGCAGGAAGGAAGAACAGACAGTCTTCATTTTCATACGTTGTTGGTTTGTCTGTGTCCAGAAGAAGTATTCACTAAGGTTCAGAAAAAAAAAAAAGAGAGAACCCAAAGATTCAACAGTAGGGTTTGGGAGCATCTCCCAGATTTCTGATTAAATGCTTAGACCAGAAATTAGTTGGGGATAACAATTTATCTAATTTTTACTGTTTTTTATTTACTGTCCAGCATTAAGCTTATGAGTGGCTAACTCAAGTCCCTAACTTAATATTATGTCTCTCTTTAGCATTTCTAAGAGGAAAGTAATTTTCCTTCCAATTAAGAATAAGTCCATTATAAATCTCGGAGAAGGCAATGGCACCCCACTCCAGTACTCTTGCCTGGAAAATTCCATGGACGGAGGAGCCTGGTAGGCTGCAGTCCATGCGGTCGCTAAGAGTCGGACACAACTGAGTGACTTCACTTTCACTTTTCATTTTCATGCACTGGAGAAGGAAATGGCAACCTACTCCAGTGTTCTTGCCTGGAAAATCCCAGGAACGGGGAAGCCTGGTGGGCTGCCGTCTATGGGGTCGCACAGAGTCGGACACGACTGAAGCGACTTAGCAGCAGCAGCGGCAGCAGCAGCAGCAGGCATTATAAATCTAGTCCAAGATCAGGATCTGTCTGGTCCCAATTTCAATAGGCCTTTTATATCAGAAAGTATATTCTATGCAGAATTTTCCAGGACAGAAAAGTCTGTCCCAATACCAAGTAACATCACCTCGCCTAAAACCTTACTTTTTAAAATTCAGAATTTCACTTTACATAGTTCTCCCTCAAGTTCCATCAAGTGAAGACCCAAGTGATATGAGCTGAGAGTCAAGAAACCTGGTATCTAAAAACAATTGATTCATACATTTTGAACTTTCCCTTAAGCTCCTAGGCTGCAGTTTCATCATCTGTAAAAGAGGAAGCTGGCCTCCAAGAAGGTTCTTCCAGCTCAAGTGTCCCTATGACCTTCTTATAAGACAACATGCCTTGAAAGGAACCAAGGCCAATGTAGTGTGATCACAATGGACAATGCATTGTAACAATGATGTGGCTGCGGAATATAATGTCAGACTTTTATGATGGCCAAGTACAAGTCATGGACATGTCAAAGTTATTTTATGAAAGAAAGTTAAATACAAATACCCACATAGTGTACAGTTTAAGATAACTCCACTTACAAGAATTTTATGAAATTTCTATATGAATTTTCTAAAGCCTTTATCACCTGTTTGTTTAAGACTACATGCACTAGGAGCGCTCATGTTTCTGAACCATCTTTCTTAAGGGTGCCATCTATCCCAGAATCAGAATTGCTCAAGTAGGACTGATTACGTTTACTATATTTGCAGATGACTGTGCCATGCATCCTAGTTAAGAACCAAGGGGACAAGTTTCTTAAGAAGCTAAACATGCAACCACCATACAACCCAATCCTTCTACTCCTATGAACTTGCCCAAAAGAAAAGAAACCCTGCTGCTGCTGCTGCTAAGTCGCTTCAGTCTGTCCGACTCTATGCAACCCCATAGACGGCAGCCCACCAGGCTCCCCCGTCCCTGGGATTCTCCAGGCAAGAACACTGGAGTGGGTTGCCATTTGCTTCTCCAATGCATGAAAGTGAAACGTGAAAGTGAAGTCGCTCAGTTGTGTCTGACTCTTCGCGACCCCATGGACTGCAGCCTACCAGGCTCCTCTGTCCATGGGATTCTCCAGGCAAGAGTACTGGAGTGGGGTGCCGTTGCCTTCTCCAAAGAAACCCTATGATGCCACAAAGACTTGAAACACTATTGTTCACAATAGTTTTATCTGCAGTAGCCCAAACTGGAAGCAGTCCAAATGTCCATTAACAGGTGAATGGATAGGTAGACAAATTATGGTATAACCACGCAATAGAACATTATTCAGCAACAGAAGGAATTGAAGTATGGAGATACACAACAACATGGTTCAATATCAAAATAATTATGCTGAGTAAATAAAATCAGATGAAAAAGAGGAGAGTATGGTTCTACATATATGAAATTCTAAGAAATGCAAACTAATCTCTAGTGACAGAAAGTAGATCACTTATCAACTGAGACCTAGAGGACAGCGGTGGTCGGGAACAGCATGAGGAAATTTTGGGGGGTGATGATATATTCATTATTTTTATTGTGGTGATAGTTTCATGGATGTATAGATATATCAGATTTTATCAAGTGGTATTCTTTGTTTTTTACATATGTGTTGTATTGGGCTGGCCAAAAAGTTCATTCAGGTTTCTCTGCACACTGTTATGAACTTTTTGCCCAACCCAATATATATATACACATATGTGTATGTGTGTATACAAAATATAATTATATATGTGTGTGTTGCTTTTTTACAGCTAATTATATCTCAATAGGGCTTCCCTTGTAGCTCAGTCGGTAAAGAATTTGCCTGCAGTGCAGGAGACCTGGGTTCGATCCCTGGGTTGGGCAGATCCCCTGGAGAAGGAAATGGCAACCCACTCCAGTATCCTTGCCTGGAAAATCTCATGGACAGAGGAACCTGGTGGATTGCAGTCCATGGGCTCACAAAGAGTCAGGCACGACTGAGCAACTAACACACATGTCTCAATAAAGCTGAAAAAATTGAAGGCACAGTGGAAAAGTCATGAGCTTCGGAAATCCTAATATATTCTACTACAGATATTAACATAGGTAACCTCGGGCAAATCACTCCGCTTCTTTGAGCTGCAGTGTCTCCACCTGAGTAATCATCTGTGACTAGCATCCTTACCTTGATCACATCGTGCCCCCTTCCATCCTGGGCTGCAGTAACAGGTTCCGGTGATGTGGTCACAGGTAGAGTTGTTCAGACAGTCACATATCTGGCGGCAGCCATAGCCATACGTCCCTGCAGGGCACTCTGAGAAGGAGATGAAAGTCCAATGTAGCTCTCCAGCCTTGGGAACCTGGGGTAAGGGTCTCACTGTATGATCTGGTGTGCCTGGAGGCCAGCCCTTTCAGGGGACCCCTGTCCAGGAGACCTGAACCATCCAGGGTGGCCTACAGCTGGCTGGCATTCCCTGAGTCACGCTGGGACTCTAGAGGCCAGGCGGCAACGGATTGGAGACTGACTCTCATCACAGCTCTTGGCTCTTTCAGAGTGTACATGCCCTCCTCCTTGATGGAGGCCTGTAGAGAGTCTCAGGAATCCCAATAGAACTGATGAAGACCATCATTAAGGGCAATCTGAGATGACGCCACCAGGCAAAACTATGGGGTAAAAGGGGACCACGCTGAAAAATATAGACTGGAGATGCTTCCTTGGGAAGATGCATGTTTTACTGTAAGCTTTAAGATCTGCCGAAGGCATATTCTGCCTTGGATTCGCTGGGAACTGGGAAGGGGGGAGAGGGCAAGTTTGTTAATGTTCTAGGTAAGAACTTCACTTACCATGCGTGTGCTTGGTCGCTCAGTCATGTCTGACTTTTTGGTACCCCATGGGCTGCTCTGTCCATGGGGATTCTCCAGGCAAGAATACTCGAGTGAGTTGCCAAACCCTCCTGCAGTGGAATCTTTCCAACCTAGGGATCCCACTGAGGTCTCCCACATTACAGGCGGATTCTTTACCGTCTGAGCCACCAGGGAAGCCTTCATTTACCACAAAAAGCCTCAAAATTTGGATTTGCAGGTTGAAGTCTGAGACACTAAAATAATGGGATTTTTATGATATAGTTGTGTAAGCGTTAGGCATGAATTTCAAAGAATAGACTGCTGCTGCTGCTGCTAAGTCGCTTTAGTCGTGTCCAACTCTGTGCGACCCCATAGACGGCAGCCCACCGATCTCCCCCGTCCCTGGGATTCTCCAGGCAAGAACACTGGAGTGGGTTGCCATTGCCTTCTCCAATGCATGAAAGTGAAAAGTGAAAGTGAAGTCCCTCAGTCATGTCGGACTCTTAGCGACCCCATGGACTGCAGCCTACCAGGCTCCTCTGTCCATGGGATTTTCCAGGCAAGAGTACTGGAGTGGGGTGCCATTGCCTAAAATAATGGGATTTTTATGATATAGTTGTGTAAGAGTTAGGCATGAATTTCAAAGAATAGACTAGGCATGTTAAATGTAAAAATGATCGTGACAAAATACAGATGCTTTTTGTAAAATGAGCAGCAGGGGGCGATGCACAATCATGATCAGAGTTCTCTGTCACACACAGGGTTTCTGTTTACACAGGAGCATTAGGAGAAGTCTCCAAAAATCAGGACGTTTTAATTTGATGTTCAGAGTAATCATGGAAGTACTCTAAGATGTGCTTATTTAATAAGACTATAAATAGTCTAGCATTTAAGTGAAAGTCAGTTTAAAGCCTATTCTGGCTTCCAGGTATATATACATGTGTATACATGTTTAGGGGGCTTCCCTGATAGCTCAGTTGGTAAAGAATCCACCTGCAATGCAGAAGACCCCGGTTCAATTCTTGGGTTGGGAAGATCCGCTGGAGAAGGAATAGGCTACCCACTCCAGTATTCTTGGGCTTCCCGAGGGGCTCAGCTGGTAAAGAAATCCACTTGCAATGCAGGAGACCTGGGTTCGATCCCTGAGTTGGGAAGATTCCCCTGGAGAAGGGAAAGGCTACCCACTCTAGTATTCTGGCCTAGAGAATTCCATGGGGTCGCAAAGAGTCGGACACGACTGAGCCACTCTCACTCACTTACTTACTTATACATGTTTAGACATGTACATACATAATTATATTGCATACACAAAGTGGTGTACAGGCAACTGTGCAACTAAGTACCTGTTTCATGGTTAAATGAACCATCAGTGCAAAACTAAAATGGGGCCATCTTTGTCCAGGCTAACTCCTGAATATCACTCTTGGTATTTACTAGATGCAAGGATATGCAAATATATTCTAGAGTTTAGGGTTTGGGCTTCCTAAGTGGCTCCAGTGGTATAGAACCTGCTTGCCACTGCCAGAGACAGAGATGCGTGCTCGATCCCTGGGTCAGGAAGATCCCCTGGAGAAGGAAATGGCAACCCACTCTAGTATTCTTGCCTTGAGAATCCCATGGGCAGAGGAGCCTGGCAGACTACAGCTCATAGGGTTGTAAAGAGTCAGACACCACTACAGCAACTTACTACAAGCATGATTCTAGAGTTTAGCAAATAAGATTGAGACAACCTGGCTGTCCAGTGGTGATAGGGGAGGGAGCCTGATGGAGGGAGCATGATGCTTTATTGCCAAAGACCTGCCAACCTTTCCAGGCAACAATGCCCCTACAGCCATGTAATCTTTGGTACGTCTTTCTCATGAGCACACCCTCTATAAGCAGGAAGTGTCCTGCACCTTTCCTGTCATTTATGATAAGAGAGTGAGCCTCATAAGCTCTAAGACCTGATTTATTCAGTGTGAACACTGAATGAAAGTCACAGAGAAAGGAATAATAAACTACCCTGAAACACGAAGTCTAAGGCTAATGTTCTTACAGCCCTGGGAGCAGCTGCATGGCTGCTAGGATAGAAATGGAAACATAAGGATGGGGAATTCCTACAGAGCATACTCTCCCTGAGTGGGAGTTTTTACAAGAACAAAAAAATGAAGGCAATATATTGTCTGGAAGGTTGTTAAGATTAAGATGAGGAGTAGTTAGTGGAAACAGTATAAAAACACTATTTAGAGAAAGTTGTCAAAAGCGTAGCCATATTTGCACAGACTCACCCCCACCCCTATAGTGGATCTGGCTCTGGGTTCCCAGCCCCTCTGAATGCACACTCCTCTTGGGTTCCTGTGGGCTTCTTTGGTGGCTCAGATGGTAAAGAATCTGCCTGCTAATGCGGGAGACCCAGGTTCGATCCCTGGGTCAGGAAGATCCCTTGGAGGAGGGCATGGCAGCCCACTCCAATATTCTTGCCTGAAGAATTCCACGGACAGAGGAGCCTGGTGGGCTACACCCATGGGGTCACAAAAAGGACACAACTGAATAACTAACACACACACCTGGGTGCCCAGCCCCCCTGAATGCACATTCCTCCATCGTGAGATCAGGTTCTGCCTCTGCCATGAAGAAAACTTGACTGGCTCTTTTAAAGCTCTGAGCAGCCATGTTCCAAAAACAAGAAGGGGAGGAAGAGAGAGCCAGCATGAACAGATGGAAAATTTGAATACTGTCTTTACCCTCGTAACCACACTCCCTCCACCCAGATCGCTGATCAGTTCCTCAGAAGAATTCTGAGGACAAAGACAGCCAGTCAGAATCCCAAGGTGGCCGGGTCTCTGGGAGGGGAGGTCAACTGTGCTGGGAAGTGACCAACCATCAGCTCAAACACCCTCAGAGCTGTGGGTCCTGCCTTCACATCGCCAGCTATGTAGGAACACTGACTCTAGGGAAACAGCAGCACCCAGAGATGCTACGCTCTCACACTCACTCTGCTCGCAGTGCTTCCCCATGAAGCCGGTGCGGCAAGTACACTGCCCGGAGATGTGGTCGCAGTCGGCTCCGTTTTGACACCGGCATACCAACGCGCAGTCCTTTCCATAAAAGCCCAGGGGACATCCTGTGCGAGAAAGAAGGACAGCAGTGTCAAGAGGCCATCGAGGAGAAACTCAGCTCTGCCTCCAACGTGTTTGAATCTGAAGGATGCTGAGCCAGCAGAGAGAGAATAAAGATAGTAATGCAATCAGAACTTCTTACAACAGCTTTTGTGGAGCTCTTTGGAGGAAGCTTCCTGAGCAGAAGGCAGAAGAGTTCCATGCCTGGGGCAGTTTAACCATCACTTGTATCCCAGGAGGCAGGCTGCTGTCTTCTTCTTCTTTTTTTTTAAACCATTTACTTTGTATTGGGGTATAGCCAGTTACCAGTATTGTGAGAGTTTCAGGTGAACAGCAAAGGGACCCAGTCATATACATCTATATATCCACTCTCCCTCAAACTCCCCTCCCATCCAGGCTGCCACATAACCTTGGGCAGATTTCCATGTGCTATACAGTAGGTCCTTGTTAGTTATCCATTTTAAATATAGCAGTGTGTACATGTCCATTCCAAACTCCCTAACTATCCCTTCCCGTCAGCAGCCATAAGTTCATTCTCTAAGTCTTTGAGTCACTTTCCGTTTTGTAAGGTAAGTTCATTTGTATTATTTCTTTTTAGGTAACACATAAAAGGTTTGGTGTCTTCTAAAAAAAAGCATCCCATCAACCCCAAGGATATCTGGGGACATTTCTTTTAGTTTTTTTTTTTTTTCACTCAACTATTAGAATCTTGGATTCAAATTCCATGAATTGAACTAAAGTACTTTATGCTAAAATTGCCTACATGCTTCTACTTACAATACAGAATGTCTCCAAGTCTGCTACTAGGCCTGTCTTCTGTATCTGTTACTAATTTAGATAATAGCATCTTCTTCCACAAAGATGTATAGTAGAATTCTGAACTTAAAAACAAAAACAAAACACTGTACTTCATAGGTGCATTGTTAAAAAAAAAAAGCAGCACTGAGCCTTCTTGCTGCTGCACAATGTCAAGACAAAGACCACTGGGCTGAGGACATGCACAAGTGATGCTGGCTTTCCTGGGCCAGAGTGGCCCTGCAGGAGAGTTCAGGGCTCTCCGCCATCATGAAAGCATCAACGCAGGCTGTTTCCAAGCATCACATGCGCTTTTTCTTACAGTGGTTTTAATGAAGGTTCATGTTTCAAGAAACAGAGGCAGAGTAAGGATGCCAGCAAGTGACATCATTGCTACATATCTATTTAGCACCTACCCTGTGCCAGATTCTTTTCCTACATCTTCTCATGAAATCTTTACAGTAGCCCAGAAACACAGGGATATTCTCCCTCTATAGAAGGGAATCGTGTCCACGTGACACAGCCAGCAAATGGCAGGATGGCAGGGCCACGATACAAACACGGGGAGGTCTGGCTCCAGACCCCATGTGCCTCCCACTGAGCTGTGCTATTTTTACTTTAAAAGGCCCTCTGATTGAAGCAGGTCCGAATTTTAGAATTACACACAGTGAGTTTTAAGTACTTTTCCCTGAAGAGCTGAAAAACTTTCTATATATACAATCTTGGCAGAATATGCTTGAGACACCATCACAGCTCAAGGTCTACCTCTCCTTCTAGAAACTTCCCAAAGACATGTTCAATGTATTCTCTAATTTTGTTCTCTAATTAGTATTAAATAAGAATTGCTTAACTTCCGACCCATCTTTCTTCCTTAGCTCATTTTCGTTATTTGAAATTTTATATTATTATCAATGATCACCATAATGCATGCTCTCTTGTCTTGCCTCCTTTACTGCATTGCAGACAAAAGGGCAGAGATCAGTCTTTTTTTTCCCCCCATAGCGCTGAGCTGTGAATTCCTTTGTACATTATACCGTATAATGCTAAAAGTCTCCTAGAAGAGATGGTGAGGACATTATGGGATATAAAATGGACGAAAGAATGAGTGGTTCTTGAAGCATGATCCCTGACTGATATCACCCCCTGGAAGGGTGTTAGCAGTGTGAATTCTCAGGTCCCACCCAGACCAGCTGAATCAGACACTCTGGGAGCAGGGCCAGCAGTCGTGCTAGTCCAGTCAGCCGGCTGACTGTGAAGCTCACTAAAATTCTAGAACCTCTGAATCAGTCTTCTCCCAGAGCACACATTAGGTCAGGCAGTGAGGCTTGCCGTCTTCACTGCATTTCTAATAACTGTCACTTATCTTAATCTTTGTGCTACTAGAACAACTGAGCCTTATAAATAGGGCCTGGTGAAAGCAGAGAAGAGAAAGAAGCTGCACGCTGTCACTTACAGCACTGTTCTGCCTCAGTGTCCTGATATGACACGGGGACAGCAAGCCTGAAACGTGGCAGCTCTTAACCGCCCAGAGGAATGCAGACATCTAGAGGTCACTAGGTGAAGAAGCCCTCCAATACCAGGAACCCTGATGAGCTCAGCTCATCCATGTGCAGGGTAGGGCCATGTCCCCAGGAGTGCCCCCCCCAACCCCCCGCCACCTTGACTTCTGGTGAGGCTCGGAAGGCGTGCCGCTTACTCTGAGTGCAGTAGAGCCCCGTCCAGCCTGGGGTGCATTTGCATTCCCCGTCGTAGGCGCTGCAGAAGGCCCCGTTGTGGCAGTTGCATGTGTGGATGCAGTTCGGGCCCCAGTGCGCCGGGGGACAAGCTGAAAGCACAGCACAGTGTGGAGAGTTCAGTGCGAGTCCCTAGGCCAGCACCCCACAGAGAGGATCCCACCCGCCTGACACAGCTCCTTCAGTGGACAGGTCAGTAGTGAGCATCAGGACTGAGAGCGACCATGCTCCACACAGGGCTCAAACCCAGATGGTGATGCTGACGCCAACAGTGCCATCATTACGATGTGATATTCATTCACGTGCTGCAGACCGAGGTGGGCAGAGCAAACATCAGCCCAAGTTTACAGAGTTAGTTACCTAACAAACCCACACTGAGCACCTAGATATGCCCAGCACTGTGCTAGGTCCAGGGGTGATGGCAGATAACAAGGCAAGGTCCACAGCACCCTCTGAAAGCTGACATTTTTGTAGGGGAGGCAGGCAAACCAATCAGCCAGCCACCCAGCCAGTCAACATAAGGGCAGTAAGGACTATAAGAAAAAATAAAATAGGGAATTGGGGACAAGACTGATGGGAGCTATTCCTTTATGGAAGGTATCTCTGGGGAGAGGACATTTGAGTAGAGATTAGACGGGCAAAATGGTGTGACTTGAGATAAGTACTCAAGGTCACATAATTCTTATCTGTGATCTCTAAACCTGCACTTGTCACTCCACTCTAGAGTTGTCCCTAGAGGCTTGTTTAAAACATGAAGTCTCCTATTTTCATGTGAGAACAGATTTACTATAAAAACTCTGAACTGGAAGAAGCAGAACATAATCAAACTAAATTATTAGGGGTCATCGCCTATCAACGAGCCATGAGAACCTCAGATAAAGGAAGATTATAGGGCAAAATGATTTGCTTTATATTCATACCAATGCTTCAAGAACATAACTACTTAAAAGAAGGAACACTTACAATTTCTATATGGTTATCCAGTAGGGAACATGGCCCCCAAAAGATGATAAATAAATGTGAAGTAATTTTAAAAAAGAAAAAAATTTCTCCCATAATTGTGTGTACCGTTTTTGCCCAAGAACAAAGGGAAAACAATAGGACACTTGAAGTCTGGAATGAAGCTTTGAGTGGCTTCTGAGTACAAGACCCTCATTTTGCAAAGGAAAATCATTTTAGTGAATAAGCAAAGTGCTAGCTATTTAGGTTCTTTCCAAGGCATGAGTTAGATTTAAATACAGTAAGCAGCCTCCAATTAAAATAAATAAATTTATTAAAAAAATAATAAAATAATGCAAAAAAAGATTTAAATACAGGATCATTGCATCGAACTCTTAATGAAGGGGGAAAAGCTACTTAAAAATTTTTTAAAATCTTCTAACTATTCATATATTATTTCTTGATTATTTAAATACTCATATTTTGATCCTAAAGAAAGTAAAAACAAATGGAAATACATGGCTGACCAGTTGTTCCCAAACAAGACTTACGTTGAGAGCAGTCATTGCCGATCCACCCTGGGTAACACTGACAAGATCTGTCAATGGGGTTACAGGTTCCATTGTTGGTACAGGTACAAATTCCTGCACAGTTTTTCCCAAATCTGCCACTGGGACACACTGTGAATAAATTGTAGGTCAGAAACTCATAATTACATCTCGTCTCACAGAAGCCTAGACTCAGGATAGGAACAACTTTAAAGGTCATCAACCCAGCTGTGCCTCTGGTAAGGTGCTTCCACTCAAGAGCATCCCTCATCCTAAATGGGCTCATTTTTGCAAACATCTGAAGCCAAAGACCCTCATTAAGGCATCACAAACCAGGAGACATCACCACACTTTTAGAAATCTCCACTGGCTTCTCGCTCAGGGAATCAAAATCCTTCCCTCATATTGATTTTTCATGGAAGGCTGTTTCCAATTAAAACTGAAGAGTAGCACGGCTCAAAGAATAAAGAGATTGTGCTGGACTGGCAAGCCAGCTTTCCCAAAGCTCAAAGCCATATTTACAGAAGCTGCAGACACAGCCTACTAGGAGCCGCCGCTAGCTGCAAATGTGTCCTTTGGGAAGCCTGAGGACAGACTGCATGGGGTGTGCTCACCACCACATGTTTCTGCCAAAGTCTGTGCACCCTACCTTCATTGCAGAGGGCGCCTGTGAAGCCAGGCAAGCAGTCACACAGGCCTGTGATGTGGTGGCAGGGCCCACTGCTGTGCACACACTGTGGGCACGTCTGGCTGCAGCGATGCCCATAAAAACCAGGGGAGCAGACTGAAAACAGAAAGGAAATAGTTATCTTCCCTGAGACATGTTTCTCCCGTATTCCACATAAGGATCTGGTTCAAGTTTGGGATAAAAAAAATTATTTTTAGTGATAGTGAGAATTTTCCAAGTATAAATCAACAACAAAAGGAATAAGGGCAGTTTTTTAAAATGAAAAGAAGCTGCTGCTGCTGCTGCTAAGTCACTTCAGTCATGTCTGACTCTGTGTGACCCATAGACGGCAGCCCATCAGGCTCCCCCATCCCTGATGTTCTTGCCTGGAGAGGCAAGAACACTGGAGTGGGTGGCCATTGCCTTATCCAATGCATGAAAGTGAAAAGTGAAAGGGAAGTCGCTCAGTCATGTCGGACTCTTAGCGACCCCATGGACTGCAGCCTACCAGGCTCCTCCGTCCATGGGATTTTCCAGGCAAGAGTACTGGAGTGGGGTGCCATCGCCTTCTCCGTGAAAAGAAGCTAGCAAACTCTGAATTGCTTGAGGGCAAGCAAATGTCTTAGTTCTCTTTATTTTCCCATTTATGGCCCCAATTAGCTTGAAGCTTGGCATAGAGCAAGGGCCTGGAGAATTTTCACTGAGCGAATAAATGAGAGAAGGAAAATTCTAAATACTAACAAGGCCCAAATAAATACATGTTAATCCTTTATTCCTTAAGAGTCATTACTGGCAATAAATAGATCTACAGTTAGAATTAAAAGATTGTCCCTCCTCAAAATGGTTCAGGTTAATGATTGTGATTGAAAAGTGAAAAAGCAAAATGCTTCATAATTAGGTTCTTCACAAGACATTATTTGGATTTAAGTATAGAAAGACAGCATAGATCTCTTATACAGAAACTAATAATTAAAAAATAGAATAATGTATCTTATAATTAGTCATATATTCATTTTTTATTACATTTACTAAAAGACTTAGGGAAATCTTATGGATTCATACTCTCTAACTCAAAAATTCTATTGACCCATGTCATCAGTCCCCATTTTTACCTCTGCAACCCTTTTTTCCCCAGAGCACTGGCTTTCAGACTACTAGCAGGGTGTATAATTTGCCGCTAGGTTTGGCTGATGTTGACTTCTGGTAATTGAGGTAAGGCCAATGCCAAAATGGCTGAATAAAATAGTTACAGGTCAATGGATTTCTGGAACACCATTTGCAAGGTTTAAGGCAGGATCAAGAAACTGACGATGGTGCCAATGAGGCAATGAAATCATTACTGAGAAGAAATGGCTAGAGCCCCATCTGTTAGCTTAGTCCTGAGGGATGGGAAAAATGAAGCCTTTGGGGCAGGGCTATGGAGCTAGGACAGCTCTGTAAAGGACAGGATGACCTACGCCGCTCCTCTGCCCTCGACTGCAACAGACCATCTCTATGAACTGAGAGGTGATCATTTTGTCCACGGTGATCTGAGAAGGGGAGATGGGAAGTGCCGGCTAGCGAGACACTTACTTCTCTGACAGGTGGTGCCTCGGAACCCCGGCGCACACTCGCAGACGCCGTCCTCGGGGGAGCAGGAAGCCCCGTTTTCGCAGTAGCAGGGGAGGGAGCAGGTCGGGCCCCAGCGCCCCTCGGCACACACGCTGTCACAGTGGATTCCTGGAACGAGGCACACGGGGGCTGGGTGAGACGCCGCGAGGGCGCGCGCCTCGGGGCGCTGAGTCAGGGGCCAGGACCAAGGCCGCCGCAGCACACCCGAGCTATCCTGGGCGGCAGTGAGCAGGGATGACCCGAACCCTAAAATCCGCGCATACACAGCAGTTCATCATCATATAGTGCATCACATATCATAGCACTAAAAGAATCCCAGGACTACTCTCTACAGCATCATAAAGGAGAAGAGACAAAACATCTTTCTTATACCGATTTTTCTGCCTTAGGAGGAGAAAGCAGAGAAGAAGCCCAAGGGCTCTGTGTATTGAAGGTAAAATTTATCAAAAATACTATATGATTTAGCCGTCAGTGCCTTCCTCCCTTCCCTATTCTTTATTTTTTATAGAAAAGTAGGCAAACCATAGAAAGATAAAGTAAGAAAAAGGTGGTTAAGTAATTTTACCTAAAGAAAATCTTCCCCTGGAGCAAACAAACATAATCTTAAAATATTTTGAAAATACATTATGCAAGACAGAAAGATATACTAATCTGTGCCGCCAAAGTCCTCTTTAAACATTTAATCCAGCACAGGCAGGATATCACAAATGATCTTACTCATAGCTGTTATCTAAGTGATTGATTATTGAGAACCCATGTGCAGGTATTTAACTCTTAGTCTGGAAATAGGGAAACTTTAGAGTCATTCACCAGTGAACAAATGCCTAAAAGAAACAGAGAGAAAATCCAAAGTTGCAAAAAATAAAACCAGGTTTTATTTCAGATAAATGGAACTCTCCTTTGTAAATTCGTATTCGAAATACCATAGGGGCCTCTTTCTTGTAAGTCACAGTACTTCACAACTCAGAGAAATGCTGTCTGAATTGAGAGGCAATAAGAATGAGTTCTAATTAGGAGTGAACCAGCGACTGCTGGCCTCAGACCAAGTGAAAACATGGTAAGAAGGAGCCCACTCCCACTCTTGACGATTCCAGAATGAGAATTCTGCTTGCACTAAGGAGGCGGACAAGTCCATGTTTTGTATTACAGTTTTTGCTCTTAAACTGATTAGGAGAAAAGTTACCGTGGCCTGAACCTTAATACAGAAGCAGTTCCAAACCCTAACGTGAACACTGTTAATTGGTGGCCAGTCATTTCTACTGAAATAACTCCACTTTTCACTCTTCCTGGTTTTCTCCATCTGAAAGTCTTCTGCGTGGTAAAGGCCGTTAAGTAGGCATGAAAAAGCACAGGCCTCATTGTGTCTCACTGGAATTGACAACAGACTGTTATTTCAGCCTGGACTGCTGGCTGAAGAAAGGCGAGCAGGCCTGTTAGAAGCCAACTGGGGTTTAAGTGTTCCCCATAGAATAAAATGCAGAATTCTGGTCTACTATGATTTTTTTCCCCTTGAGCTCACAAATATTTGATCTCTCTTGCAAATCTCTTTTGAAAAACTGAGATGGGATTGCAAATGCTCTACTCTCTAAGCACGCTAAAACAGTCCCAAAGTCTAAGCTAGTGTTCTGACTCACAATTACTAGGCAGACGCAGCAAAGGGACTGAGGACCAAACCACTTAGAAAGAGGCTGCAAATGTAGTTTGTTTTGCAAACTTGAAAGAAGTACCCACAAAGGTAACCTGTTTCATTCTCTAATTCAAGTTCAGGTTCCGATCTTGAGCCAGGACTCCTGCGTTACAGCAGGTAAAATGAGACACTTGTCTCATAGAGACCCAGACAACCCTAGCCATTTTGGTCCGGAGTTACCTAGGCAAATCCCACTTAGGATTTTAGAGAAGTGGAAGCTGAGTGAATATTTGGATAATCTGAAAGTCACCCTGAAAATTAATCCTGAGTTTTGACACTGTTTTTTGGGGGTAGGAGTTTGAGGGAGGTAGAGATATAGACATTTACATGGTTTAGTTTATCAGCTACTTAACAGATTTTTACAAGACATTTCATAAAATGCAGTTAAAATGGAACGGAATACACTCTAGATCAAAAAGTATATGCTGCTTTTCCATATTAGAGATTATCATGATTTACATATTAATTAGCACATTCTCAGTTAGAGCATGTTAAGAAAAATAACTCCAGGGCAGATTGGCAAATCAGAATAAAGGGATCCTTTTTTTATACCTATTTCCTCCTCTGTAATAAGTTTGTCCAGCTGGTTAGCATAACAATCAGTGAAAATCAACTTTATCAAGGTAATTTTCATAGATGTAACAAGGCCCCTGATATAGCAAGGAGATCCATAGCAGAGGTAAGCTTTTTTTCACGTAATTTACCCATCACTTCATTTCTGGAGAATCAGGTAATTCTAGAGATCACCTATCAAGACTTCTTTCTCTAATCACATGAGTATATTTCAACAAAATCAAGCTTATATTTAAATAATTTATTTTAGGGCTGCAAAGAAGTCTTTTTTTGGCAAGTAAATTTTAACAATTCTATTACCAACTCCCCCTGAAAATTCAATTCCTTTTCTTTTTCTCTATCACTAGTAACAGTCAGTCATCATTTTGCAGATATTAATGCCAAGTCTATTTGGAGACAAATATAAGGCATGTCTCAGTCAGGTGGCAACTCCAGGAAAAAGGCATGAAGCTGTCTTTTCCCCTTTTGCTTCACCTTTTTCTCCGGTTGCTATTCATCCCTTTCAGACCTCTGTGGCCTTCTGTTATCTTTTGCTTCATCTTATAGTCAGAAAGGGATAAGATAAATTTATTATTACTGAGGGGTTATCACCTTTAGAAAATTAGTATTTTAGAAAGCATACCTGTTAGAAGCCTAAGAAATAAATCACTGTGAAATTTAAATCTGTAAGGCTAATAGAAATTCAGGAAGTAGCCCTGGGGTAAGTGCTTTTCTAGGTCACAGTTAGTGTATGGACACTGATGTGCCCTCCATATAAGGCTAACCCTAAAGTGAAACTTTTTCCAGAATAGGGAATTATAAGTTTGCTTTAACTATTTTGTGGGGTAAGGTAGGCAGCTGGGTGTTGTGTGTGAGTGTCTGTTTTATGCCTTACTTATTTCCACTGATTTCATCTTACTCTTTGCCAACCTTGCTGGAGTCCTATAAGACACCTTTTTGTTTCCTTGTTTCAAAAACAGAAAAGAGAATTCAGCTCAATAAAAATTGAAGGGGTCTAGACACTGCTGGCTTGCTAATGACAGGTTCTCTAAGAAAGACCTCCAACTCTAGAGTGACGATGGCCCCAGGAAAGACATATTCAATCCTGTCTGGAGATGATGATCAGGGAAGGAAGTAGCTTGTGAAAGTGGAGGAGGGTCCCAGGCTAATAAAATGGTGGTGCAAGCCCTAAGAAGTATGTGTCTATCCTTCAGAAGTCAAAAGTGTTGGCGACGGCTGAACTGGTGCTGGGAAAAGCAAGAAAGACAGTGAGGCAGCCAGGCAGTGGTCACAAGAGGAGGAGCCAAGGATGCCATTCTATGGAGTATGAGCTTCCTCCTGGGTTAACAGTGAAAACAATGGCAAGGTCTTGAACTAAATCAATGGCACCTGAGGGAGATGAATTCCAGAGAAGTAGAGAAGAGAATGCAGATGAAAGACCACTCTCCAGCCCATCCTCCATCCAGGGTAATATAAGAAATCTCACAGCCCCATGAGAGTTGGTGCCTACTATTCTCACTGCAGTGGCCAGTACATGAAGGATGCTAAATAAATGTCTTTTGAATGAGTCAATAAGCACAGTTCCTCTTTCCAACATAATATTCAGGACCATTTTCTAATTGGATGGAGCAACCATACCATTCTTTGTTTCTCTGAAGAAGATATGAGAAGAACATTCAAACCAGGAAGCCCAACATGTTAATGTTCTGTATACCTAAAATGAGGACCCTTGCTAGCTAAGGGAGTGGAAATGTCTGCCTTACTTATCTGGGGCAAGACAGACTTTCATTAGCTCAGGTCTGTGATTTTAAATGTTAGTCCAGATTATAAAGCAACCGGAGATCTAAAGGGTATCTTGAGGAAATTCCTTTGGAATCTTTCTCAAAGTACAGATAGAGGCTTTAATATGAGTTACTTTGGGAAACAATTTCCTACACTATTTGGAAGAAGGGACAAAACAGAAAGGGGATATCTTTAAATTTGTAGGATTCTCTGGTTCAATGGAAGTATTTTTTTCCTGATAAATGTTCTAATGCTGATAAGGAAATCTATGAGGGACTGCTTTTGCCAGGACCAAGGACAAAGAGCTCTTTGATAGCCCTCAAGAGTTGCTAGGCAATGGCTGAGTGACCGTGATAAACTTCAACTAAGCAGCTCTAAAGAAATGCTCATGCATTTAATGCCTGATGCATTATGCCTGCGGCCTTCACGTGAAATCAGCATTCACTAGGCATTTGTGATTATGTGAATGCAGTAAATAAATCATTTGGGGTGTTATTATTTCCCTCTCTCAGAGATCTAACCCAAACTCCTGGTCTTGCTTAATTGTTTATATTCCTTATGCCAGTATTGCAATATTTGGGCATCAGTGAATGAAGGAAATGATTTCAACTCGATGTCCTGTTCCCAAGCAACCAACTACTAAATATCTATTACAGTGAAGAGTGATTTCTTAATAATCACTGGGTTTGGTGATTATAGGAGAGAGGAATCGAAGACACTCAGCAACTGAATACTTGGTCATAACACTGTCCCTGATTTCTAATCCTCTGGACACCCAAGGCATACAGTAGTGCAGACAAGCAACTCTCCAGCGTATCGACCTCTGCCCGCCCAGTGCCTTCCCTGGGAGCTATAAGCACCTTCCTGCCACCAGGAGCCGGTACCACCTCATCTTCCCGCTCCCAGCACCAAACACTGCAGTGGCATACAAGGTGGAGACACTCTGCAAATGGTTGTTAAATCAAAGTTTTCTCTTTGTATACTATTCATGTAAATGTTAAAGGTCCATTAGAAAGGATCTGCTGTTGGTCACCAGGTTGAAAACAATCTTCATAAGTAAGTAATGTAAATCAGAGATGTTTGCATTTGCAGTGGCAACAGCAAACACCAGAAATCCTGGTCTGCCTTCATCTGGACTCAGATAAAAGCAAACAGGACAGAATGCTGGGCAGACTGGTGAAGCTAGAAGCTCGGCTTTCTCTGCAGCCTCTCTTTTAGGAAGGTGAGTGCCTCCCTTCACCCTCCCTTTAGGGACCCCATGTTTTGCTTTTAAGTTACTGCCTCTCCCAAGCCCACAAGACACGTAACAAAGCATATGCTACATTTCCCCACTCCCCTGTCCACCCCCAATACCTTGAAGGGTCAAGTAGTGAGTCATTCATTTGCTTACTATGACAATTCGGGCGTCACAGATCAGTACCTGGTGTTGCAGCTCCCTTACTCAGCTGGGCAAAGTTCGTGTGTGTAGAGCCACTTAGAAAGGTATCTCTAAGCTTTTTCTAGTCTTCTGCCACTGGCTAGGAGGCTTTCTGTAGCAGAAATGCTCCCCTGGACTTCCAACTTCTTCACTCATTAGAATAGCAAGGTAGAGCAGAGGCCAGCCCACAGATGGGTAATCGCTACTACAATTACTGGGGTTACTTTTCAAGTAACAGACAAAACCACCAAGTAAGGCTGTGCAGGTTGCACACTGCACAAAAGCCTTTGGCTAAAGGGCTAAGTCAGAGTATAAATCTAGCCTGTTGCTTTCTACTACCAAGAAGCACACTCTGAGGCATTTCAAACCTTTTCTAAATTTATACAAAAGGTACTTTATGGGCTGGCAATGGCTCTATCCTTCTCACCCACCCTCCAGATTGTCATTCAGTAGGTCTGAAGTGGGGCCAAGAATATACAAGTTAAAGGAGCTTCCAGGTGACAATGATCTTAGCCGGGGTTGGGAACCAGGCTGGAGGCTACTTATCTTCCCAGACAGCTGGAAAGAAATCTTGATTAGCTGTAACACTCAGCAAAGAGGTGATCTAGCTGACTGAAGTCAGAGAGGAAAGGAAGGAGAAAAGAACAGTGGCATGTTTCTAGTGTTTTGGGGAAGTACTTTACAAAGCATATCACTCCACTACTCTGGAAACACACATACACATACACATAGACCTAATTATATTTCTGGAATTTCAGGATAATGAGTTTGAAAAGTCATCTCACTTATGTGTGTGTGTGTGTGTGTGTGTTGTGTGTGTGTGTGTGTGTGTGTGTCTGTGTGTGTTTAACAGAGGTGTGGGGGACGAAGCCCGGGACACAAGGATGTTTCATTCTTCTCTTTCTCTCTTTTTTTTCTTTTCTTTCTTTCTTTCTTTTTTTTTTTTTTTTACTGCAATCTGCCTCTGTTTGATAAAGTAACCTATCGGCTAAACACATCAATAAATTAAGGTTTTAATTAACAGCATATAATAAAAGTGTATGTCTCTCCTTTTGAAAAATGGTACATTTCTTTTGGAAATAGTATCTAGGATGTCAGATGCAATTTTGGTGAGTGTTTATGGCAGTACATTTTGAAGACTTATTTTATGACTAGGCAAAATGGGACAATCAATTATAGTATAAATAAATAAGAGTCTCATTTCCTTTAAGAAAAAAAAGACCGTCAAACATTAGAAAAGAGAATGAAGTTACAAGGGTGGTGAATGAGCACCTTGGTGAGACAGCAAGCTGACTCCCTCTGTATATCATGTTAGAGCCTGGCTTCCTCAGTGTAGGTATGTCCATTTCTTTGTAAGGAGGGATAAAGCTCTCCTGACCCTTTTTTTTTTTTTTAATCTCCACACTCCTAGGCTAGATCTGTCTCTCCTCAGTGTCCTCAGCAGCCGAGCACTGTTAGTGTCCCTACAGATCAAATCTCGATAATTTGGTCAAGGGAAGAGTCCAGGTTTCCAAGTTAGATTTCACTGATTCTTTTGCAAAGGCCATGCTTTTATCCCACATATTTGCTACCCTCTCTAGCAATTCTCTACATATCACCGAGAGCAAACTCTACAGCAAGGAGAAAGGAAACAGAATCACTTGCTTCCCTGAACTGAGGTTATTTATTTTGTCCAAAACCTGATATCTAAATGAAAAGCAAAGTTTTTTATTTCAAAATGTCCATATGAGGTACTCATTCAAAATAAGTTTGTGATGAAAAATGATAAGTCTACCCAGTGTTGACAATGAAATAATACAGAATCTACTTTTCTTTTAAAAAAACAAGGCAATTCTTGATCCAATTGTAGGGTGTTTTTCAAAACTTCAGGAATTTTCTTTTCCTGTATACACATTTGCTTATACAAGTGTGTTCTGTGAGTGTGGGGGATGACCTCTCTAAACCATGTCTCCCAGCAGCCTTAGATTCTTAGCAGACCAAGAGTCCACACAGAAGACCCAGAGAAGTAAGACACTGGTGCCAGGAAGCAAAGAGATGGTGAGCAACAAGTGATAGAACAATGAAGCAGCAAAACTTCCTCTGCTTTGGAGAAGCAGACCAGTCACAGATGGACAGAGGATTACAAGATTATGCCGTGTGACAAAGCCACTGCATTCCCGCAGGAGCTCCACAGGTCTAAGGCCAGATGGGATCATTTGTCTTACCCCATGACCCAGACTATGGAATGCAACTAACACATTTTCTGGCTGGCTTCAGGCCAAATCATATCTCCTGGTTTTCTCATGTATACAACAGCATGCTTTTCACAAGCTGGTTCTAAACCATCAAAGCAGGTGTATACTTGATCAATGACTGGTGGGTCCAGGAATATGTCACATTTCCTCTACATTCATAAGACAAAAGTAGCCTTGGTGGAGTATGGCCCAAAACAAATGATGTGGCTTCGCTATTAGAAAAGCCCTGAATACGCCAGGGGGTTAAAAACGCTATTTGCTTCACTGTGGTCATTGAGAACTTAGTAGTGGTCACTCCATTTGAGAACTTCAGTAACCCTTGCGAAGTCACAAAATCTGGTTTAATTTCTATGTATTAATAGTTTTAACATGTAGTAATTGAGAACCAAGTAGAAACATGGGAAAGTGGAATTTCATACTGTAGAGTCGGAGTTATCTCAGTCTTTGCAAGTCAAGGAGGAACTGGAGGACTGTGGAGTCTGTTTCAGTGGGTAGCTCCTAGTGACAGAAAATAAAGTCTATTACACAAGCCTTGACCTGTTCCCAAGATAGCTCTCAGACACTAGAAATCAAACATAAGACATTTTGTCTCAGTTTGTCAGAAGCCTAAGAAGCTCTCAACAAATTGCAAAGAGCTGAGAGATACCACTCCTGAGGTTACTGATGGCATCCTTATTTTCAAAGATCTGAAGACTTAATATTGTTAAGTTGGCACTATTCCTGTCATGGATATATAGACTCAATTCTCTTTAAATTTCCACTCTGTTTCTTTGCAGGAATTAACATGCTGATCCAGAAACACAAAGGGAAATTCAAGGAACCCAGGCTAGCCAAACAATCTTGAAAAAGACCAAAGTTGAAAGACACACTTTCCAATTTTAAAATTTTCTACAAAGTTACAGCAATCAAAACAGTACGTTACTTACATAAGGATAGACATATTTGTCAATGGAATAAAACTGAGAGCCCAGAAATAAATAAGTCACATTTATGGTCCACTGATTTCTGACAAGGTTATCAAGAAAATACAGTGGGGGAAACAATTCTCTTCTCATCAAATGGTGCTGGGACAGCAGGATTTTGACATAAACAATGGATGAATTTGGGCCCTTATGCACACCATATGCAAAAACAAACTCAAAATGTATCAAAGACTTAAATGTAAAAGCTAAAATTATAAAACTCTAAGAAGAATACAGAGGCATAAATCTCTGTTATCTAGGACTAGGCAATGTTTTCTTAGACACCAAAAGTACAAGCAGCAAAAGAAAAAGTAGATAAACTGAACTTTATAAAACCTTTCTGGTGGCAAAAGACATCATCAAGAAAGTTAAAAATAACTCACGGAGGAAAAATATTTGCAACTTACATATATGAAAAGGTCATAGAGCTAGGGGACAAAGAAACATTATAACTCAATAATAATAAGACAGATCCAAGTCAAAAAATGAGCAAAGTATCTGAAGACATTTCTACAAACAAGATACACAGACGGCCAATAAACACATGAAAAGATGCTCAACATCATTACTTATTGAGGAAATGGAAATCAAGAACACAGAGATAAGATTTCACACCCACCAGGATGGCTGTAACCAAAAAAGATGGATAAATAACAATTGTGGTGGGGAGTAGAAATCTCATACATTGCTGGTAGGAATGCAAAATGGTGCAGATGCTTTGGAAAACAAGTGTAGTAGTTCTTGAAAAGGTTAAGCTTAGAGTTACCATACAACCCAGCAATTTCACTCCTAAGTATATACCAAAAATATATACATCCACACAAAAGTTGTACATGAATAACAGCATTTTTCATAATATCCAATTAAGGTGGAAACAATTCCAATATTTATTAATGGACAAATGGGTAAATAAAATGTGGTCTATCCAAGCAATGGAATATTATTTGGCAGTCAAAAGGAATGAAGTACTGATATACACTCCAATATGGAAGAACCTTAAAAACATACACTAACAGAAGGAATCCAGATACAAAACACCACATATAGGCAAGTTTACAGAAACAGAAAGTGGTTGCCTAGGGTAGGGCAAAGGGGGTGGGGCCGTGAATTGGGAGTAAATGAAGACTAACTGCTAATAAGTACTAATGGGGTTTTGGGAGGGACAATGAAAATTTTCTAAAATTGATAACTGTACAATTCTTTGACTATACTAAAACATACTGAATTCTACACTTTAAATAGGTGAATTCTATGATATGAGAGTCTATCTGTCTATTTACCTATCTATATACCTATCTATATATCTATCTATAAAGAAGTTGCTAGTTATCTGCACTGATAGTGAGACCTTACCTGAAGGCTCAAGAGAACTGCCATTGCATGATTCAACAAGAAGTCATCCCTGGATTATAGACTGATTGTTGGTGTTGTTCAGTCGCTAAGTCATATCTGACTCTTAGCGATCCCATGGACTGTAGCCCACCAGGCTCCTCTGTCCATCAGATTTCCCAGGCAAGAATACTGGAGTGGGTTGCCATTTCCTCCTCCAGGGTACCTTCCTGGATCAGGGATTGAACCCATGTCTCCTGCATTGACAGACAGATTCTTTACCACTGAGCCACCAGGGAAGCCCACAGATTAATTAGGCCTAGTAGTAATATTTTGAGGGTAAAGATTTATCACCTTACTGGAGATATTACCATATTTTCATTTTTGGGGGGTGGGGGGAAAGATTGACCTGTGAGTGTTTCTCTGAGGTAGCAAGGGACAGCACTAGGTACAAATTGGCATGTTTCCCATTTCAAGTAGTGGCCCGCGGCTCTCACCTGACCATCCGGGGAGGCAGCGGCAGTGACCCGTGGTGGGGTGGCAGCCATCCGCATGGCTGCAGTCACAACGCTCAGCACAGTTCAGCCCATAAGTGCCATCCTACATGGAAGACAGCGGTGAGGGATGGGAATCCCACAGCGGGCGACCTCAGTCAGCCGTTTAACAAACAGCACCCTCCCCTCCAAAACACCTCTCAACAGCATGAATTACAATCACCTCTTTCCGTGTCTTCTTGGTTCCTAAAATACTGGCTGCAAGGGGTTAGTGTTTTCAAAACACTCAAACCTTAGTTTACGTCTAGCATACAAATGGTGAAACCAACTATGTCAATATGCTGGTGTGTGTATGTGCAAAGATAGGTAAACATGCCAATTAATTAAAAGAATCTTTATCTCATTGGGAGCCATAACTCATAAAAATATTGTCTTTTTGTTCCTAAAGATTTTTATAAAATAGTTCAGTACTCCTTACAGGGTATTCTTTTTCCCCACTGAGGTATAATTCACATATGTTACATTAGTTTCAGGGGTAAAACATAATGATTTGATATTTATATATATTGTGAAATGATTACCACAATAAGTTTAGTTAATATCCATCCCCACACACAATCCCAGAATTTTTTTTTTTCTCCTACAGAACGTTCTATTTGTTAGTGGAAAAAGAAGATTCTGATCCACATAAAGAAGCCCATTACGTGGAATCTTAAAAAAAAAAAAAAAAGTGGTACAAATCAACTTATTTACAAAACAGAAGTAGAATCACAGATGTAGAAAACAAACTTGTGGTTATCAGGGGGTAAGGGGACAGAGGAGGGGTAAATTGGGAGATTGGGACTGACAAATACATACTTCTAAATATAAACTGGATAACTAATAAGGACCCACTATTTAGCACAGAGAAATCTACTTAGCACTCTGTATATGGCAAAGAATCTAAAAAAAAAAGAGTGGATATATGTATATGTATAACTGATTCACTTTGCTGTAGACCTGAAATTAACACAATGTTGTAAATGAACTATACTCCAATAATGTTTTTTTAAAAGAAGCCCTAAAATTTAAAAAACAACATAGTTCTAATTGAATTAAGATCATGTCCATAAGTTGTCAGTGAGATATACAGAACTATAAGGAGAAATGAATACCTTTTGTCACTTTTTCCTAATCAGCATCCTCTCTCCCATGATGACATCTGAACAGCACGAGGCATTCTGATTCAAGCTCCTAGGCAGGGGTGGACTGCGTGCTGGCACACCCTCCCCTTCATCCCCTCCCAAACCTTAATGTTTTCACATGCACATCCGCGTTGGTGGTCCAGCGGAGATGAGACTCTTCACGGACGTGACCATTTAGTTTGTGGGAGAGGAATGAAAGCTCCACATTTACAAGCCCCGATCCTTCATGCCAGGTCCTGAGGAACTAAGGGAGGGCACTGCAAACCTCCCACAGCACCGAGCACTAAGGAAAACAGGGGCTGTGAAATTACCAACAGGGAGGCACCCAGAACCAGCATTCAATAGGCGCCTGCATGCTCAGTCACTCAGTTGTGTCCAACTCTTTGCAACTCCATGGACTATAGCCCGCCAGGTTTCTCTGTCCGTGGGGTTTTCCAGGCAAGAATACTGGAGTGGGTTGCCATTTTAGTAGGTGTTAAATGACATATTCATTTGTCTAGTGATTAATAAGATAAAACATTTTTTTAAATTAAGTTCTGCTAATGTTTGCCCAGGCTTTTAGGATTTCGCTTTGCCATAATATGAGCCACTAAAAACCATTTCCAGCCGTGTCTGATTTACTAATGCATCTAATAACATACCAAAAAACAGCCAAGATGGTGTAGATTTGATTTGTCTACGCTTAGACTTGCGTAAGTGAAAGGTGATCTTGAAGCCCGTCTCAGAGCACTGATAATCTGCTCACTGGCGGGTGACAGGAGGCAAAACTAACGAAACTGTGTCCTAGGGGTTTGGAGGGCATGGGGTAGCACCCCGGGCTCTTTAGCTGGGAAATGGGTTGCCCTTAATGAGGAGGCAGCCCGGGGAGAAAAGCGCTGTGTGGAAGGGCCCCCTGGAGCTGTCCAGTTCAGGGGGTCATGCTGTCACTTCCTCATCACGTGACCCCCAGGGGGTACAGCATTCACACCACTGAGAGAATGCTCAATGGGTTGGGAAAAAACAACTGCCTAGGGAGAGAAAGCTATGGAATAGAGGGAAGGAAACTGGCCCTGTACTTTAGAGGGAGAAAGTGAAATGGGCTGTTACTACAGAATGCACTGTCCATTGCCCACTCTTGTTGGCCTGTGGCAGACTCAGTACGGGGGCGGGGGCGTATCTCCAAAGTAGGTGAAGAGGAGGGAGTCGGCACTGAACCATGGAAATATATGGAGATCTGGGTGACTCCAGAGATATTTGTGCTGAAAGATGGCTGTTTCCAAACCTTTCACCATCTCACTGAGCCCTTCTGTGACACCATCACCACCCCCCTTTCAATGCCCTGCCACTTTCTACCCCAAAGGCTGGGGGATTCCCATTATAATGGAAACACAATGTTTGGAGAGTTGACAGGCATACACTGGCTGTTTGACAAATACTGATGACTGGTTGCCATGAAGAGATGGGTATATCAGAACAGAGAAAACAGAGGGGAGAGGTGGGAGGAACTAGGAGAGAGAGGATAAAAGGGATTCTCACAAAGCTGCCTAACCAATTTCTGCATCTTTCCCTCTTCTTACCCTGTATCCAATCTGAGTTCAAACATTTCAATTCTTCTACAGTGGCGCTATTTTGGTTCACAATAAGGGACCTTAAATCATGAAGTCTGCAAAAAATAAGGTAACCCTCTGCCATTGGATCCTCCCAGGCCTCCCAGCTGAGTCATACCTGGCAGGGAAATTCACATTTCTCCCCACGCCATCCAGGTGCACAGGTACAGGTTCCATCCAGGGTGTTGCAGGCTCCGCCATTGAGGCACTGGCATGTTAAGTTGCAGCCAAAACCCCATGTGCCACTGGGGCAGCTGATGGAGCAGTCCACCCCATGCCAGCCTGCCATGACAAGAGTGCCAGGGCACGTGAACAAACAAAGGCAGCACGGAGCTGGCCAGCCTCTCCCAGCCACACTTCCCTTTAGAAACATCTTGGAGGTAAGCAGCAGTGGCCCTGCCCTAGCGCAGGGAGCATGGCTCTGCCGTGCCACGTAAAGCCTTTCTCAGAACTGAACCAGAGCACCAGCACAGCGGTCAAGTGAGAAGCACTACTGGGCTACTGGGGGAAAAGAGATCAAGTTGGGGGTACCTCACTATCTGACATGCAGTGATACACACTGTGGAGTGTGGAGTTTTGTGCAGGTCAGGAAATAAAATATTTATATGGGAAGGAAAAGGAAAGTGCGTTTGAAAGAACATCCCCATCTTTAAAGCAGGACCCCATGAACCATGAACAGTGAATGTCCACAATCCTGGCTGCTGCAGAAACTGCGGATAAAGATGCTCTGGCCCCCACGTACAATCGGGTGCTTGACTGCATCTTTTGTTAGGACTCCAGGCCAGTCTGTTTAGGGGCACAGACACAGGTCTGCTTGCTTACTCTTCCCCAAAGCACAGAGACTCATTGAGTTTGGGGCTGGCAGCGACTTCAGAGATCATCTCACGGGAGCCTCTCCCCTTGACTCTGGAAAGCAGGAGCGCCCTTCCCAGGTGAGGGTCTTTGCTGAGTCCGGGCACTGTATTTTGGCAAAGCTGGAGCTAGAATCCTGGTCAAGGTTTCTTTCCTGTGTCTTTAGGAGCTAACAGGACTGGGAATCAGATAACAGACTCATTCACACACTCACCTGCATTGCAAGTACAAGATCCATCCACAGGAGAGCAGACAGCGTCATTTTTACAGCTGCAGAGCGAGGAACAGTTTATCCCATAGGTCCCCAGAGGGCATGGGATGGAGCAGTCAATTCCCTAGACAAGCGCAAATAGGAAAATGCGTGCAGTTTGACCACCTGAAATACGGCCAACACAAATATACAAAAATATATCTTGGCTGTGCTGATTATACTCTCTCTCTCATTTTAACACATTGTATTTTTTTAAGAGTTTTATAACTATTCAGATGTACAAACTGTACAGATCCAAGGGCAATGCCACCTGGCCTATATTTAGGGTACAGGTATTGAATATGACCCCCAAAACCCTGCTGCCTTCATTACTTTTCCTTGGTAGCAAACACAAAATCCTCTGTCCTTGCTCATACACATAGATATAAAACAACAAGCTGCAGCTGTAAAATTATGGCCTATAAATAAACATAAATATGAACTATACATTAAATTGCAATGATTCCTAGACTGCTTTATGTAATATGTAATATGATCAGTCGGTAAGGCAAAGAAACAGAACACATTTAGCCTGCAGCATGATTCAATTTATTATCTGACAGGGAGCATTAAACACAGAAGCTGGTCACCGAAGGTGACTGGAGGTCACCTCCTTTAAAAGCAGAAGAGACAAAGAGACTCTTAAGGCTAATTCAAGGGCTCAACCAAAGCATTGTGACCCAGGTTAGAAAACCCTGTAAAGATCTCAGCTCTGAGATTTTGTGACCCACTCGTTCTATATTATATGTTCTGGAATAATCATCAACATTCTTCACAGTTTAATGTTCTATTTAAAATGGGAGAAAATAATTCAAGAGCAGCCCATTTTCCTTTAAAACAAAAATTACTAATCTGTGGCTAAGAAATCCTGGAAACTAGCAAAATTCTGCTTTATGAGCTTATAGGCATATTTGAAAGGTCTGGATTCTCAAAGGGACTGAAAAACTTACATACTACTAATCCTTGGCTGTTAATACATAATAAATGCTAACTATGCCTTCAAATTGCATGGAATTAAAACATAAACTGTGGACAATAAAACATATCCTATTTGGAAAAGTAATTTCTTTGCTGTCTATAAATTATCTACATGATGAGATGATTACATAGTTACATAAGGAATAATTAAAATACATCTTACTTCATGATATGTATTAATTAAATTATTAAATATTAATGCCACTTTAGAGTTTTACCAGCTTGCCCAGGCATCATTCTCAAGTAATTATTTATACCTCTTATTATTTTTTTCTCTTTATTTTCTTCCTTGTTAATGATGCGATCGGTTTTTTGCACACTCACTGGACTTCAGAGAAAGGTCATATAAATCATGGTATCAATGTGCCCTAAGTTCCACCCCTCCTCTCCTCCTTCTGTGGAAGTAGCCCAAGCCACTCACTTTGAATCCTGGGGCACAGATGCACTTTCCTGTCACACTGTCGCAGTCAGCCCCATTCTGGCAGCTGCAGATCTGTTGGCAAGCTTCCCCATAGAATCCAGGAGAACACGTCTCATTACAGTAGAGTCCCGACCAGCCTGGCTTGCAGGCACACTCTCCAGACATGGGGTGACAGCTGAGGGATGTGGATGAAAAGAGCAAGTCACTCGCGGGTAAACATGACACCCAAGGCTTGTACAAATGTTGCTCTAGCCGTGATCACGAAATGTGTTGGTAATTCCATACACAACAATTTAAACTTCATTCTCAGGCTTGATATGCTTTAATTAATCGGCTGAAACCTGACTGGTACCACAAATGGTGCATGAAATCAGCATCATGCTCTAGCAGGATGACTCTTGTAACTGTGTCCCTTTGTCTGAAACTCATTTTAATTTTTGTCAAGTGAAAGCACTAACACAATAAGAGGTCAACTAGATAAGAGGATCTGAAGAACTCAATCCAACGAACACCACCAAGTCAGTTAGCAAGGGTCATGTCCAAGGAACCCCAGAAGCAGTGACCTTTTCAGCCTAGCCTACTTCTCTCAGCTCCCCATACCTGGTGGCGGAGCAGCTGTCTCTACCTGAAACGGCAGCCACATTGATGGGCCAGGCACCCAGCTGTCATTCCACAGCAAATGGACACATCAGCTGTGCTGAGGCATGGGTTAACAAGGCTCACACAATAGGGTGCTCTGTATCGCTCAAAACACATGTGCTTCTCGCCAAAGGAAAATCTGAACAAGCAAACCAGCTCTGCTCACAACTGGAAGACTGTTGAAGATGGTCTTCCTCCCCTAATGGAGATAAAACCCTCCCCTTAACTTGGGCTATAACAAAACCCACTGTCTCATCTAGACGTCTGCTAAATGACCTCCCACCAGAGGACTGTTCACAGATTTTCTGCAAAGAACCATGACCTGGAAGGGATAAGGACTGAGGCTGTGAATTCCAGCTCTCCCACAACCTGGCCAACCACAGTGGAAGCACATAACTTCCCTGGGCCTGACATCCTAATCTGTCAAATGAGGGTCTCGCCACACCTAATCTCATTTCCTGTCTTTTTCTGAAAGAAAATGGCTGTAGGTTAGACAGTTTGCTACTCATTTTCAGAAATTTATTTAAATATGCTTTTGGACCCCTGTTGCAACTAAGTGCCCATAAACAAAGGCTTAGGCATCCATCACAAGCATGACTCAGGAAACATGGAAGGAAGGAATATCCAAGCACTATATATAAGATGCTTTCTTGGGTATAGAAGATTTGGATTCCAAAAACAAGATCTGAATCTCAAATCTACTTAGAATTACTCAGATCTATGTGTCTTGTATTTACCATTGGGCAAAACACCCAACATCTCCATGGCTTCTCAAACTTAACCCATTAAACATGGAGCCCTGGCTCTTCTCTTTCTTCATTCCTCACTCAGTGTTTCCTCTCCATTGCTGCTACTGCTACTAAGTCACTTCAGTCGTGTCCGACTCTGTGAGAACCCACAGATGGCAGCCCACCAGGCTCTGCCGTCCCTGGGATTCTCCAGGCAAGAGTGCTGGAGTGGGTTGCCCTTGCCTTCTCCAATGCATGAAAGTGAAAAGTGAAAGTGAAGTCGCTCAGTCATGTCCGACTCTTAGCGCCCCCATGGACTGCAGCCCACCGGGCTCCTCCGTCCATGGGATTTTCCAGGCAAGAGTACTGGAGTGGGGTGCCATTCCTCTCCATTACTTCCCACTAAAGCAATGGAACCAACCAGCCACTCAGCGGTTTAAGTTAAAAACCTCAGTTATTCTTAATAACTCTCTCTCTCTCATCTCCTGTATTGCCTTCATCACTAGGACCTGACCATTCGAACTCCACAATATATCTCAACTCTATCCACATCTCTCCATCTCCAGTGTCACCATCCTACTCCAGGGCAAGGGTATCTGTCTTCTCCACTCCTGAAGAGCCTTTCAATCTTCCTTCCTGTGTTCACTCATGAATCATCAACTAAAAAACAGATCATATGGTATCATCTTCCTTAAAATTCTTCAAAGCCTCCCTTAGAAGCCTACACTCAGAGTAAAATGCATACTGTTTAATATAGGTAGAGTGAAAATTATTTGCTGTCTAAACCAGGGCATTTTTAAGAATAAAGAGAAAGTTACTAACAATTACATTAGGACAACAGACCTAAACCAAACAGTTCCGAGACATTTATCCGAGACATCGGATAAATGATGACCTTAGGAGTCGGTGATGGACAGAGAAGGCTGGCGTGCTGCAGTACAATCTTATTTTTACCATCCTTCCCTTGTTACCGTCCTTCCCTTGTTTCCCTTCCCCTCTAGGCTTCGAGCTCCAGAAGAACGAGAATTAAGCGTGTTTCGTTACCATACAGTGTGCCCATGGTAAACACAGATTGAGTGAACAGGTGAAAACATCAGAGTTGATGTGTGTGTATGTCAGCAGGGGTGGGAAGCTGGGCATAGAATCTGCCTCCCCTGATCTCTCCAAGTCACCCAGCCTTGTTAAAGTATAATCTGTATGTCTGCATACAAAGGCCAGATGTCCCCTAAAATTAGTTTTTAAAATCTCAACTTTATAGCTTAAAAAGAATCACCATTAATTGCAGGGAATAGTCATTTAAGTGACATTTATGATGATACTGCAAGCAGATGTACAGACCAGCGCTGAATGTGTGCTAACACCATGCTAAGCAATCCATGTGGATGATTTCATTTAAGGCTCACAATGTTAGGTATGACTCTATTTTTTAAATGAGGAATAGAGATCTGGAAAGAGGTACTAATTATTCCAAGTCTCGCACAGGTAATGGCAGAATCAAACTTGAACCCAGATTTCTTTCTCTGTTTCCACACCAAAGGAAAAGGAAATTTGATAGCAGTCTGCTAGGAGGGCTAGATATGAAAAGGAATTGTTAAAACTTAGGATTTTGCACAGATAAAAGGGTTATTATTAGGACCAATAGAAGCCTGAATTGTGCAAAAAGCAGGGGCAAATTTAATTTTATTTTAGCAAGGCCCTACATATGACAAAAAGAAAAGAAATATTCCAAATGATGAACTGGTTAAAGTAGTTTACCTTAAGATAGATACTATTTTTAAAAAGGACATCTTTTGGTAGGAAATGTTACTCAATAATAAAAAGCAAAAAGCAATATACATGGTATAGATATAAATGTTAAACAGAATAGACAATTCAGGGACAGGAAATTGAACTAAGCTAGAGGCAGACAGAGAAATTGATATTCAATGCCCCCTGGTGAGTATTAGTACAGCATACTGGTTCTCAGATTGATTGACACCAAAATTAGTATTCTGCAATTTGTAATTAGATGTAGGAAACTAGAGCACTTTGGAGGCATTTGATGGGCTCTCATGCAGGCAGCTTAATTGGTAATGAGATTTACATGTCGTTGTTAGAGGAGCAGAGTGGAGGTTGAAGGGTAATATCCTCCTACCTGATTTCTTTCTAAACAACAGATCACTTTGTGTAATATGGAAATCGGATTATACACAGATAGGAATACCTACCATTTTATACATGTATATATATAACTAGATAAAAACATTCTAGTAAGTTTTTCAATTTAAGAGTTCAATTATCACAGGTATCCAATATAATGCTGGCTAAAATAGAGTCACTGAACTTCTTTGTATTCATTTCCTTAGCTATTATTAAAGCTCAAATATATGACAATTAGGTGGCATTTGCAAGTAGGCACATCCTGATTGCCCACAGCTATTAAATGTCCTTATTAACAAGAGCTAATATACATATCTCATGTGGAATCTCAGTGAATCTTGAATTTTGTTTTCCTATTCAAAATTATTTCCACTACAAAAGTCAGTTTTAAGAATTCTAGGTCACAGAGAATGCCCTTAGGCTCTATAATAGTACTGTAATTGAAAATACTAACATCACTTATAAATATATTTAAATTCATTTCAACCTTATGGTAGCTTGAAAAATAAAAATGGTTACAGATGCATGGTAACTCCGCCCCCTAAGAGATGGAGTATAAGGAAGCTGGACTTGGTTATGATGCCTTCTCTGTCTGGAGAGACATTAGCAAATGTGGAATAACCAAAGGTTTGGAAAGCATTTGCATATTGGGGCTTGCCCTGTCTCTTACAGCTGTTGAGAAGCCAGTTACCATGTACAGACACTCAGGCTAATGTGCTAGATTGCTCAGTGACTCCCATCACTCAGCCAAATGCTAGACACATGAGAGACACAGGAATTCCAGCCTCTAGTTGATCTGCCAACTGAATACACACAGACCACCAGAAGAACCACCAAGCTGAGCCCAACCCAAAGAGTCAAGCAAGAAATCACCAGCTAATACATAAATGTTGTTTTAAATCCTTAAGTTTGGGATAGGTTTTTGTTTTGTTTTGTTTTATACAGCAAAACTAACTTATACAAACCCTTACTCAAATATATGGCTTCAATATATGTAAATATGTGAACATTCATAGAACTCAAAATTTACCTAGAGATACTATAAATTAATAGTTTTCATTTCATTAGTTATCTCAATAATTATAACAAAGGATTTTAGGATAGACATCATGTATTATGCAATAGCAAGCTACACTCTTGTCTGACTAAATGGTAGGCTAAACTTTGAATTAATACAAAGATTCTATGCCTTTTGGTTCAAAGGAACTTTGTGTTTTCAGGAATTTTACATAGAATTCTGAGATTTTAGAGTAGAAGGGTGGCTCCAACTGTGAATTCAAGAAGACAAGAGTCATATAATCAATGGTCAACTGGTTTTAATAAGAATTTGTACAAGTTAATCTTTTAAAATAGCTTTTATTATTTGGGGAAGCACTTCATAGGCTAACGGTCTTTGATCTTCTGATTATTTGTTATATATTATCAGACAGATTTTAGTGTTCTTTTGATCTATGTAACTATCAAATAAGTTCATTTACTTCTTTGTTAAAGCATATGTGCTTAGGTACACATGACCTATGTCAAATTTATACAATATTGACATCAATCAAATAACTGTCAACTTGTACCCTGCATCTACTATTATGATAACTAATTTCAGCAAAATCAACATTTCCTCTGCTTCTCCAATTCTTCTCAAAGCAGAGATCCTTTGTATAGGTTTATTAACCTATTTGATTTCAGACTGTATCTACATTCAATGAAACAGCACACTGGCATTAAAAAGTCCTTAGCTATTACTAATGAGAATTACCTTTCATTGGGACAAACCAAATGCAACACTGGAGAGTTGAAAAACAACCAAAAGCCTGTAGAGATTATTCATTTTTACTCTCCAAATGTTTGTTTAACCTGTCCTGTAAAGATGGTGACATTTCCCAATGAAGAAGACCAGAAATTGACTAAAGAAGCTTGCTAACTGCTGGAGACACATTAAGAAAGCACTTCTTTAATATGCCCACTAAAATGTATTTCAGTGCATGCACACACACTGCAAAGTCTTTTTTTTTTTTTTTTTGCTCCCAACAATGGTTTAAAGAAGAGACCAACCACAGGCTTCTATTTACTTTTAACTTTAGTACATTTGAGATTTAATGTGACCAAAAGTTATCCTTCAGAAGGATAAATGAAGTAACAGCTGTGCTGAATGCAAATAAAGGTAATTCTGGTATCATCTGAACTGCTATATAATGTACCACATTATAGTCAAACTCAACTTTTCCAGCAGTATGTAAACGAGGCCCAGAATTCTAAGTGATGTGTATCTGGTCCTTGGGGGAGGCAGAGGAAGAAATGGTTGGAAAGACATTTTCAGGGGCAGACAAAGTACAGTAAAGTGGGTGGGACTTTGGTTTCCTGTTCTTAAGTTCTTCGAGCGATTTTTGAGCCTTTAAAAGACCCCTGTGAGTTCTATGTTCAAGTAATCAGTTCTGAACACACATCTCACATGTGACAACCACAAGTGAAGCACTTTCTCAAAACTTCCCCTAGTACACTTCCTGCCTATACAGACGTTGAGTAAAGAGGCTGCCATGAGAATCATTCTGTGATGGTTTTACATACCCAACTGGGCTTAACCTGTCTCTCATTGCATCTTGGCTGCTAAGGGAATGTCACAGAATCCCTCTCTTAGGGAAACATTGTACTAACCTCAGCAAGTTTAATTTTTTCCAGTGGTCATTAACAGAGAATAGGATTTCATATCCATCCACAGCCAGAACAACTTTAGCACTTCTGACTTGGACCATTGAGTGTAAAAGTTTTCCATATACTGAGTGGTTGCTGCCCAGGATGATCCAGAGGCAGGAAGGGTCTCAGGACGGGAATATCTCTACTGATGCCTTCTTCCAAATAGTGGATAGTTGTGTTAGTCACTCAGTCGTGTCTGACTCTGTGACCCCAAGGACTATAGCCTGACAGGCTCCTCTGTCCATGAAATTCTCCAGGCAAGAATATTGGAGTGGGTTGCCATTTCCTCCTCCAGGAGATCATCCCAACCCAAGGATCGAACCTGAGTCTCCTGCATTGCAGGTAGATTCTTTACCATCCGAGTCAGGGATCCTGCAGTGAAAACTTTAACAGAACACATCACACAGGGGCAGCTGACCCTCACCTGAGAGTGTTGTCCCCATGGCAGGGACACCGCTTGTCACATCTGATGCCATAGAGTCCTTCTGGACACAGGCGCGCTTCACAGCGGTCGCCAGAAAAACCTGCTTCGCAGAGGCAAGAGCCACTCACGTGGTAACACTTCCCTCCGTTGACACACTGGCAGGTCTCCGCACAGCGAGCTCCATAGGTGCCAACGGGACACTCATCCTGGCACCTGTCATGCAGGAGGTGGGAGTGTAAGATTAGTCAGTACCTTGTGAAAATAAACAGTAGGTTCAAATGGGCTTTGTGGTATACATACTTCGATCCTTTTCGGATTTGATATTTACTTAGTGATTGTCCCATCATAGATATGAAAAGCATTAAGAAAAATTAGAATAGTAACAGTCATATAATCTGTTTAAAGAAATAGTAAAATCAAAAACAAAATATGAATTTGGGATGGGAAGCATGTTTTATCCCTAGTCCTTGCTAAAGGTATACATAGCACTTTAGTAGATACCAGGAAAGGGAGAAAATGAATTGCCCAGGGAATTAAAACATATGCTGTCTCTTAAAAAATGAAATAATTCTATTTGCAGTAAACATGGATGGACCTGGATATTATCATGTTGAGTAAAGTAAGTCCGAGAAAGACAAACATCATATAATACCACCTATATATGGAATCTAAACAAATGACATAAATGAATTTATCTACAAAACAGAAACAGACTCATAGACACAGAAAACAAACTTACAGTTACCAAAGTGGGTAGTGGGCAGAGGGAGATAAATTAGGAGTTTGGTATTAACAGAAACACACTACTATATTCAAAATAGGCAAACAAAAGGACCTACTATATATAGCATGGGGAACTATACTCAGTATCTTTTAATAACCTAACATGGAAAAGAATCTGAAAAAGAATAGGTATGTATAATTGCATCACTTTGTTGTTCACTTGAAACTAACACAAGATTGTAAATTAACTATTCTTAAATAAAATAAAATATATGCTTTCCCCATTTCAAAATGAAAACTTTGGAGCAAATTCGAAACCAAATGTTAATTCTCTTGGCTTTTATGTTGATATTAATTTTTAACCTCGCCACAGGTCTATCCTTTCAAAGCTGAATGGCAATAACTGCTCCTTATTCAGAAAGTTTTGTAACTTGACAAAGAAAGTCTGAGCTATTGAAATCAGGTGTCCTCAATTTCAACATGGGAAACTCCCACCAGGAGGCAGTAGAGAGACTGTGAGTTCCCCAGCACAAAATTTTTATTAAGTGGGGTTTTGTCCTCTTGGAAAGAAGGGCTACCAAACAGCAAGGGGAAAAAAAAAATTAGATTTCAAAAATCCACCTTATTGTCTTTTAAAAAATGGCCTTAGATTGTGGGATGAAGATATGCTCTGGGTAAGTTAGATCGGGTGGGAAGCCGAGGTGCTGGAGGGACTCAAGAAGAGAAAATCCTCATGGCTCCATGGAGCGTATGCCCCCCTTTTGGGCCAGCTTTTTCTTTCTGACCAGGCAAGGTGACTTGATAGGATTTTCCGCAGCAGCAGGAGTGCTTTCTGCCAAGGGAGAGGCAGCCGGAGTCTTGCCTAGCCAGAGAGCTGCCACAAGCAGAGTACTCTTTGTAGTCTCATCAGCCACTTCCCATGTGGCTCTCAAGTCATGCCAGACCCAGAGTCAAAAATGTAGGTCAGCACTGCATTTTTTCAGATGGGTACAAGGCAAGCAGCAAGTGCACGATAATGAATCCAAGCAGACTTCAAAGCAACAGGAAAGGGGCTGAAAAGCAAACATTTTCCACAAGGCTTTGCATATTGTTAATGATAGAGTGTGAGGACTAATAATACCAGGGCTGGATAGGATTCTAGTTAAGAGCAAAGGATAAATCTTGAGAACCCTTTGATATTTTTCTGGTTAACTCTGGTTCTGACATATTTAAGGAAAAGGGACTCTTGCAAATTTGGTTTTACAGACTGTAGACTTTTTTTCAATAGGCAAAGTCTTCAAATCAATCACTCGACAAAGCATTAGAAAAGTTCTGGAGTAACTGAACTAAGTTCATTTAGCATAAAATCAGATGTGTGTTGCAAAGTTACACACGAGTATACCTATTTTTAGACCAGAGTGTTTTTTAAAGGCACTCTATTTTTAACTTCTAAGCAGCTTTACTAAGCCAAGTCAGTTAGTTTACTTCCCAAAATGTAAACTTTAGAGAAAGAAATGCTGTCAGTCAATCATCCGGCCTCTTCATGGCTCTGCTAAAGGTTGGCAAGACGGTTTGGCAACCTGTCTGTGCAGATGTCCTTGCAAGGCAATATCAGAAAAAAAGAAAAAGTTATGCTCAAGGTAAATCATATTACTAAAAGAAACCCAAATGCTACATTTTGGGCTCCAGGATTTTAACTTGAGGAAAAGCAAAGCCCTAAAAATGGGGAACAGGAGAGAAATGGGAAGCATGGGAAAATGCCACCAAAGACAGGGGAGTGTGTGACTATTCTATCTTGGCAAAGATTTCCTTCTCTCTGAGCAAACAGAATCCATAATAGCTGGGCATGACCCAGATTTACCTTTCTAACCTATAATTAAACACACTACTAAGTTTGTGTTTCAAACGGCAAAAAGCCATTCGAATTTTTCTTACAAAAGTAGTCAGTAAAGCTTGGTTCACCATCCTGCTTCTTTTCATCAGTGTTGCACTTGTAAGAGAATCATGTTGGTTTCCACCTACCACACCAAAATGGTAGGATATCTTTCTGGAAGTAGATCTTTTCCATCTTGAAAATAAACACAGTGGTGAAGTAGATTACACCCTTCTCATTGGCTGAGTTAAGAGTCTTTGTCAAGCAGTCTTACCTCCCTTTTGGGCTCATTTTTCCAAAAGAAGCATCATTTCCCAACAAATTTTATGCCCTCAATGTTGCTTTTGGTCCCATGTGGAATAAGGAAAGTAATCTTAGAAGTCATTAAAAGAGGAAATACTTCCTTTCTTAAGAGATGGCAGAGAGGCAGGTAAAAATATAGCAATAAATACTGGCTACAGTAGAAATATGAAAATATGAAGTTCCTATTTTATTTTACTTTTTTAAAGATTTTTTGAAATAATACCCTGGAATTTGGAAAAATGGACACACATTAAGTTGTGATAATCTAGTAAAACATGACACTAAGGCCCAAACCAATGAGGGTCATAGACTTGACTATCACTTTGGTTATCTTATTGCATCTCACAGTGAACTTATGGAAAAGAAAGTGCATTAGCAGGGAAGGGGTGCCAGGTCCCCTTTTCTCCTTTGTCCTTTTATATATGGCCTTCCAGAGTGACAGGGATAATTGGGCCAAACCATGATTTACTGTGAAAGAATCACATTCCTCATCAGACCGGGATCAATAGATCTGCTGCCTGCCTTTCAAACACCTGAAACTTCTGCTCTTGGGAAAATATTCATATAAAGAACACTGGGAAAGAGTCAGCTTTTCCTCCATACTGGAAGCAGAAAAGACTGCCTCTGTTGAAGGCTACTTCTGCATTCCCCCAATTGCTGTCTCTAACTCTGGACTTCCCCTCCTTTGGCCCACATTCTTCTTCACTGTGAGGATGGTACAGAACACAGCATAGCGTAACATTCTGGGGCTTCCCCTTAACAGAGTCCATAATTGATCCACAGACCTCTCCACCTAGCTAACACGTAGGAGGCAACAATCACGTACATGGACTCACGCTAGGCCATCAGAAGCCCCGGTGCAGTGACGCCATGACAACCCATCAGCACTGAGAACACTCTTTCAGCCCCTTCAGGAGGATTTGTGTGAGGATCTGAGAGCCACCATAGTTGGCTGTGCCACATGACCCTCCCTCACCACACTGTCCTCTGAAACCACCCCACAAACCCTACAGCCTATTATGGGGGCATCCCATGAGCTGCTCTGTCTGCCTACGAGGTGCCTGTTTTGTTTGTTCTGTGTCCTCTCTGCCTGGGAGGGCCATCCCCACATCTGGGGTGCACTCTGGGCCAGCTGCCTGTGGTGGTACTTGCTCCCCTCTGGCCTGACCTCAGTGGTCATGTTTTGCTGACTTCTCAAAACCGGGGAAAGGGCAAATGGCCCCTGGACTGCTTTCCCCACACCTTCTGCCACAAATGATTACATAACCACTCACTGTCTCTTTCACGATGACAAATGTGCTTGATATCATTGTGTTGTGTGTACTGTGTGTTTCCGTGTATCAGAGTAGAATTGGAAACAGGAGTCATGTCATCAGTTCATCAGAAAAAAAAAAAAAAAACTACAACCGTTATAAAAACAAGTTAAGAAACAAGTTCCTTCTTCACTTTCCTCTCTTACTCTGGCTCTTTGCCTGCCTGGCCTCAAATCAAAAATTCACCTGAAAATTAGCTGTTATCCCCTTTCCCTATGTTCTAAATGAGTATAAGCCTGCCTGTATGTTTGCTAATTTTATGTTCCTTGAATTTGAGACTTAAATCCAGACAGGGCAATAAAACTAATATATTTAAATTTTTAGTGTCCAAAAATATTACACAGAACTATTACTTAGGGTTCTGCTTGGTCCCATGCCTCTCTTGCCCTGATTCATCTTTTTATGTTAAGACTTTAATACAACATGGATCCAGAATTCATCTAACAACCTCATTTTCCAAAATACAACCATAAACCAGGAAGCAGGGCCCAAAAACTTTCTGAGTACCCCAATTACATGTTATAGAAACCATGTGCTAAAGGTGCCAATAATTCATAACGTCAAAAATTAAGGAAAATACATAATTGTATTAATGAAACTAAATAGATATTACTTTAAAAGTTTCTAATAAAAACAGAGATTTTTTAAAAACTACTCAAAGATGAAAAAGACCATCTACTAGAAACCAGTAACAAACAGGAAACTATACTGGAGCCATTTTCAATTAAATTAGGAAGAAGATAGGAATTCCCACTTTTATCTGTATTTGTCAACATTCATTTAGAAGTTTGGGCTTCCCTCATAGCTCAGTTGGTAAAGAATCCACCTTCAATGCAAGAGACCCCGGTTTGATTTCTGGGTCAGGAAGATCCACTGGAGAAGGGATAGGCTACCCACTCCAGTTTTCTGGCCTGGAGAATTCCATGGACTATAGAGTCCATGTGGTCGCAAAGAGTCAGACACCACTGAGCAACTTTCACTATTCCACTATACTATTTAGAAGTTTAAATTAATGCAATCACTCAAGTAAATGACATAATACAAATACTGAAAAGAAGAGACTAATTTATCTTTATCTGTAGATAATAAAATAACCTTAGTGTTTGCTAAAAGTAACATGAGAATTAAATAAGAAGTTTGGTAGAGTGACTAAATAAAAAATAAATATTCAAAGACAAGATTTTCTTTATCCAGTAATGTCCAATTAAAACTTAAATGGGATTCTTCAAAAATTATAAAATACTTATAAATAAATTTCCTAAGAAAGTGTGAAGCCTAAATTGGAGGGGGAAAACACCCTACAGTATCTTATTAAAAGTCATAGACCAGAATTTTAGAAAGAAAAACATCAGAGAGGAGAGTGAAAGGAATTTTTAATTCATAGATATAAAAAAATAATGATAGCTGATAGCTAATATTTATACAGTTTCTAGATATCATTCAAGTTAATAATCACTAGTATTTATACAGTTCATAGAATCACTCAACTACAATAGTAGCTAATATTTGGAAGATTTAGCACTGTTCTAAAAGCTTTAATGTACTCATTTAATTCTTACAACCCTAGAAGAAATTACAATTATTGTTTGAACATTATAGATGAGCATATTTCCAAGGACAGAGGTTTCAAATTCTTTGTTTGGGGCTAATATACTCTTCTGCCTCTCAAGCCTCTTTCTCTAATTTTACAGACAAGCTAACGAGTTTGGTTATCAAATCTTTCAGGATATAATGGATTAAAGAGCAAATTAGAAGCTGTAAGCTAAACAAAGCACTCTGGGTAACACTTTACCACCTAACACACAAAACGGACAAGCTGTGGATATAAAACCACACACCACACAAGCATCAGGAGAGACCTGTAAGTCCCACCGGGTCTTATTCCTATCACCACCACACAGTTAAACGACACACATTGTTAAGAGTACACGGCGTCGTAGGAAGGAAGCTTTATGCCTGACATATTTTTTAAAGATACCTGAGTACACACCCTATTTTAAAATAAATCTATCCAAAATCTTTAAAATGTTAGAAGTGTTGGGGTTTGAAGTGGCTGCCCTCATCATGTAACTGTAGGAATGAGCCATTATGGGTTTCTGATATTTTCTCATTTTTTAAAAAAAATGCTTTCTCTGCATCTTCAATTCACCATCGTTGTCAGTGGTCCAGTCGCTATGCACTGAGTTGGGAAGGAATCTGTCAAATACACTGATACCTTAGAGATGCTTCTCGGAAGATTATGGAATAGTCACAGACAAATGGCAGTAAGTGTGCTCCCTGGACCCTCCCAGCTTCGCTTCCAGGCCATAGTCAGAGAGGCGCAAGGCTGCCCTTACCTTTCCCCGGTGAACCCGGGACTGCAGTGACATTGGCCTGTGGCAGCATCGCATACCCCTCCATTATGGCACTGGCATTCTTGCGAACAGTTCTTTCCAAAGCGACCCTCGGGGCAAGGCTGGCCACACACTGTGCCCTGCATTCAAAGAGACTTGGAAAATTAGCTGCGCCTCCAGTCGGGGAAGGGTCAAAGAAGAGAGAGAAGGGAGGAAAGAGAGGAAGCAGGAAGGGAAGGCAGGGTATGGGAACAGGGCTGCACAAAGGTTAGATAAAGGAGATTTTAGAACACAAACTCTGTTTATCACCTCAAAGCTGTTAGAAATTCTAAATTGACTTTTTTTCTTAGTAAGCCTAAATCTCAAGATAGACGCATAGGTGGCAGCACAGTAATCATAAGAAATACCTATGTTAAAAAAACAAAGTCACCTCAAATGATTATGGGAACCTAAGGCATTCACACATCCTCCTAAGTGTTCTTCCTTGTGTCTTACATGTACAGTAAGTGAACAGCACTTATTGAGCATCCATTACATAAATGATAACATCTGGCCCAAATGGAATATTCAAATACTTTACCATATGCTCTAGAGAAAATACACCTTATTGTTGGTTTTACTTCTTATAAGGAAGCATTGAAAAAAGGATTGACATTTTGTGTATCTGAATTAACATTAACATTGCCTAAGAAATACTTCAACAGAAACAATTCTAGACATTTTATTTTGGAAGAAAAGACACTTTTATTTTCAGCAGGTTCAACAAACATTGCTGGGCCAAGATCAATAGGAAAACTAATTTCCTGGGAGAGAAATCGAGAGAGTAACTTGGACACATCTTCTCACCCTAGAGGCTGTCTGTCTTGTCAGATATTGTCATATTTATTCCAGTCCTATGTGGAGAAGCATAAGATACTTTACCGATAAGTCAATGAAATACTCTACTATTTTCTACTTCCTTTGGCTACATAACTTGGCTTTGTAGTTTATCATGTATTTATTGGAGTTACTATTACATCAAACAAAATAACCCCAAATAACAGGGATTTTTACAATGTTTTTAACTGTTGGAAGCTGTTGCTTTGTCCTCCTTCTCTATAAAAAAGACAGACTGTGGGCACTCTGAAATTGGAGGCTAGCGAACACCAGATGGTTTTGTAAATGTTTATTCTGGATAGCATAAGAAAATACATTTCCTCTAACTCCTGGCTACCCACAAAGGCAGTTGGTGTGCTAATTAAGTCTCCTCTGGTGGTTTCTAGCTATCTACCAATGAGAAAAGTTCTTCCAGAATCTTGGAACTGAAAAAGCCTTTGAGAGATGATTCAAATCAGTGCTTAAGTGAGAATCATCTATGTGCCAGGCATCGTGCTAAGCTCTGAGAATCAAAGATAAAGTCACAACCTTTAATTAGCTCACAATATGATGAGGGAGACAGATATAAAAATAGCTCTAACCCCTCATTCTAGCACAACATATTAACATGACTAGATGAAATAAATATGTCAAGGGTCAATCCATGGTAAGCCAGGGTTCTGGTGAAAATTCTCACTCTCTCAGGAACTACTCACATTTTGTAATGGTCCCACATAAGCTTTAGAGATGCTGTTGAAATAGTGTTTGCAAAGAAGGATTAATGTGAGTCAATAGCTTTAAGTAGAATATTATTGGGCTTCCCAGGTGGCTCTAGTGCTAAAGAAGCTGCCTGCCAAAAAAAAAAAGAAAGAAAGAACCGCCTGCCAGTGCAGGAGACACGGGATACATGTGTTCGACCCCTGGGTCAGAAAGATCCCCTGGAGGAAGGCATGGCGACCCACTCGAGTATTCATGCCTGGAGAACCAGGGACAGAGGAGCCTGGTGGGCCACAGTCTATAGAGTAGCAGAGAGTCAGATACGAATGAAGTAACTTAGCATGCACACAGGACATTATTAGTTGAAATATATACTTGTGTATGTGTAATAGGAATATATAGCCACCTATGAAAAGCACCTGGGATTACTGCACAAATAAAATGTTACAAAGAGAAGTGTAACTGAGAAGCTCAGCTGCACTTAGAGAAAAATGACCTGAAACATTCAGTAAGAAACATCCATCAGGGTAGGGGTGCAGAATATATGGGAGGCTCTACTCGGCTGATGGAGAGGGCCATGTGTCCTCCTACTGGGACTCACGGTAACCAAACTTGTGGTTATCAGCATCCTACCTCATGACCACTCCAACCCAGAAGAAGAAGGCTTCAACCTCAAGATGAGGCAACCCTGCAGACAATATCTACACAAAAATTCTGCAAGTAACATTTCTACAGCTCATCCAAAGAACAATGTAATGACCAGCGTTTGCAAAAGGCTGACTATAAGACATAAAAGAAGAGAAGGAATCAAAGATATGTCAGCATTTCTACTTTGGGCAACTAAGAGAGAAGTGTTGGTTTTAATGAAGACAAAAAAAAAAAGTAAAAAGAGAATCACCTTAAGAAAGGTTTAGGTGTATGACAAATCTGGTTTTACAAACACCGACTTTGACAGGGCTGCTTCCAAGTCAGTAGTTTTCCAAGAGCTTCTCTATTTGCCTCACCATCATGCACTCAATAAAAGGCCCCTTGCACTGACTCTATTGCTCCATGGAGTTTCTCCAGGCTCTGCTTCCTTGTCTTGTCTGCTTATCATTTCCAACTCTTGCCTTGGGTCTGATATTTCTTTTTCACCTCTCCTAGTGGTCTTACCATCTTGAACCCCATCTTACTTCCCATGATTCTGACTGGAAGTGGACTCCAAGTCTTCTTTGCTCTATTCCTACAACAAGGGCAATACCATGTCTGCCTCCTAAGGCTCCAGCCTAGGCATAGTTCAGGCAGATAGTGACCCATGTCTTTAGGTGAAACTAGGGTGGGGGGTCTAACAGCACAGTGACAAATACATATCTGTGTTCAGATCAGAGAAAGTCAAGGTTGAGAAAAATCAGCTGATGACTGTTAAAGTAACGGATCTTAATGAGACTTCCAGGAAAGATGTATCAGGAGAAAAGAGAAAGACTGGTGTGAAACACAGGAAATAAAATGGTATATAAAAAAAGAGAGATTAGGAAAAGAGATCTTTAATAACAGAGGAGGGAGAAGGGGTTATCAAAGAAGTGGAGAGAGAGATTAGGAAAGGGAGGTGAATGAGCCACAGAGTCAAAAGCTTCGGAGGAACGAAGTAGAATGAAGATGGAGGAGCTGTTATTGAATCTGGCAATTACATCACTTGCACCCCGGCAAGAGCAACTTCAGTACAGCTCATGGAGATGGAAGATAATCATGAAGTAAACTGCTGTTTTGTTTTCTGTATGTTCATGAAGGAAACAGACATTGGTTATTCACTCTTCTGTCTTCAAGCAGACTTTTACAGAAACCAACTCAGAGAAACATGAACCAATACTATTGCCTGATTTTAGAGTAATCTACCTAGTAAACCAGCTTTGACATTGTGTATTCCACATAAGATCAAGCCTGTGAGATACTACACAAAGAAAGAGCATCACGGTCAAAATTGCAAAGTGTAGTAAGGTACAGATCATTACACTAAAGGCTCTGAGTTCTTCAATACTTGGAAAACTTGATTTACCTCAATGAGTCTCCAGATTCAAAGACCAAATAACTTTTTCACACAACACTTAACCTGTTGAGAATAATGTTCCCAAAGAATAATAATGATCCATAGAACATAATTATGAAAATGCTTATTTGAATCCTTACAGTGTTTAACAGCTTTTGCTGTCATGTGAAAGGCAAGATACTTCCCTTTCATATCCTGAAGGGAGATGCAGGACAGATGGCCTACTAACTTTTCCATGAGGACCCTTAGTAAACTTCAAGTTCAGGATTTAATCACCTTCTGCCTTCTCTGGACTAAAAAATTCCTGCTGTGAAATGGTCAGATATTTCCAATTTTGAAATTTTTATCCATTGATGTGACATTCTTTTGTATTAAAGTTCTCCCCATGCATTTTCACTCGGGTATCCTGAAACAGGGGGCTTTGGCGGGTGGGGTGGGATGCTTACCAGCCAACCAGAAGGACAAGAGCACTCTCCAGTGACGTGATGACATACACCTCCATTCTGGCAGGGGCATCTCTGCTCACACTGTGGTCCATGCTTGCCAGGGGGACAAAGGTCCTCACAGCTGAGGGATTAACATGTGACAAAGGACACCATAGTTTATTCCAACCTATGACCCTTAGGTTCACAAACACAGCAGCACCCAGGACCCTAAAACAGACAAGCTCCTCTGTTCAATATTGTTCGTTTCATTAACATCAAGAGCACCAATCATATTGACTGGAAGGGTCAAGGGGTCACCTACTCCTTCCCTTTTGGGGGGATATTTTCTATTGAAACCATTTCAATTTGAGGAGAATCTGTCCTATCAGAGAGATGACTCTCGCTGGCCACACACTCCTTAGTGACAGGAGCTATCCAGGCAACTCTCAAAAAGCCCATGCGTTACACTGGAAGTGTACTTGGTGTGTTTGTTCTAATCTCAAAGAAGAAAGAAACATCTTCACATCAACTGATTAGTACATATTCCTTGTACTCAATTTTTAGCATTCTCTTCTTCAAAATGATGAGCCTCCTCCACAGTAAATGAGTATACCTCCTACTCTAAGCCTCCGCCTTTTTTACTCTCCTATGAAATTGCTTCAAATTTCTCAAAACCTTATTCAACTGGGACCTTGATAAAAACCCATAAAAGCAACATTAACAATTAAATAGTCTGAGATGCTCATCCATTTTTCTGAAAATCAGGGCTTTCTTGGCTAATTCAGTTTTTTCTTTAGCTCTACTTTACAGCCTTAACCCTGTCAGCAGGAAGCAGCTACCTAATGAGCCACATTTTTTTCAAGTTTTAGTTCTGTGATTTACAGGTGTGATTTTCTCAGTAAGGGAACAAGATTTTTTAAATCTCACTTTTTTGGGAAAATTCTGCCTCTTAGTCTGTTTGCTAATACAAGCAAACCGAAGAATGCCCTTCCCACAAAATAAAGAAAGTAGTAGAGACAAGGGCTTCCTTGGGAGCTCAGCTGATAAAGAATCCACCTGCAACGCAGGAGACCTTGGCTCAATTTCTGAGTCGGGAAGATCCCCTGGAGAAGGTATAGGCTACCCACTCCAGTATTCTTGAGATTCCCTGGTGGCTCAGACAGTAAAGAATCTGCCTCCAATGCAGGAGGCCTAGGTTCCATCCCTGGGTTGGGAAGATTCCCTGGAGGAGGTCATGGCAACCCACTCTAGTATTCTTGTCTGGAGAATCCCCATAGACAGAGGAGCCTGGTGGGTGTCGCCAAGAGTCAGACACAACTGAGCAACTAAGCGTAACACAGTAGAGATTAAGTACTTGCTTCTGTGTTTTCCAGAAAGAATTAAACTGTGTGCACATATACTACACAAATGTGATACAAGTCCTTTTATATTCACAAAACAACACATGCATATTTATGAGCCTTAAATAACCCAGCTAACCTTTGAGCATAAACTATTTCTAACATCTATTTCCTTCTCTAAGGCACTGAACTCATCCTCTTTTATCCATCTAATTAACTGCCACACAGAGCAGAACAACATGGACCATTAATAGCCAAAAGTGTAAAATGAACGCAATCGAGGAAGTGTCAGATCTGCCCCAGAAACCCCAAATATTGCTACTCAACACACCATCCAGGCCCCTCTATCTCTGCTCTGCCAAAGAAAGGCAGGGAAGCTGGTTCTGAGACCCTGACTGAGCTCTGATGCTCGACAAACAAACAGCAGGAGCACCTAGCGGCCGTCACTGCCTGGAGTCCTGTCCCCTCAGTAACTCCTTAGGCAGCCAGAGAGACAGAAGTACAGGAATATGAGGCTGGCAGCAGCGGGAACAGAGAGGGTGGGAGGGCTCTGCCACGCTGCCCAGGGGCGCATCACTTACAAGGCTCCAGTGTATCCGGGTGGGCAGCGGCACTCCCCGGTGACATGATCGCAGGTCGCTCCATTCTGGCACTGGCATCTCTGGTGACAATCGTTACCGTAGGTGCCCTGCTCACAGCGCTCCTCACAGCGCCAGCCCCGGAAGCCCGCAGCGCAGTGGCAAGCCCCCGTGATGGGGTTGCACAGGGCCCCATTTTTGCACTGGCACCGGCTGCTGCAATGAGGCCCCCAGTGATCACCGTCACAGGCTGAGGTTGGGGAAAGAAACAGTGGAGGGCATCAGAGTGTGGGTGTGGATAATGGCCAGCTCTTCAGTACCAGCTTTCCTCTCCCCTTGGAGAGAGTGGCTGGATGACCCTTTGTCACCGTTTCTCCACTGAGCAGCAGGGCTTGGGTACACACCTACGGCAATATTTCACTGGTGCTCAGCCCTGGACCACTTTCTATCACTGCATTCCTCAAGCATCGCTTGAGGCCTGTGCTCAGCCTGCTCCCTGCACCTGGAGTGTTGTGTGTGATATGGGCAAAGTCACTGGCTTGGGGAGGGTGTGAGCAGTTGTGGGCAGAGAGGAGGCTGACTAGGCAGGTGGGAATGGTCAGCTTATGCAGGGGTTTTATACACATCAAGAAGTTTGGATTGTATCTAGTTGACAGAGGATTGGTAATAAAGGATTTTAAGCACTGAGGGTCAATGGAGATTTGCCTTCTAGTAAGATCAGCTGCCTGCAGCATGAAGAAAGGGCAGGAAGGAACTGACAAGAGCCAGGAGACCGGGCAAGAAGCATGGTAGTCAGCGGCTTAGTGAGGAGGCCTGGACTCCCTCAGTGACCAGAGGGACAAAGAAATGAGCCTCATGCAGTCCACTGTGCGGTGGGCTGATCCTGCTAGCTATGGGCCTGGGCCGAGCTCCCGAAAAGGAAACTGATGTGCTTTCACGATAAATCAGTCAAAATATGTGTGACTGGAAGGTAACAAGAAAAGGCAGGAAAAAAAAAAAAAAACTGACTAAAATGTTTAAGTCATTGACTTATTTTAAAAATATAACAAACCAGAACCTGAAAGTGGACAGCAAATAAACAGATAAGAGGTAGATAAAACCAGGAAAGACAAAGGCAAAAAAACCCAGCATTTAAAAAGCTTTAAGATGCATTTCCCAAGAAAAGGAATAATGGCTTTGATTCAAGTCAAAGAGCTGGAAAAAGCAGAGAAGAAAAAAAACTTCAGTCACAAACATTCTAAAATTTATCAAGAGTGACAATAAGCAAAGTCTACTCTTAACATGCATTGCCTAGTCAGTCATCCATTTATTAATTAGATGCTATAAAAATCACTGGGGAAGAAGTACCCTGCCTAGAGTTCCTAGGATAAATTGCCTTTATGATGAAACAAAGTTTCATCTCATAAAAATTTTGTAATACAGAATAAACTATTGAAAAAAACAAAACTAGGTACACAGAAAACAACTTTTTAGACTTGCAGGATTCAGCTTCCAGTATTAGAACCTACCTTTCATTTCATAATATCAAAAAATTTAAATGAATAATTCCATTTCTAATAAGTATGGCTTTAGTCTTATTAGTACTTTAATAAACATACTTTAACACAATTAAATAAAAGCAGTGAGAAAGAATTATTGAACCTAAAGCAGATCAAGAAAGCAATTACCTAAGAACAATCTTCTTTCACAAAATAAGATTAGGTGATGGTTCCAAGATGAGATTTCAGCTTAACTATTATTCATAAGAGTATTTTTTTTAATTGACTGTGGATATGGACAACCCTCCTTTTTCTTTCAGTTTTAATTCTTTCAATCTAAGATCCATTCTTAAAAAAATTACATGGTGTGTTTCTTGAAATCCTCCCAGCTATCTCAGTTGGAAAGGAATCTATCTTGTTCTGAAGGTTCCCCCAAAGTAAACAAGTCCTTTGTAACTAGTGCCCTGGTTCATCAGTCCTAAGAGTAAGGAAAACCATTCTATGTAAGTCAAAGGCATTATTCTACAGTTTGATCTTCTCGTTCCCCCACATCTTCTTCACAGTATAGTCAATCTAGCGTAGCATTGTTCTCTATATTATAAATGATTTTACTCCTTAAATGTAAATACATCCTTGATGCCAGTATAGCCCAAATATATACTAAATACTACAACTTCAATACTTTGATGCATTTTTTTAAAGTTTATTCAATTTCACACATTTTCTCTGCTGAATCCTCTCCAAAATGTCCATATTCCTTTCAACTTCTGGGAACCTCATTTTAAATTAAAGATACATTTTTCCTTATGTATAATGGAGAATTAATTAATTGACAAAAGAAAACAATGTAGCTAATAAATCTACCTTGATAAGGATATCATGATCATGTTAAAAGAATTAAAACAGACAAACAAAACAACTCATGAAGGGTTAGAGTCCTTTCCCCTCACTGTGAAACTGGGTTTAAGGGTGGGCTGGAGCATATACATTTTATAGAGTATATTTTACAATAAGAGGTGAGTGGTAGGAAGAAGCCAAGTACTGAGGGGACAGAGCTGGTCTCTCCTCTCCTTCATAATTCATTTATTTGCCCACCCACTTCAACAGCTTGTCTCCCAGCACAGCAGTCAGGCAGATATCAGTTCTATTATGATCAGACAAAAACAAAACTCGTAAGATATCTCCTTGTGGTAGAAACAAGCTTATAGCAGAAATTGATGACTATCAGCATCAATCCATCAACCTATGTAACACAGTAGTCAAGAGACATGAGATCGATCCCTGGGTTGGGAAGATCCCTGGAGAAGGAAATGGCAACCCATTCCAGTAATCTTGCTGGAAAATCCCATGGACAGAAGAGGTTGGCAGGCTACAGTCAATGGAGTCGCAAAGAGTCAGACACTACTGAGCGCACACACATACACACACATCAGCATCAAAGAAAGGGTTAAAGCATTAAGGAAACATTATCTGGCCGACATGGTTAATTTTCTGGCTGTGTCTAAGCATTGTGGCATGCTTTGAAGTGACAGCTTCTCCCCTCGGGGTTGTATTTCCCTAAAAAACCCATTGATACACATGCCTCACAATGTGAGTACGAGACACCAACATGGACTCCGTTGGGAGGAAAACCCACAGACAGAAGTCTACAGAAAAACAGACAGGAAGTAGAGTAAGTAAGATACAGAAGCCTGGCTTGAATGTTGGCGTCACTGTGACTTCCTTTTTTCATTTGTCAGATTTAACTGCTTCAGTACATCCACTGTTAAATGTACCCCAGTGAGTTACACAGTTTATCACACAAAAGCCAGCTTTCTTCCCTGATTACTACATACACAAGAGTATGTTGAGTGTCCTGACAAGAGGCAGCATTTGTTCCTTATATTTAATGCCAAGCTTGGACATTTATCCTGAATTCAACTACTGCATTTGGAAAGACAGTTTGAAGAGAGTGAACTCAAATTATCTGGCATCTTTTAGTTAACATTTCACACAAATTTCAAGGGGCAAATGTTTCACTCCTCAAGAAAAAGGGACTAGGTTGGTTTCTCCTACTGACAACCTTTCAAAAAATATATGTATAACTGAACCACTGTGTTGTACATCAGAAATTAACACAATATTGTAAATCAATTATACTTCAATAAAATACATTAAAAAAAAAAAACAATGTAGTTAACATGGAAATAGCTTGACTAGCCTAACAGGAAAAGGTAAATGAACAAAATTTTGTTTCAGATTAAAGAACTCAGATGCTAATAAGGGGGTGATGCTTCCTTTACAGCTACTGGTTTCAGCTCTCATTGTGCTAACAGCTAGAAACAGGCTGTCAGAGGCCATGTGCCCAGATTAATGCAGATATTTCAGGAGACAGCTTATCGAGGGTCTCAGCATAGACAGCTTACTCTAAGAAGTTCTCATAATAAATTAAACAAATAAAAGGAAAAAAAAGGAATTTAAAACTACTATGCAATATCAGAAGTGTACAGTCCATGCTACAAACCCTTAAGGACAACTAGCAGAGCACTGAAGAGAATGGACTTACCCCTGGGCCCTTATGGCTGTAACTTCTAGTGACCAGAGGTTACACTCAAGGGCTAGGGACTGAAATTGACTCAAGCCTAAATCTTTTAAGTACATGCTTTCTGCCAGGCGTGGTACTAGACCTTGACTTCAAACAAGAATAATAAAGCTCATGTTTCTACAAGCTTACAGTTTAATGACAAGGTGTCAAGTTAGTAGGCAAGAGCATAAATACGCTGTGATAAGCGGTAAGGTAAGCATATGGACTGGGTACAATGGGAAACACAGGGATGATATTAACTAGTGTTGGTGAGTAGGGAAAGGCTTCCCTAACAAAATGATGTCTAAGATGAGACATAATGGCATAGTGAACCATATATAGGTAAAGTCTGAAGGATTTGTGTGTAGAATAAAGGAGGAACTGCGAGAGGGAGGCTGCAGGCAGTTTTACATTCAGAAAGAATGATACGTGCAACAACCAAAAGGTTTTGAAAAGACCATCATGAATGCTCTCTTGGGGTTCTACGCTATTACATCATTGCCCTCATCATCTTTCTTAGCTGTGTGCATAACAAAAAGAAGAACAGAAATAAGCAGAGAGGAAGAAATATTAGACATGTCCCCTCCATCAGTCCTCCCTAGCCTGCCACACTCAGTCCAGAACCTCTGAGCTTCAGGTCCATTCTACAGACCCAATCTGAGATGCTCTCTGAAAAACGCATTGTGTGTTTTCCATGACACTAACTTAGCACTTAGATCACAGTTTTTATATATGTTTGCCTTTTTTCACATCCCTCAAACTGAATTTCACAGATGTTAAGACACAGGCCTGGCGTGCTGCGATTCATGGGGTCGCAAAGAGTCGGACACGACTGAGCAACTGGACTGAACTGAACTAAGACACATAGACACCCTTGTACATTTATCAAATGTCAGCAGAAGGTTTCATACAACCATGTCCTGGCAGTCACCTGACTGACAATGATAAAGAGAAGCATTCTGATTCAGAGATGTTGCTGTTGTTGTTCAGTTGCGAAGTCATGTCTGACTCTTTGTGACCCCGTGGACCGCAACACACCAGACTTCCCTATCCTTCACTGTGTCCCGGAGTGTGCTCAAGTTCATGTCCATTGAGTCGGTGATGCTATCTAAAGAGCTCATCCTCTGCCATCCTCTTCTCCTTTTGCCTTCAATCTTTCCCAGCATCAGCGTCTTTTCCAATGAGTCAGAGATATTAAGCTGTGAAAAACTGTGCCCCTGAGTCATGAAGTAGTATAATAATGACAATGAGCTTGATCCTAACAGTGAGGATGATAATAACTCCCTTTCTGGGAACACCAGCACTCTTTGCACTACTGTGGGAGTTCAGATACTATATCCAGTTTAGAGATTAGCCTGGGAAAATGTATGAGAAGCCCTTGACTCATAAATTCATCTTTGGGGATTTTTCCAAAGGAAAAAAACATAAGTATATAAAGATGACATCAATTCACTATAGTTAACTCACTAATAATATTTACAAATTGTGCCCACCGATACTGTTGAAAGCACCTGAGACAGATGAACGACCAGTGTCCCTATGAAGCAGGGACTACAGTCATCCTTATTTTATTGAAGAAACTGAGAACAGTTGATATGCTTAAAGTCATACAGGTAAAAAGGAGTGAAGAACAGATCTCCTGTCTGTTTTCTAAACCACAATATTCTTCCCCCTCCAAAGCTATAAGGATGTTTATCCCAGTGCTGTTTATAATAACAAAAAAAAATTTGAAACAACCTAATTTTCTAGAAGTAGAAGACTGGTAAAAAAAAATTGGTATAATCATACAACAGAATACCATGCATCAATTGAAAGTGATATTATAGAAGAATACTTAGTGAACTTGAAAAGTGAAAGTGAAACTTGCTCAGTTGTGTCTGACTCTTTGAGACCCCATGGATTATACAGTCCATGGAATTCCTCATGCCAAAATACTGGAGTGGGTAGCCTTTCCCTTCTCCAGGGGATCTTCACAATCCAGGGATCAAACCCAAATTCTCCACATTGCAGGTGGATTCTTTACCAGCTGAGCCACAAGGGAAGTCCAAGTGAACTTGAAAGGTGTTTGTAAATATCGTTAACTGTAAAAAGTAGACTAAAAATATGTATCACATGATTCAATTTCAGCAACAGACTAGAATCAACTACATGAAACTGTCATTAATTTAGGTTATAAATGACCTCATGTTGGCCACTGTATATGACTGGCCCTAATGTATGGGGGAGAGAGGAGAAGAGGGAGAATGAAAAAGACACAGAGACAGATACTGAAAAGGTCTGTGGTCACATGGGAACACTTGGTTATTCTGGATCTTAAGACTGTGTGTGATTTTTCTCTAATTCATCCGAATTAACTAGATTTTCTAAATTCTCTGTAATTGAATGTATCCTTCTGGTGGGAGGAGAAAAGCAAGCGAAAAGTTCTGCTTCTAAATAGTTGGATCTGCTAAGCATCTGTACTGTGTCATGCCCTATGCTCCGTGCTTTACCCACCTCTCTCTAGTCCCTACAGCACCAACAAAGTGGTATAATTATCACCTTTAGCACACAGAGGACATTTAGGATGAGAACACTTAGGTAAAACATCCAAAAACACTCAGCTGTGGCATCAGTATTCAAACCCAAGGTTGTCGGCAAACAAAAGTCCAGACACTGGTCACAAGGCCATTCTGCTCCTGAGGCAGTGAAATTAAGTATTTTGGTTAAACATAATACCTCACAATGATGTGTTTCATCTAATATGATCCATTAAGGTGGAGCAGCCAATGATAAGACCTTCCACTGAGCAAGCTTATGGGGTCAGCTGGTGACTCAACATCGAGGGGCACTAAGAATAGGAAATTATCTCAGAGGTGAAAACATAGGGTGTTTATCAAAGAGAAAATAAAATGAAGGGGACAATCAGATCTGAAGAGCTGTAAGTTGAAAATGATTCTATGTAAACAAAAAAGCCAGTGAGCTCACTGTGAAAACAGTACTGATGCCATTAGTTGAGTACTCTGACCAGAAAATTAGGTCCACACAGTACCTGGTACAGGGCTGCTCTCAAGATGCAGATGGTGAGTGAGTGAAAGTGAGAGCACACACAGAACAGGGTAACTAACATGGACAAGCAGTTCAGTTCAATTCAGTCACTCAGTCGTGTCCGACTCTTTGCAACCCCATGAATCGCAGCACACCAGGCCTCCCTGTCCATCACCAACTCCCAGAGTTCACCCAAACTCATGTGCATCCAGTCAGTGATGCCATCCAGCCATCCCATCCTCTGTCGTCCCCTTCTCCTCCTGCCCCCACTGCCTCCCAGCATCAGGGTCTTTTCCAATAAGTCAACTCTTCACATGAGGTGGCCAAAGTACTGGAGTTTCAGCTTCAGCATCAGTCCTTCCAAAGAAATCCCAGGGCTGATCTCCTTCAGAATGGACTGGCTGGATCTCCTGCAGTCCAAGGGACTCTCAAGAGTCTTCTCCAACACTACAATTCAAATGCATCAATTCTTCAGCACTCAGCCTTCTTCACAGTCCAACTCTCATATCCATACATGAACACAGGAAAAACCATAGCCTTGACTAGATGGACCTCAGTTGGCAAAGTAATGTCTTTGCTTTTCAATATGCTATCTAGGTTGCTCATAACTTTCCTTCCAAGGAGTAAGTGTCTTTTAATTTCATGGCTGCAACACCATCTGCAGTGATTTTGGAGCCCAAGAAAATAAAGTCTGACACTGTTTCCACATCTATTTCCCATGAAGTGATGGGACCAGATGCCATGATCTTCGTTTTCTGAATGTTGAGCTTTAAGCCAACTTTTTCACTCTCCTCTTTCACTTTCAGGCTTTTTAGTTCCTCTTCACTTTCTGCCATAAGGGTGGTGTCATCTGCATATCTGAGGTTACTGATATTTTGCCTGGCAATCTTGATTCCAGCTTGTGCTTCTTCCAGCCCAGCGTTTCTCATGATGTACTCTGCAGAGAAGTTAAATAAACAGGGTGACAATATACAGCCTTGATGTACTCCTTTTCCTATTTGGAACCAGTCTGTTGTTCCATGTCCAGTTCTAACTGTTGCTTCCTGACCTGCATATAAGTTTCTCAAGAGGCAGGTCAGGTGGTCTGGTATTCCCATCTCTTTCAGAATTTCCCACAGTTTATTGTGATCCACACAGTCAAAATCTTTGGCAGAGTCAACAAAGCAGAAATAGATGCTTTTCTGGAACTCTCTTGCTTTTTCGATGATTCGTTGGATGTTGGAAATTTGATCTCTGGTTCTTCTGCCTTTTCTAAAACCAGCTTGAACATCTGGAAGTTCACGGTTTACGTATTGCTGAAGCCTGGTTGGAGAATTTTGAGCATTACGTTACTAGCGTGTGAGATGAGTGCAATTGTGTGGTAGTTTGAACATTCTTTGGCATTGCCTTTCTTTGGGATTGGAATGAAAACTGACCTTTTCCAGTCCTGTGGCCACTGCTGAGTTTTCCAAATTTGCTGGCATATTGAGTGCAGCACTTTCACAGCATCATCTTCCAGGATTTGAAACAGCTCAACTGGAATTCCATCACCTCCACTAGCTTTGTTTGTAGTGAAGCTTCCTAAGGCTCATTTGACTTCACATTCCAGGATGCCTGGCTCTAGGTGAGTGATCACACCATCATGATTATCTTGGTCGTGAAGCTCTTTTTTGTACAGTTCTTCTGTATATTCTTTCGACCTCTTCTTAATATCTTCTGCTTCTGTTAGGTCCATACCATCTCTGTCCTTTATTGAGCCCATCTTTGCATGAAATGTTCCCTTGGTATCTCTCATTTTCTTGAAGAGATCTCTAGTCTTTCCCATTCTGTTCTTTTCCTCTATTTCTTTGCATTGATTGCTACGGAAGGCTTTCTTATCTCTCCTTGCTATTCTTTGGAACTCCGAATTCAGATGCTTATATCTTTCCTTTTCTCCTTTGCTTTTCACTTCTCTTCTTTTCACAGTTATTTGTAAGGCCTCCCCAAACAGCCATTTTGCTTTTTTGCATTTCTTTTCCATGGGGATGGTCTTGATCCCTGTCTCCTGTACAATATCACAAACCTTATTCCATAGACAAGCAGAGAAACCTGCAAAACAATTATCACAATTCTAGGTACATTCTCCCCTCCTAACCTACTTCAGGTCCGTCTAGTCAAGGCTATGGTTTTTCCTGTGGTCATGTATGGATGTTAGAGTTGGACTGTGAAGAAGGCTGAGCACCGAAGAATTGATCCTTTTGAACTGTGGTGGTGGAGAAGACTCTTGAGAGTCCCTTGGACTGCAAGGAGATCCAACTAGTCCATCACAAAGGAGACCAGTCCTAGGTGTTCATTGGATGCTAAAGCTGAAACTCCAATACTTTGGCCACCTCTTGTGAAGAGTTGACTCATTGGAAAAGACCCTGATGCTGGGAGGCACTGGGGGCAGGAGGAGAAGGGGCCGACAGAGGATGAGATGGCTGGATGGCGTCACTGACTCGATGGACATGAGTTTGAATGAACTCTGGGAGTTGGTGATGGACAGGGAGGCCTGGCGTGCTGCGATTCATGGGGTTGCAAAGAGTCAGACATTACTGAGTGACTGAACTGAACTGACTGAACTGAACCTACTTCAAACCCTCAGTCTAGCTTTCCATGCAAGAAACAGGGAAAGAGAGAAGAGATTTCAAGATGCATCGAGTTTTGAAGATGTGTCAGCATATGCAGCTATTTCATTTTATCCTCATAACTCAATGAGCGAGGTATAATTATTCCACCATATCATGTGAAAAATGGACTTAGATGATAATTTGCTCAAAGTCACTTAGCGTTCAAGTAGCAAAAGCAAGAGTTCAATCCAAACCCAGCAGGGCCTCCCAAGCTGTGATCTTGCACGTGCCCTGCAGACTATCCCATGTCACCAACACCATTACAGGTCCTGCTACCATTGCACGTCACTGGCCTTTGCCAGCTTTTCAGGGGGGAACAGCGTAGGACACAAGTCACACAGGTGTTTTGAGAAGTAATGCTTGTTTGCCTCAATGACAGTTCCCAGGTTCCAAAGTGTTAGTACAGGCTCATCAGAACGGCTTGATAAGGAATGTTCCAACACGTCCACAGCCACACACGTATTGACAAAACCAAGGCCATAGGAAAAAATCTTTGAACAAATGAGAGATGGTTTAGTAAATCTCTTGTTTCTGTATAGACCAAGAATAAAGAAAGGAGAACAAGTAGAGATACAGAGAAGTACTAAATGGAGAGAGACTCCCAGAGGAAGGAACAAGGACACATTAATACAGTGTCTTACCCAAAGGACTCCTTCATCAGAGGGAAAAAAAAAAAGGATGAAATCATTTTTCCCTGAGAGAAAAGAGTAATGTTTACCATCACATTCACCTTGTTATAAAATTCATCAATCACTTAGCTGGGGTACAATCACTTAACACTGGACAGGCCTGGACCTTAGGAGGGACACTGCAACTTCTTAGCCATGAAATTTGAACAAGTTCCTGACTTTCATTATATTTAATTTTCTGTCATATGGGGATGGTGAAACATACTAATTACATCTAAAATACTTGTTGGTATGTATGACACAGCACAGATCTGGTGGCAGCAGAAATTTTATTCTGTGGTTGGCTCAGTGAAATGTCCCAACCCTGAAAAAAAAAAATCCTCCAGCTGTGTATGAGGCTGGAATAACAGGCCTGTCGTTCGTTTGTATTATTTGTTTGTCTTGCATGAATCATTCACGCCAAAAAGGACAAGTTGGTTCTCACAATGTGAATTCCAAAAAAAAACAAAAAAAAAAACAACTTGCCAAGTAACTCCATATAGTAAAAACCAAGCCCTGGTATCCCTCTTTTCATCCATTTTTTTAGTAAAGCCAATTGGAAAAAGCTCAGGCCTGGGATGAAACCCAGTGTTAATTTACATCCTATTCTTAAATGTCAATTAAAAACTGGATTTAGAAATTTCTCATTTGCTGATGATTAACGTGTCCAGAGAGGTGCAGGCTCACACATGAAGCTCAGAAATGTAAACGGATAAACTTAGAAACAAATATGTGAGCTTCTTAGAAATTGTCCTCTTGGACTAAAGAAGTAGATGGTGATAAATAAAATCTCGAAGATCTGCCATATTAGAAGGCATCAATCCCAGCACTTGATTTTTCCCCGGCTTATCTACATCCACGAAGACCACAGAAACAGCCTTGAAACACATTTTGAAGTATAATGTACTTTCTTAAAACAACTGGTTCTGAATTATAGAGAATAACAAAAGAGCTCAATTCTGTGTACTTGTGTTAGGGCTAAACAAACCCTAGATGAGCTGAGTAGTCCATTTTTTGTTCTTTGCTTTTCTTTTGTCTCGGTTTAATATTTCTGGAATCAAAGAAGTAAAATTGTGGAACTATATGGAATTCTAGAACCTTGTGGATACATCTCTGCTGCCGCTGCTAAGTCACTTCAGTCGAGTCTGACTCTGTGCGACCCATCTCTACCAGACACTTAAAACGGGAAAATGTATTGAATCTTAGAACTCATGTTTATCATAGGGAAAGTGACGTCAGTTTATAATACATAACTACCCTCACCAGGGTTGCTGTTTAAAGTAACTATGTCTATAAGTGCCCTTAACATCTAAATGTCAAGCATCTATTAGGTTATATCAGTCAGCTATATGGACGTAAAAATACATTTTTACGTGGAGTTTCACTGTGATGTTCTCCATTGACTTTAAACACAGGATAATCTGTGATTATTAGAGAAATTAACAGGAAAGAAAATTCAGCCTTTCATAGTCTCATATGTAAACAAAGAACCAATAAGTCATTTTCAAGAAAGTATCTCTATAGAGTGAGTAGGTTTTAGAAGAGACCAAAATAATTTTTTGCTGTCTCAAAGGATAGAAAAACACGATTCTTCCTGAAACATATACCCTTTCTTCCCAAGCCGTGGTTCCCTCAGGGTCTTTTATCTCCCTGTGATTTCATTCCTTGTGCCTCAGGCTAACAAGTCTATGGTGTGTCATTCCCTTTTGTTAATGTAAAAGAAAAGATCCTCATTCAAAACATCAAGTGCTTTAAAAATAAAACAAGTTTGTAAAGCTTCTCCATCCATGAAGAAGAACAATAAAAATGTATTTTCCAGATCCTCTGAAAGCACTAAAACCTCATGTCCTTCACATGTCAAAAAGCCGGCTGGAGAGCTGACAGAGTGCCAGCAATCGCTGTTGACAACCACCCAGTACTGTTTATATTAATATTATTCAGTGGCTGAGAGAGAACCTTTATTCTTCTTCTTCAAAAAATGTTTATTAAATGAAGTTCTGAAGCATGAACTGTCATTTTTTAACTACAGTGGATGCTTATCCCAAGCGATGAGCTGGGGCAAAGGGCGTGAAATGTTTATTCTTTAAAGTGTCTAAATATAAATGTTGATGTCTCTCAATGAGAGCATATTGATGACTCTATTCACGGTGCAGGAAAATCTCCAGGATATAAATTGTAGGCTGGGATTTGTAAGGGATTTGGGGGGATTATATTTATATTCACTGAAGTCAAAAGCATAGCAACAGCCTCGAGAGCCATTACAGGGTGTTTTGCTCTATAAAGTCTTGCTATAGTTTTGCTCTTTTGCTCATTCATTCTTTCATTAAAAAGGTACTAAGCAGTTTCCAACCTAGACAGCATAATGAAAAGCAGAGACATTATTTTACCAACAAAGGTCCGTCTAGTTAAGGCTATGGTTTTTCCAGTGGTCATGTATGGATGTGAGAGTTGGACTGTGAAAAAAGCTGAGCACCGAAGAATTGATGCATTTGAATTGTAGTGTTGGAGAAGACTCTTGAGAGTCCCTTGGACTGCAAGGAGATCCAACCAGTCCATTCTGAAAGAGATCAGCCCTGGGATTTCTTTGGAAGGACTGATGCTGGGGCTGAAACTCCAGTACTTTGGCCACCTCATGCGAAGTGTTGACTCGTTGGAAAAGACTCTGATGCTGGGAGGGATTGGGGGCAGGAGGAGAAGGGGACAACAGAGGATGAGATGGCTGGATGGCATCACGGACTCGATGGACGTGAGTCTGAGTGAACTCCGGGAGCTGGTGATGGACAGGGAGGCCTGGCGTGCTGCGATTCATGAGGTTGCAAAGAGTCGGACACAAAGAGCAACTGAACTGAACTGAACTGAAGCAGTTTCCATGGCTACTAAGTTCTTTTTGTTGAGCACTTACTATTGCTCCTCCCTAAGACCTGTCCTATAGTTTTCTTTATCTACTGGAAGAGACTGGCCCATAGTGAGACTTATCAGAAAAGAACGTGCTAATATAATAAGCCTGCTTTGGTGTTGGAGAAGACTCTTGAGAGTCCCTTGGACAGCAAGGAGATCAACCAGTCCATCCTAAAGGAAATTAACCCTGAATATTCACTGGAAGGACTGATGTTGAAGCTGAAGTTCCAATACTTCAGCCACCTGATGCGAAGAGCCAACTCATTGGAAAGGACCCTGATACTGGGAAAGATTGAGGGCAGGAGGAGAAGGGGACAACAGAGGATGAGATGGCTGGATGGCATCCCTGACTCAATGGACATGACTTTGAGCAAATTCCTGGAGATGGTGAAGGACAAGGAAGCCTGGCATACTGAAATCCATGGGGACACAGAGTCAGACACGACTGAGTAGTTGAACAACAATAAGCCTTGCAGTGCACAGGATGCTTGAGGAACACAGAGGCCTTCCATCCATTGCCTTATATCCAGAGGCCTTATATCCTCTGGGCAGAGGAGAGCAAGGACAGCGGAAGGCTCCCAGAGGAGGAGGGCTGGAGGTGAGTACCCAAGGATATGTACTCAGGACTACCACTATGCAAATACTTATTATCTCCATCCTGGATGTGAGAGGCTGAAAGGCCTTAAATGATTTGCTTAAACTCAAACAGTAAGGAAAACCAGGCCCCAAACCCTCAATGCTAACAGGATGGTCTGAAAATTTTAAGTTTTCTTGAGTAAAAAAAAAAAAAAAAATTTAATCAGAAGACCAGTTCTATTTAATACTACAGCAAAGGCTCACAAACCCACAACCTAGAATTAACTGTTATGAGCAGTGCATCACATTTGCTTCATCACTTAAGGAAAGAAATAACACATTATAAAGTCCCTTTTATCTCCTTTGTACCTTATTTTCAGTTCTTTCCCTACTCCTTCTCCAGAAGGAACCCCTGTCAGGATTTTAATGTGTATCCTTCTAGTCTGTGTGTCCAGAAATAATGTATTGAATTATTTTATTTATTGGTTTTACAAAAAAAATGTGTATATAACTGTGCATCTTGATTTTTCACCCAATATTATGATAACTGAGATCTACTAATATTGATAACACTTATTAATATGATGTATTATCAATACTAGATAGAAGTTTATAGGAATGAATGGTTACATGGCATTACACTGTGTTAACAATCTCCAATAAATTTATCTTTTCTCTTATATAATGCCATTTTTACTTGTCTCTGAATTTTCACTGTTACAAAGATGCAAAGACTATATCCCCTATACATGAATGCAAAAGTTTCTCCAAGGTATACAAATTATAAATAAGTAAAAATACTGAATCATATGGTGTACACAAAGAATAATTTTACTCTAGAGCAGCCAAACCACTCTCTAAATTTATTCTGCCAACTTGCTCTCCTGAGAGCAGGGTGTGGAGGCTTCCTTTCACATTCTCATCCAACATGCAACATTGTCAGACTTCTAACCTTTTGCCAATCAGATGGTGAAAAATGACATTGTGTTCCTTTATCATGCACTTCCTCAGTTATTACAAGGATAAATATATTCTCACATGCTTATTAGCCAATCAGGTTTCCTTGCCTCTGAATTACCTTACTGTATCTTTTGCCTTATTTAAATTTGAGAGGTTTTTTTTTTTTTCTTATTGATTTGAGAGTTCTTTATATAGTCTATCAACACTAATCTTTTGTTTTATATGTTACAAAAATATTTCCATTCTCTTCCTTCTCTTTTACTTTTGCTTATGGTGTCTTGTCCTAAAGAATCATTTAACTTTGGTGTAGTCTAATTATTTTAAGGACTAACTTTCAGCATGGATAAATCTGCTTTGTGTAATACTCATTTTACAACATTAGGCTATTTTTATTTGTAAAGGTGCTTTTCTTTAGTGTATGAACAAAAATTCACAGCTATATACTAATCAAGTTCAAATCAATTCCATTAAAATTTAAACTTTCTTTGGAAGTTACTTCCATTCATTGTGTGCAAGAGTAGCAAAACTATTAGGTTTTCATAGAATTATGGGCCAAGATCAAGGCACTTATAACCTCTACTATACTTATCCTACTGAAACAGTCTTTATAAGTAGTATAAATACCACTGTTTCATTACTTTCTACCCTTTATTGAATTATTAGTTTTATAAAAAAATGTGTATGGTATTGTGCATCTTGATTTTCACCCAATATTATGATATTGAGATCTACTAATATTGATAACACTTATTAATATGGTATATTATCAATACTATATAGAAGTTTATAGGAATGAATGGCTACATGGCTATACTGTGTTAACAATCTCCAATAAATCTACCTTTTCTCATATTCAATGCCATTTTTATTTGTCTCTGAATTTTCACTGTTACAAAGATGCAAAGATTATATCCCATGACTTCAAACATGATTACTGTGCTCTAACACACATGTACAAATATTCAAACTTTTTAAAGTCAACTAGGTTGTCAATTAATTAAAAGGTATTTTGACCAAAGAAGGAATAAAACAGTTTTTGTTTAGTCTTATCTTCCTGGAAGAAAGTTTCAAGTATTTAAAAAAATATATATTCTTTGACACAATCACAAACAATAAGACATTTGAAACAGTCATAAAAGATACTGGACTATATATTAAACCAGAGCACTTAATTTTAGATAATTAACACACACATAACCTTATGAGAGGAAATGTACATGGCTTTACTAAAATCAGATATTAGCCTGCTTGATATTACAGGTAAGGTAACAAGTGAGGCTACAGAACCATCTAACATTGTATATTTCATCCCTTTACTCTGCACAGAACAGCTAGGAAGCACATTACTGCCATCAGAATATGGTTGCCATGTGATTTGAAATACTCTGTAGTCTGAATTCTTCACCTAATTTCTTACTATTCATACTCTGCTGCTGCTGCTAAGTCGCTTCAGTCGTGTCCGACTCTGTGCGACCCCATAGACGGCAGCCCATGAGGCTCCCCTGTCCCTGGGATTCTCCAGGCAAGAACAGTGGAGTGGGTTGCCATTTCCTTTTCCAATGCATGAAAGTGAAAAGTGAACGTGAAGATGCTCAGTCGTATCCGACTCTTAGCGACCCCATGGACTGCAGCCTACCAGGCTCCTCCATCCATGGGATTTTCCAGGCAAGAGTACTGGAGTGGGGTGCCATTGCCTTCTCCAATTCATACTCTGTCTTGGTACAAATTATTAGCTAAGTTTTATATCCTCATATAAAATTTCTACTTTGAGAAGTAATATCCTCAAGTTTAGATGACAACATTTTTAATAAGCCTTCTCCATTCAAGTAAGGACTAATTTTCAAATACCTTTTTTAGTCATGGGGCCACCATTTCAGAAATCACAATACCATGTGAGTATACCCACTCCGGTATTCTTGCCTAGAGAATCCTGAGGACGGAGAGGCTTGGTGGGCTACAGTCCACGGGTCACAAACAGTCGGATACGACTGAGCGACTTCACTTTCACTATACTATACAGACTTTTTTCTCTTTAAGGTGAGTTGCTGCCTATGTACACAGTGTCTTCAGTCTATGGAAACCACACCTAGTCCATCTCACCTGGCTTCTACAATCTCATTGCAGCTGCCAGTGCATGGAAATTTACCAAGGATGAAAGAATCTGCAGTGTACACAGCCGAGGGGAATCCTGAAATCACTGGAGCCTGAGCCCCCTCAAGGTCTCAGAAGGAAGGACTTCAGGTCATAACCTTTTCTAGAAGACATTTGACCACTTCCTCCTTTACTCCTTTTGCCTATGTATTTGTAGATGGACTTCCAAAACTATTAAACTGAAAGCATTTGAAAACAGAGGTAGAACCATATTCATCCCTCATATCTCCTGTTTATATCCATTACTGCTCCTAAAACATTTATGCCTTCATTCTTTCCTTCCACAAATATTTACTGAGAATCATTGGGTACCCAGAACTGTGCTAGACATTAGGTGAATAAATTAGGTAGGCAGCAGTGAAAAAAACAGACAAAATTCATGTTTCTATGGGCCTCATATCCTGGAGGGAAATACAGACCAAAAAAGAAGTGAACAAATGAAATATTTTCAAATAGTGCCATAAAAAATTAAAAAGAAGATGTAATAGATAGTTATGAGGGAATATTCTTTATATAGAGTCAGGGAAAGCCACTCCTGGTGGCGACACTTAGCAAGTCCATTGGCCTTAAGAAGCCAGCCATGCACAGTTCCAAGGAGGAGAGCCTTTTTGTCAGAGGAAATATCAAGTGCAGAGGCAAAAAACGGAACTACTGTGTTCCAGGAAAAAGAGGCAGAGGCTAAGCAGTGTGGTACCCTGAGTGATTGGTGGGATGAAAAGGGGGCAGGAAGGTATGGACGGACAGATCAAACAGGGCTTGGTGGACGACATCAGGGCTTTGGCATTTATTCTAACAGTAATGGGAAATACTGGGGAGTTTGTGGAAGGGGAGCGGCATGTTCTGAAGGACATTTTGACAAGATCACTCTGGTCTCAGTAGAGAGAACTGACCCCAGTGGGGCTTGAGTAGATGCAACAGTAGGGAGACTATCAGTTCACTTCAGTTCAGTCGCTCAGTCGTGTCCGACTCTGCGACCCCATGAATCGCAGCACACCAGGCCTCCCTGTCCATCACCATCTCCCGGAGTTCACTCAGACTCACGTCCATCGAGTCCGTGATGCCATCCAGCCATCTCATCCTCGGTCGTCCCCTTCTCCTCCTGCCCCCAATCCCTCCCAGCATCAGAGTCTTTTCCAATGAGTCAACTCTTCCCATGAGGTGGCCAAAGCACTGGAGCTTCAGCTTTAGCATCAGTCCTTCCAAAGAAATCCCGGGGCTGATCTCCTTCAGAATGGACTGGTTGGATCTCCTTGCAGTCCAAGGGACTCTCAAGAGTCTTCTCCAACACCACAGTTCAAAAGCATCAATTCTTCGGCACTCAGCCTTCTTCACAGTCCAACTCTCACATCCATACATGACTACTGGAAAAACCATAGCCTTGACTAGACGGACCTTAGTCGGCAAAGTAATGTCTCTGCTTTTGAATATATTATCTAGGTTGATTATAACTTTTCTTCCAAGGAGTAAGTGTCTTTTAATCTCATGGCTGCAGTCACCATCTGCAGTGATTCTGGAGCCTAAAAAAATAAAGTCTGACACTGTTTCCCCATCTTTTTCCCATGAAGTGATGGAACCGGGTGCCATGATCTTCATTTTCTGAATGTTGAGCTTTAAGCCAACTTTTTCGCTCTCCTCTTTCACTTTCATCAAGAGGCTTTTTAGTTCCTCTTCACTTTCTGCCATAAGGGTGGTGTCATCTGCATATCTGAGGTTACTGATATTTTGCCTGGCAATCTTGATTCCAGCTTGTGCTTCTTCCAGTCCAGCGTTTCTCATGATGTACTCTGCATAGAAGTTAAATAAGCAGGGTGACAATATACAGCCTTGATGTACTCCTTTTCCTATTTGGAACCAGTCTGTTGTTCCATGTCCAGTTCTAACTGTTGCTTCCTGACCTGCATACAGATTTCTCAAGAGGCAGGTCAGGTGGTCTGGTATTCCCATCTCTTTCAGAATTTCCCACAGTTTATTGTGATCCACACAGTCAAAGGCTTTGGCATAGTCAATAAAGCAGAAATAGATGTTTTTCTGAAACTCTTTTGCTTTTTCCATGATCCAGTGGATGTTGGCAATTTGATCTCTGGTTCCTCTGCTTTTTCTAAACCCAGCTTGAACATCAGGAAGTTCACGGTTCATGTATTGCTGAAGCCTGGCTTGGAGAATTTTGAGCATTACGTTACTAGCATGTGAGATGAGTGCAATTGTGTGGTAGTTTGAGCATTCTTTGGCATTGCCTTTCTTTGGGATTGGAATGAAAACTGACCTTTTCCAGTCCTGTGGCCACTGCTGAGTTTTCCAAATTTGCTGGCATATTGAGTACAGCACTTTCACAGCATCATCTTCCAGTATTTGAAACAACTCAACTGGAATTCCATCACCTCCACTAGCTTTGTTCGTAATGATGCTTTCTAAGGCCCACTTGACTTCACATTCCAGGATGTCTGGCTCTAGGTGAATGATCACACCATCATGATTATCTGGGTCATAAAGATCTTTTTTGTACAGTTCTTCCATGTATTCTTGCCACCTCTTCTTAATATCTTCTGCTTCTGTTAGGTCCATACCATTTCTGTCCTTTATCGAGCCCATCTTTGCATGAAATGTTCCCTTGGTATCTCTAATTTTCTTGAAGAGATCTCTAGTCTTTCCCATTCTGTTCTTTTCCTCTGTTTCTTTGCATTGACCGCTGAAGAAGGCTTTCTTATCTCTTCTTGCTATTCTTTGAAACTCTGCATTCAAATGCTTATATCTTTCCTTTTCTCCTTTGCTTTTCGCCTCTCTTCTTTTCACAGCTATTTGTAGGGCCTCCTCAGACAGCCATTTTGCTTTTTTCCATTTCTTTTCCATGGGGATGGTCTTGATCCCTGTCTCCTGTACAATGTCACGAACCTCATTCCATAGTTCATCATGCACTCTATCTATCAGATCTAGGCCCTTAAATCTATTTCTCACTCCCACTGTATAATCATAAGGGATTTATCACAATTAAGAAAGAATGGTGGCTTGGATTTGAATAGCACCAGGAAAGAGTAGCAAAAGGTTAGATGTTTGAGGTTGAACCAGGATTTTCTGATAAACGGATATACAGGGCAATTACTCAAAGCTATAAAAAAGGAAAAAATCAATAAATGATGTGTAGTGAAGTTAAATAAAATGACAGTCCAGCCTTGTATTTACAGCTTATGAACTGATTAGCGCGGGTAACATAAACATGTATAGTGTTCTCAGGATGCCCAGAGCAACACAAACCAAACATGAATTCATCTGGTAAGGACATTCATGGTCAGAGGTTGGGAGAAAAACAACACCAGAGGCTCTGTCTGGGGAGCCTCTTGGCAAGCAGCTGTGAAGGGAGAGAGGCTCCTGCTCAAGAAGGGTGTGGCCTTCAGGGCAAAATGTGTTTGTGCACGGGTGTTAAGTCATGTCCGACTCTGTGACCCCATGGACTGCAGCCCACCAGGCTCCTCTGTCCATGGGATTTTCCAGGCAAGAAATGCTAGAGTGTGTGCTGTCATTTTCCTTCTCTAGGGGATCGTCCCAACTCAGGGATTGAACTCACGTCTCTGGTATTTCCTGCACTGGCTGGTGGATTCTTTACCACTGCGTCACCTAGAAATGAGATATCCACAAAGAGCCGCTCCATCTATTCTCTAGTCCACAGACTGGACTGATTCGAAGTCTGGTGGGAGGCACATTTGTCACACAAGGAATTGTTAAGTAAGTAGGACTTCTGTGGTGTTGAAATGGTAAACAATCTGCCTGCAATGCAGGAGACCCAGGTTTGATCCCTGGGTCAGGAAGGTCCACTGGAGAAGGGAATGGCAACCCACTCTGGTATTCTTGCCTGGAGAATCCCCATGGACAGAGGATCCTGGCGGGCTACCGTTCATAGGGTCGCAGAGTTGGACAGGACTGAGTGACTAACATGTTCACATCATTTGTTGATCTGTTATCATGCCGCCAGGCACAGTGCTGAGTGCTGAGTACTCAGCAGGTATTGTATCATTTAATTCTCACAAGTATATCACATAGATACTTTGAAACTTCTTTTAAGCTTAGGAAAGTGAGGCGTCGAAACAGCACAGAATTGAGAACCATGAAGTCTACTGCCATTCAGTTCCAAAAGGGAGTTGGGTGAGTAGAAGTGGAAGAGATTGTCTGCCCCTCCAAAGAGGAACCAACAACAGCCCAGATTTCAGACTTTCACGAGGGCAAAATCAGCAGTTTCTGTGTGTGACCGCTATCACTCACGCAGTCCATCAGTGAAATTGCTTTCATGCAGTTCTGATGAAACATTCATTCTGAGCTCAGTCCTTCCCACCTGCCATCAATGTCTGGCCCCCAGGCCAGTGAACCCAAATGATCCACTCTTATTCCTGCTGCTCCATCAACCTGATTTCTAAAGCAATTCTGACAGTGCGATGGGTATGTTAACAACTTGCCACAAGGACTGGGCTCCAGTATCTTCTCTCCCCAGACAACATCGATCCTCCATTGTGTCCAGTCAATAGACCTTTCCATCAACAGACCTTGCTGGCAAACAAGTCAGCTTTTTGTGCCTTACAATTTCTGGCTTGTAATATCTTTCAAATGGATTCCCCCATTCGAATATCCTGCAGGCAAATTCTTATTACTTACTCCAAGCAGCACAGCATGTTTGCTTTATCTAAAAGGTTATCTGTGTTCTTAATGCTGTATTGGAAATGTTTGGGCAAATTTGGCCTCCTAGGCATGTTTTCACTAACTCTAAGTACATTTAACCAGAAATGCTATTGATGACTAAAATAAACCTCAGTCTGGATATTTTAGACCAAAATTAATTTCCATTTTTTGTTCTACTTGGTACTAATGTGAAAAGTCTGGGGAACAAGCATTTGAGAACTATTTGCTGGCTGCTGGCTGACTCAGGATATGTGTCTCTGTGTGTTTCTGGATATGCCCTCTCGCCAGAGGATAAATAAATTTCTCTATAGACCTTTAGAAAATCACAAATAGAATTATATGGGCTGAGAGAACAAATGTGTTATTGCTACTCATACAAAAGGTTTAAAGGGTTTCTGAAACAAAGAAAGGTCTTGGGGATTGCAGACACATACTTATGAGAGTAAATCACACACAAAATCATAGGTTTAAAAGGGATGATACATATAATCTGGCCCAACATCCTTAATGTTACAAATGAGGAAATTACAAATTACTAAGGCATCCAACCAAATTGGTGTCATTTTAAATGACATGTTTGTACACCCTCCACATCTCTCAGGAATTTTCCTTTGCTATTTTGTCTGGTGGTGTCAGTCTTGCCTCCTGTTGTCATTCCCCTCGGTATCCCTGACCTTGTCACCTTCGTGAAACCTCCTTTCCCACTTCAGAAGGCACCATACGCTTGTGGTTAAAATTTCTGGCTCTGAATGAGATGCAAGTCCAGCTCCATTCTTTACCAGAAGTATAAGCGTAGGCCAGACACTTAACTTTTCTGTGCCTCCATTTTCTCATCTGTAAAATAGGAACAAGAACTGTAACTCTCTCATCTTGTTGAGCATTGAATGAGGTTATTTCCTATAAAGCCCTTGCAATAATGCTTGGCACACAGGGAGTGCTGGTTAACGATGACGCTGTCGTCATCAGCGTGTCTACCTTCTGCCCCTCTTGGTATCAGCAGGTCATCTCTTCTCCAGTTCACCAAAAGAAGAAAGGTCACCAAATATGAATCCGCTCAGATCCTCCTCCCCACTGCCCAGGAGCTCCTGAGCTCAGAAACCTATCCACATTGCTGCCAGCCACTCTTTCCTCCCTCATTCTGTTGGGAACCGGAAATACTTTGTACTTCAATCCTTCCATCAGAGTCAGGATGCCATCTGTCTTCTCAGGAGCCATGTTCCCTCATTTAAATGACCTCTCAATTAAACCTCCAGACTTTCCCTCTCTCACTTCCCTCTCAGCCTCTTTAACCTTAAAACACAATCAAAAGCAAACAAACACACACAAAATTTGCTCTTGAGCTTGCATCTATTACTAACTCCCTGTCTCTTTGTTCCTTCTTGTTGACCTTCCAGCTAAGTTTCTGGAAGATGAGTCTATGCTTTAGCATCTTTGCAACACCCCTCACCACTGCTACTGCTACTGCTACTGCTAAGTTGCTTCAGTCGTGTCCGACTCTGTGCGACCCCATAGACGGCAGCCCACCAGGCTCCCCCGTCCCTGGGATTCTCCAGGCAAGAACACTGGAGTGGGTTGCCATTTCCTTCTCCAATGCATGAAAGTGAAAAGTGAAAGGGAAGTCGCTCAGTCGTGTCTGATTCTTCGCGACCCCGTGGACTGCAGCCTACCAGGCTCCTCCGTCCATGGAATTTTCCAGGCAAGAGTACTGGAGTGGGGTGCCATTGCCTTCTCCGACCCCTCACCACACAGCAGTCTTCTTTCTGTTTCCAGCACTACATCAGGTCCTTCTTTTTAGTCCACCCGGAACATCTCTCACTGCTCCACCCAGGACCATTTCTGGCTCCTTCCATCCACCTCTTCTCTTGAGGCTGTTCTCTTCCCCAGGACAAGACACTTACATGTCTGTCTACTTTTCTACGGACTTCCATCTCTGTGGGTCCAGCAACTGCCAATGGTTTCTCTATCCCCAGCATCCAGCACAGTTCCTTGCACACAGTAATCAATGAAAGTTCACATCATGAACACATGAATGACCATCTCAGAGTCACACATTCAATCTCGTTAAATGAAACAAACATTCCCTGTGCTCCAGTCACATGACAGCAGAGTGGAGGCTAAAGAGATTAATAATACACAGCCCCTACCCTCCAGGAGCTGTTTATCATCCAGTGAGAAAGAGAAATCCAGGATTGATGAACAGACCCAAGATATTGATGGGGTGGGAACAGAGAGAGAACAGGAAAGAGGAGGAAAGAACGAAGTGGAGGTAAGATAGATTAACATCATATAGGCTAGGGTACACATCAAGATGCCAGTAAACATAAAATACGTGTGTGCTTTTTAAAAAAATCATTTAATCAAATCTAAAAAGAAGCAATATGCCTAAGTCTAGTTAAATAAACCATGATTTCACTCCACGCAAACAAACTCTGCTCAGTTCTCTCACACACCTGGTTTTTCATACAGAGGATACATTGAGACTCAGGAACACTGATTATATACCACATATAGGAATCTGTCCATCCACTGACAAGGTGAACAGTCATACTAAATCTCCAAAGGCAGCCTTTGTAAACTTGTGCTTGGGAAGGTAACTGTCAGACTTAATCTCTCATGTATATATTGAAAAGGAAAAAATATACAAGACAGATAGTTGTGTGTGACAGTTATCAATTTATTCATTTTAAACTCATAATGTAAATAAAAGGAGCTATTCTGGTTGGAATGACTTATCCTGATCATCGGGGGGGGGGGGGGTTGGGTTGCTGCTACATAGTGGGAGAAAGCTGAACTCTGTCTGGAACCCAAGGGATTCTGTGGGGCACCTCTTGGAACTCACATGCCCAGTAGTAAAGGTTAATGGAAAGGGTCAACGAGCAAAGAAAGGCAGGACAACTGAGAATTCAGGAGTGGAGGTTTGAGTCATTCCTCCAGGCAAAGAACCCTAAGCAGCTGAGGTCTGGGCTGAGAAGGGAGATATCTGAAATGGGGAAAAAAGAGTCCATATACCCAAGTACAGCCTGTGCGTCATTACAGAAAAGAGTTCTCTTTGCTTGTAACATCTACAGGTTTATTTGTAGAAGCTATTTTTTCTTTTCTTTCTTTGCATTTTATCTTATATAAAATAAAAGTTGTTGGAAGGTAACTTTACTATCTAGGTAACAAAATATTTGACTTCCTTGGTGGCTCAGGAATAAAGAACTTGCCTGCCAATGTAGGAGACATGGGTTTGATCCCTGAGTTGGGAAGATCCCCTGGAGATGAAAATGGCAATCCATTCTAGTATTTCTGCCTGGGAAATCCCATGGACAGAGGAGCCTGGCAGGCTACAGTCCATGGGGTTTCAAAAGAGCCGGACATAGCAACTAAACAACAGCAACAACAAAATATTCAGTGGAACTTCATATGAATTTCAGGAAAATTTAACATAAGCAGCAAAGGATACTACGACTGTTGGTACCTACATCTCTTTATTTTGAGGAAAGAGCAAAGAGCATCCTAACTTGTAAGATGGCAGGCTGTGTTTTATTAGATGGAAATGCTGAGTTGTTTTGTTTATCTGCAAGAATTCAAATGTGTATAGAAAGGTGTACAGGAGACCTAAGGAACCAAAGGAGTAGATTGTACGTACTTTATTGCCTCTCAGTGCTAAAGTTATCCTCCATTTTTATCTACAAAATGGATATGGGCCATGTAAATACCCTTCCTTGCCAGCTGGCTGACTGTTAAGCACTTTCCTAGGGTGCTGAGAGACACTGCGAGAGGAAGGCGCGTCCCATTGTCTTTCTAGTGTGCCAGCTCAGCTGACTCCTAAAATGCCTGCTCCTCCAGTGTGGGCAACTTCTTCAACATTCAGCTCCTACAGTGCATTGTGACGAGCAGCACCTATTAGCTAGCAACATCCCGGGCACCTCCCTCGGGCTACCAGTAAAAGAGTGCTTCTGATAAGACATTTCTCCAGAACAGCTTTCTCAGGCATCCTACAGAACAGATTTCTAGCAAGTTCCAGACAGCAGATTTCCAGCAAGTCCCATGAGGAGTAAACCACAGCAGCCTCTCTGCCATTCAGTAAGCTGTGGCTGTGTTCTCATAGGGTCTGTACCATACCCCTACTGGGGCTTCCTCTTTGAATATTCTATCTCAGCCCTGGGAGTATGGGTGTCCCTTATATTTGCCATTCTTGGATTCCTTTCAGTGTTATCTACTTTTTACTAGCCAATGCCCACCACAATTTCCTGTTACAGCTAATAATCCTTTTTAATAAACCTTCCCTGCTCAAGTTACAATATTTTCCAGGAGCAACGAGCACATCCAGTATCCAGATCTTGGTTTCTAAATACAATTCTTTAATGGCTCATTCTAGGATTGAAGTAGGAAAAACACAAAATGAGACTGAAGAATCCTACAGTAGCAGAAAGTAAGGAAGTGCTCAAAAGACAGAACAAAACATAAGAGCCAAACAAAAGCATCAGGGCATGTCAAAAGGACACAGAAGCCACCTAAAACAATGCCCAATTGCCAAATCTAGAACAATTTAAGCAACAAAATAATATATTGATTTTTCATATAAATATATATAAGCCCACACTGATATAAATGACTGACTAAATGGGAGAGAATAAATAAATCTTCTTTACAGATGAATTCCAAATAACATATATAGATAATCTCTCCTCCCAAAACCATGGAGCTTAATCCCTATCTTTCACCCTTGGGGGCAGACTAGACTTAGTGACTTATTTCTGGAGAACAGAAATGGAAAAGAGAAAAATAATAACTTTATGTGGAGAAATCTGGCAAATGATGAAGGTTAACCGAGTGATGACGTCATCGGTGACGTCATGTGAATACCATCATAGAATGATATGAGGTGGGCACTTCAACTTTGTGACATTCTTTTAAAAACTTGTACCCCTAGTCTAGTCATGAGGAAAACACAAACTGAGAGACATTCTGTAGGATACCTGGCTAGTTGTCAAGGTTACGAAAAACAAAGGCTGAGTAATTGTCACAGACCAGAGGGGACTGGAGGGACAGGACGATGCAGTGTAGTGCCCAGGACTGGATCTTGGCAAAGAAAGAGGACTTGAACAACAACAAAAATACTAACAATGAAATTCAAACAAAGTCTCGAGTTTAACAGCAATATACTGGTAGTGAACTAACTGTAGTGACCAGTAGTGAACTACTGGTAGTGACCTGAGCTGCATTCAGGTCAGTTTCTTTTGGCAATTAGTTTTGCCAAGCTAATGCTAACTTAAGATGTTAAAGGAAAAACTAGGTGTGGGTATATATGGAAGCTCTCTACTATCTTGTAACTAAAATTGTTCCAAAATGAAAGGTTTCGTCAAAAAAATTATTGCAATTTCTGTCTCCTGAATGGACCCTGACTAATACAAGGAATTGATCTAATTAAAAAAGAAATCATTTTCTCAGTCTAACATATAGTATCAAATATATGCATAATGATAACCAGAGAGGAAGATACAGAGAGATAAAAGTCCTTGGGAACTAGGTCATTTTAACTCTGCTACTTAATAGGTTACTAGAGTATGCATTTGCTTCAAGAATTATTTGGCTGAGAGTATTAAATCACACACCTCCTAATGAGGCATATTAGGGTAACAACTACAGACAAAACCCAGGCAACAAAATTCAGTGCTCTGACTCAGAACAGAATGTAGGTGCTTAAAAAAGGTGTTAGAAATGTTTTCTCAGATATCTGTCCACGTTTACTGATGCTTCTGTTCATGATAATACCAAAACATGGGCTGTGGAGAATAAACTAAAAGTCACCTCAGTATCTTCACCCAGAATTGAAAGAACATGTGTTTCTTTCTAGAAGAATTCTAGAGGCTTCATTAAAAAGTTCATCAATTCCAAAACAAAGCAACGGTTAATTTTCTAGAAGGCCTAAGTCAGTTCTAGAGAGTCTGAAACCCATGTTGGCTTTCCTTTCGTTTATACACACTTCAGCCTGATCTCTTAGCATGAGGTAAGCTGCAGCTCTTAGGAGACAAAGTGTGACTATGACTAAAATCATTCCACAACTTCCCGCCTGAAATTAGTAATAACAAATCTCATTTTTCAGATGAAGAATACAGCCACTCTTCTCTTTCTCAATGGTTTATACAATAATGTTATTTTTCTTCTAAATGTGTAGGCACAACTGATCTTTAAGCTGGAAAAGTCAGTGAAAGCAACATTGCATTTGAGGTCAGTTAGCCAAAAAAATGGACATGAGCCAGATCCCACATCCTAAACATTTTGCCTCAACAGTGTGAACAAAATGCCCACTCTCCTCCTGATCTCCAGCAGAAGCCAAACAAAACCCTGCAAGACAGTTACCCATTGGAATGGGACAGAGAGCCATGTACACACTCTCCCTAAGACACAATAAAAAGGCTCTTTCACATGGGATGTTCTGTGCACAGACAGCACAGGACCTCCCCTGGAGATCGATGCTGTTTTAGAGACAGCCAGGAAATCACAAGCTTAAAACAACGTAGTTCTAACAAGATAAAGAATAACTTCCCCAATTCCAAAGGGAAGCAAGTAAAAATTCCTAAAACCAGCTTGTCTATTATACATAGCCTGATGTTCTTTTTGACTGGTTTCAGAAATTCTTTGGTGGCAATGAGGACAAATCTGAGTTGTCGTGAGAGCTTGGTAATTTGAAAACTATTATTCCCTTTCTCTAAATGTTAACATTTCATGCATTACAATTGAGTTGCACTTCAGCTCTTTCTCACATTTTTCAAGGCAAAATGAAGTATAAAGGAACAGGAAGAGTACACAATTACACGCACAGCAAGGAGTTAGCCAGAAAACTTAAGTTTTAACTGTGAAATTTAGGAAAGCAACTGTATTACATGACATTCCATCATTTAATCCTCATAATCATGAATACAGGATTTTTAGTGCAATTTGTTTATCATCCAAAACACCATCATTTTAGAATTATAATTCTAATACAATGGAGACAAATTATATGTTATGAATTAGTACCTAAATGGTCACGAATTTTCATTTACTACCAGTAATTCACCCCAGTTATCTGAAAAAGTACTTATTATTGGTACCTCAGAGTTCAGAGATAAATAAACAAGCATTGAAAATATCAATTTTGCTTCTGCTTTAAAACCAACAAGTGGTAAATTGTCATCACCAAGAAAATATATTAGATATATGAACAAGTGAAAACAGATGTCAGAATACAATAGCTGTGTTACCACAACTGCCTTACTGAATGAAGGAATCTGAATTCTGGATCCGACTCTGGAATATGTATTCACATTCATAGAAGTATCAGAATCAGATTGCTGAGATCTCCTGCTTTCCAAGTGTCTTTCTTTATACTCTATTCATAACAGTCCTATGTATAACACGTGTAGAGGTTTCAAAGAAACACTGTTTGTGAGCTGGGTTGGGGATCCACACCACATTCTGCACTGGGCTGCAGAGGGAAACCCATGGAGACAAGGGGCTCATACAGCAAAAACATCCGGAGACAGACAACGGCAGGTGCACACTCACCACTGGAGCAGTTGGTCCCACCCCAGCCAGGCTCACACTGACAGGTGTTTGGAGCAATGCAGCGACCATGGACACATTTATCAGCACAGTGGGCTGTCAGAGAGAAAAATCAATCAAATAAGGAAAGTTGGCACAAGAAAAAAAACCCCAACAACACAGCTGTTTCACATATCAGTCTCAAGTATCGCTTAAAAACAACATGCATGCTTGATAATTGTCTTCATTCCGTTCCTCGGTCCTCTTGCAGCCCACTGTGTAACCAGACAATTCCCCTTCTTATTTTGATACCTCCAAATAAATGCCTTCATGTCTACTATTTAATTCTACTTCATGCTAAGTTAGAAAAGAAGTTTCAAGGAAAACTGCCTGATCTACTTTTTAAAAAATTATCAATGACTACCAAATACAGCCTCTTTGTTTCAGCAGACGCATATGTAGATGCACAAACATACCACAAAGCAAGATCTCAGGACTCCAAGGCAACAGAGGAGACCAAAAGGTATTCCCTTCACATAACACCTTTACTAGAAACAACAGTCAAGTTTCTCTGTGCATGTGTTGTTCATAACTATGACACAGCAGAGCTAGATATCCTTTGTTGAGGAGAATAGCTGAAAAATGTCATCCAGGTCTTTAGGAAATAGTAAATCTCAGATCCCATTTCATTACTGCATATTATTGGTATGACCCAACCTGTGAAGATAGGGGATATCATTGCAAACATGAGCAGATGGGTAGTCTGATGATTTCCAAAACAAAGCTCAATGGATAGATAGAAGGGGACATCAGAAAGATGCGGTGTTGAACATCAGTGTCACTCACATGGTTAAACCTTCTTTAAAGTATCTGGATATATGAGTAATTGTGAAAACAATTCAGAAGAGTTTGGATTTAAGATCTTCCAAAATTTTACTTAAGGATGGTATAAGCTGTCCTATGCTTGAGAGATAAGTTTTATTAATTCATTTGTTATTATAAAGATAAAATGGAGCTACTGCCCAATCAAAATACCAACAAGCAAAATAAACCTGTCTCTTAGGGGAAAGAAGAAAATTACAATATTTTCAATTTATATTTCCTCAATAAAATGGGAAAAAATCTTTCCGTGTCATTAAATATCTTTAGTGTGATTTATATACTGTTGTAAGTCTACATTGTCTATATATTTATTATATATTATATTATTATCAGATATACACATATATATATATGTTGCTGAGTCAAAAGTGATCATCACTTTTAAGGTTTTTATCAAGAAAATTCAGACATTAAGAGATATAAGGAAAAGACATTTTAGGTGAAGAGACAGCAAAAGCAAGAGTAGAAGGAAAAATAAATGGAAGTGAGAAGATCTGTCTGGGTGCAGTGTTTGGAGCAGTATCTTTGGAAAGAGAAAGAGAGATACTTTGAAAATCAAAGTATCAGGACTTGATTCTGAGAATTAGTGGAGAATATTCTAAAGAAAGATATAAATTTGTTACAAGAAACCATCAGGTAGGTCAGCTGATAAGGACACTACAACAGAATAGAGTGATCAAAATTTCAGGAAATAAAAGTTTATGTCCTATTACCAAAATGATTCCTTAATACCCAAGCAATTTGGTGAGGGGTACCTGCCATACGAGCTAGAGATTTTGACACTAGAGTTCCAAGGAGTTGCTTGTATGTGTGTGCTCAGTCACTCAGTCGTGTCCAGCTCTTTGCAGCCCCATGGACTGTAACCCATCAGGCTCCTCTGTCCGTGGGATTCTCCAGGCAAGGGTACTGGAGTAGACTGCCATTTCCTTCTCCAGGGGAATCTTCCCCACCCAGGGACTGACCCATGTCTCCTTCTTTGGCAGATGGGTTCTTTACCACTGAGCCACAGTTACATATGTAACTGTAATTAAAAGCAAAATCTGTGACGTATGAACACACTGCCCTGTAACATGCTGACTCATGCTGCCAGGTTAAGTCGATATGTGCCCATTTTAGGATTCAATGTCTCCTGCCATTTCCATGCATGTTTCATATCGTAGATGGGTCATTCATTCAAAAGGACTTACTATTATTTCTTTCAGTTTTAGGTATGCAAGTACAAGACAGCAAAATGCCATAACTGGAGTATGTAAGGTTCCACAAAATGTCACACAATGCCCAGAAGATGTAATAGGACGTTTAATAGGATGAAAACTTGTATTTCCTGACATTCCTCTATACTGTTGCAGTATCTTCATCAGGTGACCTACCTGATGATTTCTTGTAACCAATTTATATCTTTCTTTAGAATGCTCCTGCTGCTGCTGCTAAGTCAATTCAGTCCTGTCTGACTCTGGGCAACCCCATAGACAGCAGCCCATCAGGCTCCCTTGTCCCTGGGATTCTCCAGGCAAGAACACTGGAGTGGGTTGCCATTTCCTTCTCCAATGCATGAAAGTGAAAAGTGAAAGTGAAGTCGCTCAGTTGTGTCTGACTCTTAGCGACCCCATGGACTGCAGCCCACCAGCTTCCCCCATCCATGGGATTTTCCAGGCAAGAGTACTGGAGTAGGGTGCCATTGCCTTCTCCATTCTTTAGAATATTCCCCAGTAATTCTCAGAATAAAGTCTGATACCTTACTTTGATTTTCAAAGTATCTCTCTTTCCAAAGATATTGCTCCAAACACTGCACCCAGACAGATCTCACTTCCACTTATTTTTCTTTCTACTCTTGCTTTTGCTTTCTCTTCACCTAAAATGTGTTTTCCTTATATCTCTTCATGTCTGAACTTTCTTGATAAAAACCTTAAAAGTGATGATCACTTTTGGCTCAACAATATATATGGGTGTGTATCTTATAATAATATAATATATAATTTCCCCTAATTGTGCAGGGGATGGTCTGGATCCTGAATCACACTGTTACATGGTAGCATGTACAGGACACTCACATCTTACAGAGGATGCTGGCACCCTTTGTAAACACGCAGATTTGACAGTGTTTGGTGCAACTTGGCTAACGGAGTGATGACATCTATGTTTGCAACATATTGTTAGTGATCAGTCTTCAGACATCCAGTTTCCAATTTCTCCTCCTTCAAGATAGTAAATCTACTTAAAATTCTGTTTCCACTTTCAAGTTTGAGAAGTTTGAAAAATTAGATACTATTTCTCTTTAATATGAAACCAGAGTTTTCTGTTACTGTGCATTTAAAAGAAAACACAGAAATTGTTTATACTGGTAGATGAAAAGAAGTACCATTCATATTCTCAAATTTCAATATTTATGTCTATTTAAAATATTCTTGTTCTCATCCATTCATTTTATACTAAGCAAATGTTATAAATGTTAACTTATAAGGTAAATTGATATTAATAAAACACAACTTTGTCTTTATATCTTAGGCATCTACATATAATTTCATTTGATCAAAAAAATCAGTTCCACCGCTTGAAACTTGCAAAATCTCTGGGTACCCAGGTCATTGGATTGGATGACAGTAACCTGGGGGTTTATATCTACAAAGAGCATGCAGCCAGGAGAGGAGGAGTTTGGGGGATACTCCATGGGCAAGTCTCGATTTGCTCCTCTCCCTTTTTCCTCTCTCATTTTTTTCATTCCTTATCTTCCTTTATGCTTTCTTTTACTGCACATCTTTCTCTCCTCCAAACTATGTCTTTGATATGCACAGTCATGATACAGACTATAAACTAAACTGTGGTTTTAGGTGTAGTTTAGCTCTTCGCCCCTGGGTGACACCAAAAGATTTTGCACTGTACCTACCTGAACCAACCAGAAAGAAAGGACTAAGCAAACCGGTCTAGAATCTTTTCTCTAATATATTACTAAAATGGGTAAAAAAAAAAAAAAATGCATGGTAAGTTGAACCTGGGTATGAAAAGGTTAGGGATCAGAATTGCATATGCTTGGATACCAGTTGATTGATCTTTGTTGCTTTTGTTTTGTTGATTCCAAGAAAGGATACTAAGTGAATTCCAACATGTAAACATCAAAGAAGATCTGCTTCAAAATGCTTTGAGATTGCTGAATACTCATACAAATGCTCTCGTGTTTGATTCCTGATGATACAAACTCTGTATTTTATGAAATGAACACCAAGAAGACTAGTCAATTGTCATAGACGAAAAACTCCTATGATGGTATTTTTTAAATCTAATTGTTTTTTTAAATGAAAACCTTGAAATAACTTTTGGCTAAAGTCTAAAGCAAAACATAAGTAGATAGCAGAAAACAAATTAGACTGCAAGTTAATTAGGAATTGGAAGGCACAATCTGCTTTCCTAACAATTTTTTTTTCCTTCCTTAAAGCTAGAGTCAAAGGAATCACCTCAAGGCATTGAAGCCTAAAGTCAAATAATGATCTAAACAATGAAATATATTGTTGGTACAGATCCTCAAAGGAAAGAACACATGCTACGTGGTACAGAATCCACATGGCATTAGACTGCAGCACAAGCATCTTCTCTGTTCCATGCCCTGTCCCATAGCTCGGGACTCCCCACACCCAGCAGCATTTCTCATCAAGAACCCACAGACCAGTGAGAGCAAAGACAGACAATGGAGGAGATGAGAGCAAGCTAGAAAACTTTATGTCCTCTGATGTACCAATTCTCCAAGTTGCAGGAAAACGACCATAGCATCTGTGGTGATAAACAGACTCTCCCTCTAGGAAGCTGGTTGAGCTAGACCCCTACCCTAGTTTCATCTTTCCTCTTTCAGCCTCAAATGCCACCTACTCTGGGTGCTGAGCTTTCAGGACTAACAACCTCCACGTGAGGAACCATGGTGAGTTAAAGACATGAATTTGTCATATAGAAAATTCCAGGGTCAGCTGGAGAAGAAGACAGGGAACAGCGGTCACTTGTAGCAAATGCTCAACAGCTTAAATTTCAAGAAGCACAAAAGAACCATCCTAAGTATGGCGTTCTCATCCATGGGAAACTGTCATTTTATTCCCTATTCTATTACTATTTTTTAAAAATATTTCTTTCTTTATTTTTGCCTGTGCTGGGTCTTCATTGCTGACTTTTGTTTAGTTGCAGAGAACAAGGAATACTCTCTAGTTGCTGTACATGGGCTTCTCATTGAGGCAGCTTCCCCTATTGCAGAGCACAGGCTCTCTGGTACTCAGGCTTCAGTAGCTGGGACACGTGGGCTCAGTAGCTGCAGCTCCCAGGCTCTGGAGCACAGCCTCAATAGCTGTGCCACAGGGGCTTAGTTGCTCTGTAGTATGTGGCATCTTCCCAGATCAGGGGTCGAACCTGAGACCCTTGCATTGGCAGGCAAATTCTTGACCACTGAGCCACCAGGGAAGCCCTGTTCTTATTTTCAGAAATGCAATTAATAACAGGAAAATGCTAACAAAGACAGTCTACCCAATATGATTCTTTTTCACATCTCTCTTTAAGAAAATGGTGAAGAATCACATTCTGAGTTTTCAATCATCTTTTAGACACTGATGTAAGCTGACTATGTGGAGCCATTTGGTATACCACTGCAGACACATCAGGTTTACCAGGGGCAGGCAAGGCATCCTCTTCCCTCAAGAACTAGGGGGCAAGACACACTGATGAGAAAAACATGCTCTATCTTTGAAGTGAAAGCTGTGGACAGCCTGTCTGCCTGATGGACAGGTGAGGACTGACCTCATGACCCTGGAATCTTCTCTAATGAGGATCCTGTTTCAGCCTTAGTTCCTAAATCCATTTAAATCCCATTACCAGTTACATGGCTCTCATTCCTTTCACTTGTAAATACTTGCTTTTAATACTGGGAGCTACTAACTACACTCAATAGTTTTCTCTTCTGCCATAAACATCTCCCTTTGGATTTACACCTAAGCTATGGAAGAAAGGTGGAAGTAAGAGTAGACAGACTAGAGATGCCTTTAAACCAGTGGCATCATTAAACAGAATACCTACTGTGTCTTAAAAGGATATATTATAATCAATGCATTTAAGTCAATTTGAAAAATGCTTCCATGACCATCTCTTGTAAATAACTGTCCACTAGAAACACACCAGATGGTCAATACCAAAATCCGATTGATTAAACTCTTTTCAGCCAAAGATGGAGAAGCTCTATACAGTCAGCAAAAATAAGACCAGGAGTTGACTGTGGCTCAGATCATGAACTCCTTATTGCCAAATTCACACTTAAATTGAAGAAAGTAGGGAAAATCACTAGACCATCCAGGTATGACCTAAATCAAATCCCTTACAATCATACAGTGGATGTCACAAATAGATTCAAGGGATTAGATATGATAGATAGAGTGCCTGAAGAACTATGGATGGAGGTTTGTGACACTGTACAGGAGACAGGGATCAAGACCATCCCCAAGAAAAAGAAAGGCAAAAAGGCAAAATGGTTGTCTGAGGAGGCCTTACAAATAGCTGAGAAAAGAAGAGAAGCCAAAAGCAAAGGAGAAAAGGAAAGATATAAGCATCTGAATGCAGAGTTTCAGAGAATAGTAAGGAGAGATAAGAAAGCCTTCCTCAGTGATAAATGCAAAGAAATAGAGGAAAACAATAGAATGGGAAAAACTAGAGATCTCTTCAAGAAAATGAGAGATACCAAGGGAACATTTCATAAAAAGATGGGCTCAATAAAGGACAGAAATGGTATGGACCTAACAGAAGCAGAAGATATTAAGAAGAGGTGGCAAGAATACACAGAAGAACTGTATAAAAAAGATCTTCATGACCCAGATAATCATGATGGTGTGATCACTCACCTAGAGCCAGACATTCTGGAACGTGAAGTCAAGTGGGCCTTAGGAAGCATCACTACAAACAAAGTTAGTGGAGGTGATAGAATTCCAGTTGAGCTGTTTCAAATCCTAAAAGATGATGTTGTGAAAGTGCTGCACTCAATACACCAGCAAATTTGGAAAACTCAGCAGTGGCCACAGGACTGGACAAGATCAGTTTTCATTCCAATCCCAAAGAAAGGCAATGCCAAAGAATGTTCAAACTACCGCAAAATTGCACTCATCTCACATGCTAGTAATGCTCAAAATTCTCCAAGCCAGGCTCCAGCAATACGTGAACCGTGAAGTTCCAGATGTTCAAGCTGGATTTAGAAAAGGCAGAAGAACCAGAGATCAAATTGCCAACATCCGTTGGATCATCGAAAAAGTAAGAGTTCCAGAAAAACATTTACTTCTGCTTTACTGACTACGCCAAAGCCTTTGACTATGTGGATCACAACAAACTGTGGAAAATTCTTAGAGATGGGAATACCAGACCACCTAACCTGTCTCCTGAGAAATCTGTATGAAGGTCAAGAAGCAACCGTTAGAACTGGACATGGAACAACAGACTGGTTGCAAATTGGGAAAGGAGTAAGTCAAGGCTGTATACTGTCACCCTACTTATTTAACGTATATGCAGAGTACATCATGCGAAACGCTGGGCTGGATGAAGCACAAGCTGGAATCAACATTGCTGGGAGAAATATCAACAACCTCAGATATGCAGATGACACCACCCTTAAGGCAGAAAGCGAAGAAGAACTAAAGAGCCTCTTGATGAAAGTGAAAAAGGAGAGTGAAAAAGTTGGCTTAAAACTCAACATTCAGAAAACTAAGATCATAGCACCCAGTCTCATCACCTTATGGCAAATAGATGGGAAACAATGGAAACAGTGACAGACTTTATTTTCTTGGGCTCCAAAATCACTGCAGATGGTGTCTGCAAACATGAAATTAAAAGATGCTTGCTCCTTGGAAGAAAAGCTATGACCAACCTAGACAACATATTAAAAAGCAGAGACATTGCTTTACCAACAAAAGTCCATCTAGTCAAAGCTATAGTATTTCCAGTAGTCAAGTATGGATGTGAGAGTTGGACTATAGAGAAAGCTGAGCATTGAAAAATTGATGCTTTTGAACTGTAGTGTTGGAGAAGACTCTTGAGAGTCCCTTGAATTGCAAGGAGATCCAACCAGTCAATCCTAAAGGAAATTAGTCCTGAATATTCATTGGAAGGACTGATGCTGTAGCTGAAACTCCAATACCTTGGCCACCTGATGCGAAGAACTGACCCACTGGAAAAGACCCTGATGTTGGGAAGGATTGAAGGTGGGAGGAGAAGGGGATGACAGAGGATGAGATTATTGGATGGCATCACCGACTCAATGGACATGAGTTTGAATAAGCTCTCGGAGTTAGTTGATGATGGACAGGGAAGCCTGGCGTGCTGCAGTCCATGGGTTGCAAAGAGTTGGACACAACTCAGCAACTGAACTGAGAAACACACACCTTCCAGCTAATCCATCTTTCCTGAGAAGTCCATCTTTCCTGAGAAGTCTATCTTGGTGCCATGAATAAAAAGTGACAAACTTTGTTTTGCTCATTTTTTTAAATTCTGAATTGCTACAGAGGAATATAGATTTTTTAGAGTTAAAGGTGCCTTTGCTAAACACCATTCCCACATTTTTCAGATAAGAAAACTGGGACGTGGAAAATGGAATGATTTTCCCAATATTTGCAGTGACATTAGAGGCAGCAGGAGTGACTCCAGTGTCTGAATCTCAGTTGGCCAAAATGTCTGATGAGTTTTGATGGGATTGAGGAAGCAGGAAAGAAAGGATGATAGCAGCTTCACTGGGTCAGATACTAGGGCAGGTATGCTAGATGGCTGCAAGTCAGGAGTTAGAAGATTCAGATGAGAAAAACAGAGAAAGTAGAGAATTGGCTTCTAAGATAAATTTTATCCACTCCATATTTTTGTTTGTGGCCAATTATATGCAATGTCTTTATAAAAGTCAAATTGTTGCTACAGTGTTCACTACAGAGAGGAATCATTTTGTTTTCATATTTGCAAACATTACATTGCAGCCTGCCTTCTTGTGTTTTGTTTTGTTTTTTTTTATGAAAAGGAATGGATTCCCTTCTCCTTCAATTCAAGGATGTTACTGAGGTAGCAGGCACATTCCTGGACACTACTATGGACACAAAAATGGCAGACCAGGAGCTCTTAGTCTGCAAAGGAAGTCAAATATAGGCTCCCCAAACCCAAAAAATGCAGAGTGGAATGCAGGTGTAATACAGGGAAAGAATCTGCCTGCAATGCAGGAGACCAGGTTCAGTCCCTGGGTTGCGAAGATCTCCTGGAGAAGGAAATGGCAACCCATCCTAGTATTCTTGTCTGGAGAATCCCTTGGGCAGAGGAGCCTGGTAGGCTACAGTCCATGGGGTGCTAAGGAGTCAGACACAAATGAGCGATTAACAATACCCTAGTACATGAACAAACACTGTGAAGCATATTCAATGTTTCCATTTATACGTAATCCAAATAGGCAAATCTATAGAGACAGAAAGTATATTAGTTGTTGACTAGGGCTGGGAGGGACTAAGTGTGAATGTGGAGTGATGGCTAATGGGTACAGGGTTTTACTGAGGAAATAAAAATATTCTAAAATTGATTGTGTCCTGGTTGTACAACTCTGTAAAGATGCTAAAACCCACTAAATTATTAATGGCTGAATACTATGGTATTGAACTACATCTCAAAAAAGTAATCATAAAATATTGAAGACAGCAATTAATTCCACCTGGAGTGAGAACAAGGAGAGTCTCAGGAAAGCGAGAATATCTGATCTGGGGAAGCAGACATCTCTGGAATAAACTTGCAGGAAAGAGAAGCCAACAGCAGCTGCCTCAGACTCCATTCTCTTTTCATCCCACCCCCAAAGATACATAACGCACTGCATAGGGCAAGGGGCTCTCGCCCCACAGCCACCACAAGTTCATATACGTGATATGCATTGATGGCTGATCAGTCATGGAGAGTGAGAAAACACGGGGAGTCTAGAAAGCTGAAGTTAGTAAAGGTATTTTTAAAAATCCACACCTAAACTTCCTTCCCTTCCATTACTGACAGAGCTTTCATGACAGAGCTGGAAGGACAAGTACAAAGAACAATTACTGCCAATGTCTTTGGCAGACATCTTTAATTGTATACCTAATGTACAGTCTTCTTTCTACCTTAATTAACAGAATACCACTGTCACTAAGGACAATGACATGACCAGCAACAAACCACATTCCCAGCCCTCTTTCTGGATTGAAGTGTAGAGGGATAGGCTCAATGGTAAGTGCAATTTCCCATCTCTTTCTTCTTCCTGATGCCCAGTATGTGGACAAAAAGGCTGAATCTGAAAACACCATCTGGCAACCTTGAGGGAGGGACTTCCCAGGTGGTGCAGTGGTAAAGAATCCACCTGCCAATATAGGAAACACAAGAGATACAGGCTCAATCCTTGGGTTGGGAAGATCTCCTACATTAGGAAATGGCAACCCACTCCAGTATTCTCACCGGGAAAATTTCACAGAGAAACCTGGTGGGTTACAGTCCATGGGGTCGCAAAGACTTGGACATGACTGAGCATGCACACACACACACACACACTCACACACACACACACTCACACACACACACACACACACACAAAAAAAAAAACCTTGAGGGAAGGGCCTAGGGAATCCTGGAACTCTTTGCTCTGAATTTCTTGCATGAATGAACAAATGCCATAAACCACTAACTTCTAGACATTTTATTACATAAAAAATAAAACATTCCTCAGTAAATGTTTCCATTTTTCAACTATCTACTTATTGCAGCCAAACATGATTCCTAACATACACTTTGGAAGATTTTTCAGATCAGTCAGCTCCTGAGTTTAAAAAAAACTCTATAATAGCAGAAAATAAGTATCTGAAAAATATCCCAAAAACACTTGGCAAAATCCAACATCCATTTCTGAAAAGAATTCTCTACAAACTGAGATTACTTCAAAAAAAAAAAAAAAAGAGCTTCCCTGACCTAAAGGGGCAAATATGAAAAACCTATCACTAAGATTAGACTCAACATTAAAACAATGACACTTGACCCCTTAGATTAGGAACAAGACAAGGGTGTCTGCTCCTGTAATTGCTATTCAGCGAGGTTCTAGCAAGGTAATAATGCAAGAAAACAGAAGTATCAATAAAAGATTGGGAAGGAAGAAGTAAAACTGTCTTTGCTTACAGATTATTGAAATATATGTATGTATGCAGAAAATCTACTCAAAAAAAAGGAACTAAAATAATAAGAGAGTTTAACAAGTTTGCCGATAAAAACCAATATAAAAAACTTAATTATATCTCCATATACAAGGGGGAAACAATCAGCAATGGAAATTTTAAAAGCCATTTAAAATAACACCAAAAATATGAAAAATTTAGGGATAAATCTGACCAAAGATGTGAAAGACCTATACACTAATAACTAACAACACTGCTGACAGAAATTAATTAAGCTACCAAGCAAAGTGACCTATTTGACATTTACAGAACACCTCACCCAACAACCACAGAATATACGTGATATTCTCTCCAAATGTACACCCGTGGCAGATTCATGCTGATGTATGGCAAAACCAATACAGTATTGTAAAGTAAAAAAAATAAAATTAAATTAAAAAATAGAAAAAAAAAATGAAGAAAAAAAAAGAGACATTACTTACAAATCAGATGACTCACTACTGTTTAGATTAGTTTTCTCGCAAATAGATTGACAGATTCAATGCAATATCACTTAAAATCCAAACAGTTTCTTTGGTTGAAATTGACAAGCTGATTTTAAAATTCATATGTAAATACAAAGGACCTACAATAGCCAAAACAACTCAGAAAAGATAAAGACTAATACTATTTGATTTAAAGACCCAAAAACTACAGTAATTAAGCCAGTGTGATATTGATGTGTGTGCTTAGTCTCTCAGTTGTGTCCAACTCTTTGTGACCCTTTGGACTGTAGCCCACCAAGCTTCCTCTGTCCATGGTATTTTTCAGGCAAAGAAACTAGAGTAGGTTGCCATTTCCTCCTCCAATATTGATGTATATTTATAGACAAACAGATCAAGGGAACAGAAGATAGTGAAACAATCCACACATATATGGACAGTTATCCTTTGACAGGGGCACAAAGATAATTCAATGAAGAAAGAATAGTCTTCTCAATGGTATTGGAAAATGTGGATATCTATGTGCAAATAAATAAACATGGATATATAACTTTGCTGCTACTGCTACTGCTGCTAAGTCACTTCAGTCGTGTCCAACTCTGTGTGACCCCAGAGACAGCATACTGTGATTGCATGTGTTAATATAAAGCTCTAGAAAATGCAAAGACACTGGAGTGGGTTGCAAGAACACTGGAGTGGGTTGCCATTTCCTTCTCCAATGCATGAAAGTGAAAAGTGAAAGTGAAGTGGCTCAGTCGTGTCAGACTCTTTGCGACCCCATGGACTGCAGCCCACCAGGCTCCTCCGTCCATGGGATTTTCCAGGCAAGAGTACTGGAGTGCGGTGCCATTGCCTTCTCCGATATAACTTTGTACCACATACAAATATTAACTCAAAAGGAATCATACACCTAAATATAAAACTTAAAAGTATATAGCCTCTAGAAAAAAACGTAGGAAAAAAACCTTTGTGACCTTGAATTGGGCAAAGACTTCTTAGATGTGGTACTAAAAGTACAACTTGCAAAGAACAAATTAATAAATTTATCCATCAAAACTACAAAACTCTGCTCTTCAAAAAATATCATTAAGAGATTGAAAAGATGAGTCACAGAAGGGAAGAAATATTTATTTAAAAACTAGCTGATAAAGAACTGGTACTCAGAATATACAAAAAAATACTAAAGATAAACAGCTCAATTACAAATAAATAAACAGACAAAAGATTTCCTCACTTCACCAAATAATATGTAGTAACAGTACATACGTCTTGAAAAGATGCTCAATATGACTAGGCACCAGAAGAGTATGAATTAAAACTACAATAAAATAATATTACATATCCACTCAAATGACTGAAATGAGAAAGACTGACTGTACCAAGGATTGGATAAATTAGAACTGTCATTACATTGCCAGTTGACCTACTCTGGAAATTTTATTCAGTTTCTTACATTGCTTATGGACATTTGTATTACTTTCAGCTTTTGGTTACTACAGACAAAACATCTCTACACTGTGTACAAAGACTGTACCAAATGATTCAGCCATCCTACACCAAGGTATTACCCAAAAGAAATGAAGGCATACATCCATACCAAGACTTTCACACAAATTCTCAGAGAAACTTTACTTGTAATTTCCAAAACCCAGAAACAATCCAAGTGTCCATAAATAGATGAAAGAATAAATAAATTACGGTATATCTATATAACAGAATACTACTCAGCACTAAAAAGAAATAACTCAATAATATATCTGACAATATGGATAAATCCCAAAGTGATCATGCTCAGTGAAAGAGACCAGAAGCAAAAAAGAACATACTGTGATTGCATGTGTTAATATAAAGCTCTAGAAAATGCAAACCAACCTAAAGTGACTGCAGGTAGACCAGTGGTTGCCGGAGGGTGGCCGCCCCCCCGGGGGGTGCAGGCAGGAATGGCTGGGAGGAATTACAAAGGGACATGAGCGAATATTTCTGCATGATGAACAAGTTCACTATCGTGATTGATGTGATTTCATGACTATAGACATCTGTCAGTACCTATCAACTCATACCCTTAAGTATGTGCAGTTAATTTTAGGACAACTTTACCTCAGTAAAGCTCTTCTTAAAAAAGGAAAGGTAGAATGTGAGAAGAACTTCCAGAGAGGGGAGGAGCAAAGAGACCTCTCTCTATACAAATCAGTCAGTTCAGTTCAGTTCAGTCTCTCAGTCATGTCCGAGTCTTGCAACCCCATGAATCGCAGCACGCCAGGCCTCCCTGTCCATCCCCAACTCCCGGAGTCCACTCAGACTCACGTTCATCGAGGCCGTGATGCCATCCAGCCATCTCATGCTCTGTTGTCCCCTTCTCCTCCTGCCCCCAATCCCTCCCAGCATCAAAGTCTTTTCCAATGAGTCAACTCTTCGCATGAGGTGGCCAAAGTACTGGAGTTTCAGCTTTAGCATCAGTCCTTCCAAAGAAATCCCAGGGCTGATCTCCTTCAGAATGGACCGGTTGGATCTCCTTGCAGTCCAAGGGACTCTCAAGAGTCTTCTCCAACACCACACTTCAAAAGCATCAATTCTTCGGCGTTCAGCTTTCTTCACAATCCAACTCTCATATCCATACATGACCACAGGAAAAACTATAGCCTTGTCTAAATGGACCTTAGTCGGCAAAGTAATGTCTCTACTTTTGAATATACTGTCTAGGTTGGTCATAACTTTTCTTCCAAGGAGTAAGCGTCTTTTAATCTCATGGCTGCAGTCACCATCTGCAGTGATTTTGGAGCCCAGAAAAATAAAGTCTGACACTGTTTCCACTGTTTCCCCATCTATTTGCCATGAAGTGATGGGACCGGATACCATGATCTTCATTTTCTGAATGTTGTGCTTTAAGCCAACTTTTTCACTTTCCTCTTTCACTTTCATCAAGAGGCTTTTTAGTTCCTCTTCACTATCTGCCATAAATGTGGTGTCATCTGCATATCTGGGGTTATTGATATTTCTCCCGACACTCTTGATTCCAGCTTGTGCTTCTTCCAGTCCAGCGTTTCTCATGATGTACTCTGCATAGAAGTTAAATAAGCAGCGTGACAATATACAGCCTTGATGTACTCCTTTTCCTATTTGGAACCAGTCTGTTGTTCCATGTCCAGTTCTAACTGTTGCTTCCTGACCTGCATACAGATTTCTCAAGAGGCAGGTCAGGTGGTCTGGTATTCCCATCTATTTCAGAATTTTCCACAGTTTATTGTGATCCACACAGTCAAAGGCTTTGGCATAGTCAATAAAGCAGAAATAGATGCTTTTCTGGAACTCTCTTGCTTTCTCCATGATCCAGCGATGTTGGCAATTTGATCTCTGGTTCCTCTGCCTTTTCTAAAACCAGCTTGAACATCAGGAATTTCACGGTTCACATATTGCTGAAGCCTGGCTTGGAGAATTTTGAGCATTACTTTACTAGCATCTGAGCTAACACTAAAACACTATAAACATACTTTGCAATTTCAGTAAGTGTGGTCATAGGAGAATGGGCTCTCCAAATGTTTATGAAGATATTTGTTTTAGAGCCTCCCAATACATATTTATTTTGGGAAATGCCAATATGACAAACTCACAATGCAATGTTCTACACTAAGCTTCTCTACAAAGTAAATGACATATACAAGGGAAACAATGAAATTGACTATTGTAATAGATCCCACACAAGGGATTGTAATGCCATCTGTGGAGCACATAATCCTATTCATTTATTTAAAAATGGAAAGTTTTCAGCTTAATTCCACACATACACAGGCATTAGCTCTTCTGGCCACAACTCCCCCACTGTGTCTCTTTAAGTTAAATCAGATTTGAATAATATAAGTAACATGATCCTAATGGACCAGAGTTTCAAAAAGTTAACAAGTGCTGAAATAAACTCTAATTCTCCTAAGCACAAATTCCTAACAAACCAGCCTACAAACTGGTTTGGTGCCACAACGGCAAACCGATTCAATTTGGGAGGGTTTCAGAATCATCAGGAGACAGTTGAGAGAAGAAATCAGAAGGAAGATACCTTCATTTGGGATAAATTCTTTTCCTTCCTGTCTGGTCATGCTTGTATCTACTGGGAAAGCATGGTGATTCTGTGGGAACTGCCACACCAGGCTCTCCTGTTTTTAGAATGGCATTCCTCTTGGTCTGACCACTTTCTACGGAGCCATGGAATTCTGTGACAAATGTGCCTTCCCACAGCGTGCTTTGCACCCCCATGACATCTCTCTGTCTGCCCTATTTCATTGCACTGATACTTGTTTCCAGATACTTTGCTTCTGGCCCTCCAACAAGTTTGAATCACACGTTAATAATAAACGCCAGCTCCAGGGAAAGTGAAGAGGGCAGTGGTGGTCACAGTTGCCACTTTTCCCATTCAGTGTCTTTCCTCCTTGGTGATGGCCCCTGGACATTTCCTTCTGGACTCTGGTGCCCTCATGTCCTCTATGTTCTCCTTCTCTGTCAGTGCTAACTTGAGAATAAATGGAGTTCTCATAGCCAAGAATCAATGACTAATTATAACAAATAAGGTTATTTCCCTTGTCAGGGACATTTGCATTCCACTATGGAAGCCTTAAGCCAAATGTCTATATTAAGTGGCAGAAGTTCTTCAGAAAGGGGAAGATCAAACATCTAAAAGAAAGCTGGCAGCAGGATCATTGTTATAGAAGGGCTCATAAAAACCAGGGAACACAAACTCAAATGCCTGCAGGACCCAGGGGGATCAATGAAAAGAGTAAGTAGGTCAGTTAAGGCCTGGAAAATCCAGAGAGCATGTGCTCATTTAAAATGGAGCAGCTCCAGGGGGGTCAAAAGGTACAAACTGCCAGGTATAAAATAAAAAATAAGTCATGGGAACGTAATGTACAGGATGGTAACTATACTTAATAATCCTGTAGAGCATATCTAAAAGTTGCTAAGAGAAAAGACCATAAAAATCCTCATCACAAGACAAAACCATTTTGTAACTATGTGTGGTGACAAGCATTAACTAGCCCTACTGTGGGCTAAGTGGACCAAACAAAACATGACTATGTGTCAAATCATTCAGCCTGCTAGTTTGTCACCTCCAACAGAGAGTACTGGACTGCTTTATAAACACATCGGTGACGGTCTTAAAATGTTCAGAATAAAGAGCCGTAAAGCTCTTTGACAAACTGTGTTTTAAACTTATCCATCCTTTTCTCTTAATTTTAGTATTTACTCTTGTACTAACTACAAATCTATGATTTATACAGCCATTTCAATTTAATATCAAAATCAGCTTCATACACAGAAGCAGATAACTCATTGACAACTTCACTTTTGGTAAACAACCATGTGCCATGAAATAGCTCTATTAATAATAGTTCTGCACTTGGAAGGAAGGCCCAGCCAATGCTGTACCAATTGATGAAGATAGTAACTAGGTGTATTGTCTATACAATGATGAAAGGAAGGAAGTGTCTGCTATATTCTGTCATGACTCAGCTAAAATTTCTCTTTCTTGAGTTGTTTAAACAGACATTATCGCTGTCCTTAAAGGACATTACAGAGCGACACAGCCAACATGCCTGAAAAAGACATCTATCACGGTATTCCCCTTTAAGAACAATGATTCAGCACTCACCCACAGACAAAAAGCCTTCATGGGAGCTATGGGATCCAACACCATATACCAGGGGACCCAGAAGCAGTCTCACCTAACCACACATCAAGTAATGGACATACAGAGCTGTTCCCAGCGGTGGACACTGAATGGCCTGTGAACTCTCCAGCCCATCTTGGCTATGGTCTAGGAACCCCAAGAGAACAATGTATTAGACAATAACACCTGGATGAGATAGCCTTTGAGAAGTACCAGGTGTCCAGAGGAGAAGCTCTAGCACATCACTGGAAAAAAAAAAAAAAAAAGATATATCAGTTTGGACACACTGGAGAGGGTAAGGGGAATGGTTAGACTTTATGCCCACCACCCCTCCCAGAGCACATGTTGAGAGAGTCCTTCTCATCCTGTGATTTCTCATGTGGGGGCAAGCTAGTACATATGAATGAGTGGAGCTTCCCCCCAGCTGTGTAGGACTTTGTCAAAGAAGCCTCTTTCTCTCTTACTATGTCCAAGAGTATGGAGTTGTGAGCTACATGACCAAGAGGAGGGAAGAAGACTGGGAGGAAAGCAGAAAGAAATCTCAGAGGGCATTAAAGAAACGTGGATCCAACTATGCACGTCATAGGGTCTATCAAGAAGCCCACCCATGTGCCAAAGCGGATGTTGAGCCTGTGGATACCCCCAGTTGGTCCACGGGCATTCCCAGTAGTCTGTGTACCTCAACCAACACCACCCCCTACTATTTATCCAGCTTACTGTGCAAGCTGCCAACACAGCTTCAACATCAGTCCTTCCAGTGAATATTCAGGAATGATTTCCTTAGGATGGACTGGTTGGACCTCCTTGCAGTCCAAGGGACTCTCAAGAGTCTTCTTCAACATCACAGTTCAAAAGCATCAATTCTTCAGCGTTCAGCTTTCTTTATAGTCCAATTCTCACATCCATACATGACTACTGGAAAAACCATAGCTTTGACTTGATGGACCATTGTTGGCAAAGTAATGTCTCTGCTTTTGAATATGCTGTAGTGTGGTCATAGTTTTTCTTCCAAGGAGAAAGCGTCTTTTAAATTCATGGCTGCAGTCACCATCTGCAGTGATTTTGGAGCCCAAGAAAATAAACTCTGTTACTGTTTCCATTGTTTCTCCATTTATTAATCAGTTCCCCATCTATTCCCCATCTACTGATCAGTGATCAATGCAAAGAAATAGAGGAAAACAATAGAATGGGAAAGACTAGAGATCTCTTCAAGAAAATTAGATACTAAAGGAACATTTCATGCAAAGATAGGCACAATAAAGGACAAAAATGGTATGGAACTAACAGAAGCAGAAGATATTAAGAAGAGGTGGCAAGAATACACAGAACTATACAAAAGATGTTCATGACCCAGATAACCATGATGGCATATCAATAGAAGGTCTCAGAAAGTCTCAGAATCCCCAGCAGAGCTGACAGAAGACATTTTATCTACCAAAATCAGTAAGGGAAGACTGAGGAGGTGACTGCTATTGCAAAAGGGAAAACAGAAACAAAAGAACATTAAATATCAAGGAGACATGACATCACCAAAGAAGCATAATAATCCTCTGGTAACCAACATCAAAGACATGGAGACCTGAGATTTACCTAATAAAGAATTCAAAACAGCTTTTTAAAAAGAAGCTCAGTAAACTACAAGAAAACATGGAAAGACAATTCAATAAGATCAAGATAAATACACAAGCAAGAAGCTTAATAAAGCAATGGAAATCATAAAAAAAGAACCAAACAAATTCTGGATCTGAAGAATATAATGAATGAAATGAAACAATACAATAGAGAGCATCAACAAAGGAATTTATCAAACAGAAAAAAGAATCTGTGAAAAGGAAGACAGACATTTTAATAGCATCCCGTCAGAGGAGAACAAAGAAAAAAAGAATAAAAAGGAGTTAAGAAAGCCTAGTTATCTATAGGGTACCATAAAGGGAATCAACAGCAAATCATGAAAGAAAAGAGAGGGAAAAGGAAGCAGAAAGCTTATTTAAATAAATAATGGCTGAGAACGTCCTAAGTGTAGGAGAGATTTGGATGTTTAAGTACATGAACCTCATAAGTCACCAAACAAATTTAACTTAAAGAGATCTTCTTTAAGTCACATTATTTAAAAACTGTCAAAAATTTAAGACAAAGAGGAATCTTAAAAGCAGCACGAGAAAATAAGCTTGTAACTTACAAATGAGCCCTCATAAAACTGTGGGCTGATTCCTCAGTAGAAAGCTTAAAAGCCTGGAGATAAAGATGTATTCAAAGTTTCAAAAGAAAAAAAACACGAAGCAAGAATACTCTATCCAGCAGTTGTCCCTCAAAATGCAGGAGAATAAAAAACTCTCCCACAGAAACAAAAGCTGAAGGAGTTCATCACCATCATAACTTCCTTTAAGAAATTCTAAAAAGCTTTCTAAGTCTGTGAGTCTCTGTTTTTTTAGTAAGTTCATTTGTTTCATTTCTTTTTAGATTCCACATTTAAGGATGTCACACGATATTTCTCTACAATACAAAATAAAAAGTTTCAAGTTTGGAGGGGAAAATGCTAAAAAGAGTTCTTTGAGCTGAAATAAAGGGATGCTAATTACTGACATAAAAATATGAAAATATATAACACACTGGTACAGGCAAATATAAGTCAAATTTAGAATACTCTGATACAAACAGGATACATGCACTCTCAATTCACTATGGCACCCCACTCCAGTCCTCTTGCCTGGAAAATCCCATGGATGGAGGAGTCTGGTAGGCTGCAGTCCATGGGGTCGCTAAGAGTCGGACACGACTGAGCGACTTCAATTTCAATTCAATAATTCACATAAGATATGGAAATAAACAAAATGCCCACCAATGGATGCCTAAAAGAAATGAAAACATTCCTAGAAACATACCAACTTCCAAGACCAAGTCAAGAAGTAGATAATCAGAGCAGACCAACTACTAGTAATGAATCTGAATCAGCAACTAAAAATCTTTCAACAAACAAAGTCCAGCACTGGACAGTTTCACATAATAATATAACCAAACAAATAAAGAGTTAATACCTATCCTTCTCAAACTCTGCTAAAACTCCCAAACTCCCAAACTACGAGGCCATCACTTGTTCTTCAGTTGTTAAGTCATGTCTGACTCTTTGCAGCCCCAAGGATTGCAGCATGCCAGATTTCCCTGTCCTTCACTATTTCCTGGAGTTTGCTCAGATTCATGTCCATTGAGTCAATGATGCCATCTAATCATACCTTGTTACCAAAACCAGACAGAGACTCTCAAAAAAAAAAAAAAATTACAGGCCAATATTTCTGATGAATAAATATACAAAATTCCCCCAACAAAATATTAGCAAACTGAATTCAGTAATATATAAAAGGGTCATACACTAAAACAGGTACATGAAAAGGTGCTTGTCATCACAATTATCAGGAAAATGCAAATCAAAACCACAAGGAGGGTTCACCTTACCTCACACCTGTTAGAATGGCTATCATCAAAAAAACGAGATAACAAGTGTCCGTAAGGATATAGAGAAAATGGAACACTTTTGCACTGTTAGTGGGAATGAAAAATGATATGGTCACTGTGGAAAATAGTATGTAGGCTACTGAAAAAATAAAAAATTGAACTTCCATATGAGTCAGCAATCCTATTTCTGGGTACATATACACGGGAAATAAAATCAGTATCTCAAAGAGACATCTGCACTACCCTGTTTAATGCACGAGCGTTCATAATAGCCAAGATGTGAAAACAATCCAAATTTCCTTTGGCTGATGAGTGGATAAAAAAATGTGAGATCATATAATATGTGTGTATATATGTGTGTGTGTGTGTATACATACACACCTACATACGTATACATACATATTCAACCAACTATTACTTATTCATAAAAAAGAAGGAAATTCTGCCACTTGTGACATGGATGGCCCTGAAGGCATTATTCTAAGTGAAGTAAATCAGACAGAGAAACAGAAATACTGTATGATATCACTTATATGTGGAATCTGAAAAAGATAGACTAATAGAAAGTAGAATGGTGGTTTCCAGGGGGTGGGAGTGAGAGGAATGGGGAGATGTTTGTCCAGGGGCACAAACGTTGAGTTGTAAGATGAATAATTTCTTGGGAGCTAATGTACAGCAGAGTGATTATAGATAACAACATTATACTACATACTTAAAAGCCGTTAAGAGAGTAAATTTTAAATATTCTCACCACAAAAAAATACAATGGTAATTATGTTAGATGAAGGAGGTGTTAACTAATGATTACCTCTTATGGTAATCATTTTGCAATATGTAAGTCTATCAAATCATCACACTGTATACCTTAAACTTACACAATGATATTTGTCAATAATATCTCAATAAAGTTGAAGAAAACAAGAAAATAAACATCTAAAGAGTTTCTGATAGAGTTCAGTTCAGTTCAGTCACTCAGTTGTGTCCGACTCTTTGCAACCCCATGAATCACAGCACGCCAGGCCTCCCTGTCGATCACCAACTCCCAGAGTTCACTCAAACTCATGTCCATCAAGTCAGTGATGCCATCCAGCCATCTCATCCTCTGTCGTCCCCTTCTCCTCTCGCCCTCAATCCCTCCCAGCATCAAAGTCTTTTCCAATGAGTCAATTCTTCGCATGAGGTGGCCAAAGTACTGGAGTTTCAGCTTTAGCATCATTCCTTCCAAAGAAATCCCAGGACTGATCTCCTTTAGAATGGACTGGTTGGATCTCCTTGCAGTCCAAGGGACTCTCAAAGGGTCTTCGCCAACACCACAGTTCAAAAGCATCGATTCTTTGGCACTCAGCTTTCTTCACAGTCCAATTCTCACATCCATACATGACCATTGGAGAAACTATAGCCTTGACTAGACGGACCTTTGTTGGCAAAGTAATGTCTCTGCTTTTTAATATTCTATCTAGGTTGGTCATAACTTTTCTTCCAAGGAGTAAGCGTCTTTTAATTTCATGGCTGCAATCACCATCTGCAGTGATTTTGGAGCCCCCCAAAATAAAGTTTGACACTATTTCCACTGTTTCCCCATCTATTTCCCACGAAGTGATGGGACCAGATGCCATGATCTTCATTTTCTGAATGTTGAGCTTTAAGCCAACTTTTTCGCTTTCCTCTTTCACTTTCATCAAGAGGCTTTTTAGTTCCTCTTCACTTTCTGCCATAAGGGTGGTGTCATCTGCCTATCTGAGGTTATTGATATTTCTATCAGCAATCTTGATTCCAGCTTGTGTTTCTTCCAGCCCAGAGTTTCTCATGATGTACTCTGCATAAAAGTTAAATAAGCAGGGTGACAATATACAGCCTTGACATACTCCTTTTCCTGTTTGGAACCAGTCTATTGTTTCAGGTCCAGTTCTAACTGTTGCTTCCTGACATGCATATAGGTTTCTCAAGAGGCAGGTCAGGTGATCTGTTTCCCATTTCTTTGGAACCAGTCTGTTGTTCCATGTCCAGTTAAATATTTATAATTACCAGTCTAAGGTTATATAAAAGCAAATCAAAGGCCTTACAGCATCATTTCCCAAATAAATAGACTCTAGAAACTATCAGTTCCATTGTGTTCTTAGAAGACATAGAAAAGAAGGGTAGAGGGGTAGGGAATTTCATGGTCAAGTAAGTTTGAGATATGCCTTTACTCCAACAAAAATTTAAAAGTCAAATTTAAATTTTTGAGAAAGGCAATCTAGGAAAAGGCATTTTCCAATTTTACTGGCTAAATGCAACTGTGAATTCTGCAAAAAGAGTACTCAGTAGCTCACCCCAGGGCCATGGAATTACACATAATGCCCAGGGGGTCCAAGTCTCTGGACTTCTCTGGATCAACAGATGGATTTCATCTGAGGTAGCACATTTCTTTATGTATCCCTAGATTACATGCTAAGTTCAATCAACTGATTCAGTTGTTTTTTAAAGCTTGGGGCTTCCCTGGTGGCTCAGTGGTAAAGAATCCACCTGCCAATGCAGGAGATGCAAGTTCAATCCATGGATCAGGAAGATCACCTAGAGAAGGGAATAGCAACCCACTCCAGTATTCTTGCCTGGGAAATCCCATGGACAGAGGAGCCTAGAGGGCTGTGGTCCATGGGATTGCGGAGTTGAACACGACTTAGCACCTAAAACAAACAACAAAATTAAAGTTTAAACCTCAGTTTGGGTGGCATATCTGTAGACTTGCCATACAGCCTTTGCTTCTTCAATGAGCCCAGCTGGTCAGGGAGGCCCACCTCCACACCATGCTGCCCTCTGCGACCTAACTAAGATGGCTGCTTTTCTATGTGGTGGTTCTCTTGGAACTCTAGATAATTTCCTTTCAATCTTTTTAAGAATTACTCATTAAGGAAAAAAAGGAAAAAACTCCATCTGGAACTTGGGCTATTGCTATAGCTTCAGGAAAGAACACTGGCTTCCCCGGTGGCTCAGTGGGAAAGAATCTGCATGCGATGCAGGAGACTGGGTTCGATCCCTGCATCAGGAAAATCGCCTGGAGAAGGAAATGGCAACCTACTCCAGCATTCTTGCCTGGAGAATCCCATGGACAGAGGAGCTTGGTGGGCTGCAGTCCATGGGGTCACAAAGAGTCGGACACAACTGAGCAACCACATTTCCAAGCTTGTGTAAGATTATCTCCTGGAAGAGGCAATGGCACCAATATTCTTACCTGGAGAATCCCACAGACAGAGGAGCCTGGCGGGCTACAGTCCACAGAGTCACAATGAGTGTGACACGACTGAGCGACTGAGTACACAGACCAGGAAAGATCAGTACCCACAGAGCACTGCCTGTATCAATCTCTCCCTTTAGCATCTGTGTATGTGGTTGGAGGGATGTACTAAGTTTACCACTGGATTAATTGTGAAAGTGCTGACAGCAGCTATCCCAGGCTAAAAAATGCAAGTGCATCATCACCTGGTCATGTCAATATTTTGTGGTTGGTCACTTAGATCAAAATATAATTTTCCCCTTACTTTTAAATTAGTTTTCTCTAAAAAGTTATAGTGTAATAAAAAAATTGCTTCTCAGTTCTGAGCATTTATATTAGCTATTATTTATCCCCATAAGGAGACTGCATACATGATTGGAACTGTAAAAATTCTCCCTGTCTGCAAAGACTGAAATAGCAGAAACTAATTTTCTGGAGATAAGGTAAAGCTTTCCATTGTTTTCCTTTGGCCCTGTCTCCATGGGACTCTAAAGTCGAACTTTCTTAAGGAAAAAACAGGCAGAAGACAAGATTTCCATCTGTTTAGATGGAGGCTAAACATAGAAGTTTTATTATCATTATTAAGTTCAGGGTTTCTATCTATAAGATCCTAAGTATTCAGCATGAATTACAAGCAATAAAACAAAAAAGGTTTCCTGCATTGTTTATCAGATTTCCAATCTTCACTATTATCAGAAACCAAAGACCTAAATCAGAAAACATGTTAGGTTCAAATAGATGTGTGGGAAAACTGGAATTTCTGCTGGTGCAGTATGTGGACAAAGAATCTTTCCCAGTATTTACTGGTACATTCCTCTGAACCAAGTCGGGCTCCATGGCAACAGAAGGCAGGGTCCCTATGGAAACATGAAAAAAATCCACTGCAAGTGGCAGAAAGGGCAACACGGGTAGGTGTACTTAGGAACATACCATCTGGTTTCGCTGTCAGTTCAGGGTCTCTTTGGATAGCTTAACAAGATTGTCTCACTTTTATCTGTACTCAAAAGGGTCTGCTTAAGAGAGTCTACACACCAAGGTTGTTTGGAAATATTTGACAAGATCACAACTTTATTATTAAACAAGTCTATGAGTGTGAGAGTCAAACAAATCAGGAACAGAAAGCTCTGATTGCCTTCAACTTCAGAGAGATGCTCTTTCTCCCCCTAAATACTCACCATGTTCCCTGAATGCTCCAGAAAAGCACCGCTCACCCCAAAACAGTCCTCTGCCAAAGGCTGAATCTTCACAGCCCCAAACAAGGCTTTTGCCCTGTACTCTAGCTCTTCTCATCCAGAAAAATCTGAGTCCAAAACTTTTCAGCAGCAATAGATCAAAATGACATGAAGCCTGGACAAAAAATTAAATGTGTCCCTCCATCGTCTCCCTTGGATAGCAAAGAGATCAAACCAGTCAACCCCAAAGGACTTCAACCCTGAATATTTATTGGAAGGACTGATACTACAGCTGAAGCTCGAAAACTCTGGCCACCTGATAAGAAGAGCCAACTCACTGGAAAAGACCCTGATGCTGGGAAAGATTGAGGGCAAGAGGAGAAGTGGGTGACAGAGGATGAGATGGTTGAATGGCTTCACTGACTCAATGGACATGTGTTTGCGCAAACTCAAGGAGATAGTGAAGGATAGGCAAGTCGGACATGCTGCTCTCCACAGGGTTGCAAAGAGTTTGGCATGAGCAACTGAACAACAATAGCAACTCCATCATCTCCAGGTGAGGGAAACAAGAACCCACAGGGAAGTTCTTTCCAAAATCCTTGCCCACTCAGCCAGTTCTCCAAGCCTGCGTTTCCCCTCCAGTGGCTGAGAGTGGGGCAAAGTATAGCCATTGAAAATGTTTTTCCATTCCTTAAACAAAATTGCTGACAATATTATCCTGAGTTAGCTTGCCAAATGTTCCAGCTCACAAAGAGGAAACCCATTCTTCCTGGAGACAAGGGCAAGAATAGTTCATATAACTTCCCAGTTAATTGGAGAAGGTATAACATGAACCTATGACCAGGTGCATAATTCAGGAACCTCAACTGATGATATCTCCATGACTTAAGAGGTCCAAAATGTCATAGGAGGCCAGAAAGAGTCTAACACAGGGATGGCAAATGTGGCGCACTCGGGCCACCCAATGACCGTGACAGAAATCATTAATGAGTCACTCTGCTCTCCCTCTTAGCACAGACATGGTCTCATGATGCTCTCACTCTCACGGTCTCACTCTCTTCTAAACATGATGTTCTAGGTAGTGACTCCTAAGAGATATTACCCTCTCCCTGCAAAGGGAAACTTTTTGTTAATTCCAGTTCAATATAACATAACATTCCAATATAAAAGACATAGGAAGAAATCTATGCTGCTGCTGCTAAGTCACTTCAGTCGTGCCCGACTTGTGACAAACAGCCTAACTGGGCCCCCTGAAGAGCCACCTGTATGGCATATCTGTCTCCTGGAAGGAAAACAGTCCTGGGTAAGTGAGCTGCAGATGTCTTTAAGGTCTTAACCCCAAATTTCAGTTTACAACCCACTGCTTACTGAAACATGACATTCAAGCAAGGGTCAAGCTCATTTGCAGGAATTATTTATTACATAAACCCAGACCAGAGTTCTAGCTCCTTCTTTGCCTCCAGCCAGTTCAGTTTTTTTCACAAAACTGGCCAAGTGAAAAATCAGCTGTGAATATTCATTCAGTGCTATGGTAATCAATTGTCACACTGCTCTCTGCTAAGCACAGGAAACCATATACAGTTCAGTGTGTGGGAGTGAAGCCTTCTTATTTACGGTTCCAAAGTTCTCTTACTGAGTGCAAAGACAGCCAGGGCACATCCATGGGAACGGGTCCTCTACCACCAGGGCTGGCCTACAAGACAACAGGGTGACAGCTCAGTCCCAAACCTCTTCCTGTGTCTCCCCTGCAAGCCACACAGGCTGCAAAGCCCCCATCACAGCTTTAACTTGAAGTGAGTGGTTGACCTCCACCATCTCATAGAAGGGGCTTCCCAGGTGGTGCTGGTGGTAAAGAACCCGCCTGACAATGCAGGAGATGTTAAGAGACATGGATTTGACCCTTGGGTTGAAAAGATCCCCTGGAGGAGGACATGGCAACGTACTGCAGTCTTCTTGCCTGGAGAATCCCACGGACAGAGGAGCCTGGTGGGCTACAGCCCACGGGGCTCCAAAGAGTTGGACAGGACTGAAGCAACTTAGCACACGCATATGCATCTAACACAAGTAGGGTAACAGAGTCAAGTTCACCACAGAGGAAACAGTCATCTCAACAGTCCTTTCCTCTGCAGCAGCATCCAGCAACAGAAGACGGGGCAAACAGACTGAGGACGGGAGCTGCCCGGGAGAAGAGCCCCAAGCCATGCCCTTCGTCCGCTCACAATCCTGCTGCAAGCAGCCCTGCTCCCAGTGATCTGCTTTCTCTGCCATCAGTCAAGGACGTGGGAGGGAGAATGCATTTCTAGTCTCATCTTTGGATTAGCCAATCCTTCCCAAGGAGGGACAGTTGCCAACTTCTTATTCTGCTATTTTGCTATGAGCTTTTCCTAGTCCCAAGAAACCAAATTTACAAGCAACTCCCACTTGTACCAAAGACGTGTTTGGAAATCAGTCGTGTGTAAACCCAATACATCTTCCTGAAGTTCTAATGTTGCTAATAATGGTTAGATGCCTAGGCCAGCCTCAAGTCCTTATTCACCACTCAAGTACAAGAACATGATGATCAGGAGTCCGGGTCTCAACTCCTTTCCACCGACCCACAAGCTCACGTGTCGCTGTCTAGGACTGCTCAGGGTGCTCTCACTGCTACAGGGGAAGAGATCATGGTTCTCTCCTTGGTGTTGATAGTGGGAGGGCTGTGGGAGAAGTCAAGCGGCCACGCTGGCTCCAAACCGTTCCTGAAGCTACAAACAGGTGAGGCCCTGGGAGAGGAGGACCTGTGGACTTAAGGATGGGGAGAATGAATCCTAGTGATAGTGGTAAGAGTAAGGAGCTCGAAGCACCTGCTGGTTTAACTCCTGGCATTTATCATTCAAGTCTCAGTCTCAAACTATCTCTTTTACCAGCTGGGAAATCAGCCCATTTCTCTCTCCACTGCCACCTATTGTTTCTAAACAGCATTTCTATAGCTGTTTGAAGAACAAAGCAGTCTACTTGATCACCCTGGAAACCAAAATACAAGTAGCTCACAAATATATATTTCTTAAGAGAACAGAAACACTAATAAGTAAGGAAATACAAAGAAAAGCAAGGTACTCTTGTCACCCAGAAACCTGAAAGCAATAATCACATCTAGTGTTGGTAAGAATACAGGGAAGTGGGTACCCTCATATATTCCTTGAGGGCAGACAAGTTGTTAGAACCAATTTAGATAGCAATTTGGAAGTTTGTATCAAAAAGTCTTAAAACGTGACTCAGATTTCTCCTTTCTCCTAATATTCCATTATTCCCTTCCTATAGAAATATATTTTTACTGGGCTCCTGACCACTCAGAATAAAGATGCCCATGCAGCTCAATGAGGTCACGTAACTAGGTACCCACCAAAGAAGAAATGGATGGGATCACTTCTAGGAACTCTTCTCAGGAAATAGCTGGCATTGTCATTTGCCTCTTCTACTCTCCGCTGGAGACCTAGACTGATGTGAGGAAATCAATAATGGCACATGAAGATGAAGCCTGCACCCTAGAGATGGTGGAGCAGAAAGGTGGAAATTTCTGGGTTTCCTATTGATTTACCAACCTCTGGACTCATGTGAGAAAGAAACAAACTTTTATCTCACAGCCAAATCTAATCTTTTCTGATACAAAATACATACTCTTTGTCCCAGAAATCCTACTAAATTTGTCTTATGAATCTTTCACGTGTACAAAGAGATTCAAAATAGTTTAGTGGCTACCGTGAGCAACATTTAAGTGTCCAACATTAGAATGAGTAGATAGGCAGGAAGGCAGAAAGGAAGGAAAGAAAGAAGAAAGGAAGAAAATGTAAGTGAGACAGTCAAAAAGTGAGGAGGAAATAGATGTTAACGGATAAACTTGGAATACTGCATGTAAGCCAGTCTGTGCTGTGCACCTTTTCATTTTAGGAACAAGATCAAAAATTTAAAGGAAAGAATTATATGAAATCTTGAGGGATCAAGGTTGAGAAGATGGAAGATAGGAAGTGTCTAAGACTACTGATCTTGTGGAGGGAGGGCCAAACAATGTCTACTCTCATGACTTCAGAGAATACATGGGACCAGCACCAAGGCAAGGTGGGAGAGGATGAGCAAGATGACCTCAGAGGTTGTGATTTGAAATTCAAACATAGCCATGACATCTGCAAAATGCAACCAGACGCTAATATTTATAAGGGATGTGTGGTCATGAAAGATAAGAACTATATGAAAAGAATACATAATTGTAGCAATTACCATGGTGGTTAAAGTTAGGCATATATATATATATATATATATATACACATACACACACCCATTTATATATCTTAATGGCAAAAGATACAAAAAAAATCAATCACTGATTAGTAAAATATCTGTCAGGTGAATTTAGCTTAAGAACAAGTAGGTTTTGTTATTTCTGTTGTTTTTTTTATTGAAGTAGAGCTGATTTATAATATTGTGATAGTTTCAGGTGTACAACAAAGTGATTCGGTTATATTTTTCAGATTGTTTTCCAATTTAGGTTATTATAAGATACTGAATATAGTTCCCTGTATTGTATAGTAAATCCTTGTTGTTTGTCTACTTTATTGATAGCACTGTGTGTCTCCTAATCCCATATTCCTAATTTATCTCTCCACCTTCCCTTTCCCCTTTGGTAACCATAAGTTCTTTTTCTATGTCAAGAAACAACTAGGTTTTGGATTTATAATTTTAGTAAATTAAAATTAATTGCTAGTACTAATTTTAAAAGTGATCAGGAAAATAAATTAATGAAAAAATTCCCATTTATAATGGCATGAAAAAGAATTTAAAACCTAGGAATAATTTAACTAAAGAAGTGAAAGACCTTTACACTAAAAACTATAATAAGTTGATGAAAGAAACTGAATATACAAATACATAAAGCCTTACTCAGATACATTTGATACATTCCATGCTCATGGTTGGAAGAATTTATATTGTCAAACTGTCCATACTAACAAAGCCACCCAGAGAAGGCAATGGCACCCCACTCCAGCACTCTTGCCTGGAAAATCCCACGGACGGAGGAGCCTGGCAGGCTGCAGTCCATGGGGTCTCGAAGAGTCGGACACGACTGAGCGACTTCCCTTTCACTTTTCACTTTCATGCATTGGAGAAGGAAATAGCAACCCACTCCAGTGTTCTTGCCTGGAGAATCCCAGGGACGGGGAAGCCTGATGGGCTGCCGTCTATGGGGTTGCACAGAGTTGGACATGACTGAAGCGACTTAGCAGCAGCAGCAACAAAGCCACCATTTACAGGTTCAATTCAATCTCTATCAAAAACCCAATGGTATTTTTCACAGAAATAGAAAAAACAATCCTAAAATTTGCATGGAACCACAAATGACTCCAGATAGCTAAAGTGATCTTGAGAAAGAACAAAGCTAGAGGTATCCACATTCTGTGATTTCAAACTTTATTACAAAGTTGTAGTAATCAGTATAGTACTAGCATAAAAACAGACTCATAGATCAGTGGAACAGAATACAGAGTCCAGAAACAAACCCATACATATATGGTCAATTAATTTGTGACAAAAGAGTCGAGAACATAAAGCAATCTTTTCAATCAATGGTGTTGGGAAAACTGTACAACCCTATGCAAAAAAGTGAAACTGGATCATATATTACACCATACACAAAAATCTACTCAAAATGGATTAAAGACTTGAACGCAAGACCTGAAACCATAAAACTCTTAGAAGAAAACATAGGTGTAAAGTCCTTGACATGGGTTTCAGTGATGATTCTTTGGATTTACACCAAAAGCAAAGACTACAAAAGCAAAAATAAACGAGACTGCATCAAACTAAAAGCCTACTGCAAAGCAAACACGCACAAGAGTATCAACAAGCAAAAAACCAACCTGGTTAAAACATGCGCAAAGGATTTGAAAATATATTTTTCTAAAGAAGACATACAGATGGCCAACAGGTACATGAAAAGGTGCTCATCATCACTAATCATCAGGGAAATGCAAATTAAAACCACAATGAGATATCACCTCACATTTGTTAGCATAGCTATCATCAAATAGACAAGATACAATAAATGTCGGTGAGGATGTGGGGAAAAGGGAATCCTCATGCAATGCTGGTGGGAATGTAAGATAGTACAGCTACTATGAAAAACTGTATGGAGGTTCCTCAAAACAATTAAAAATAGAACTACCACATGCTCTAGCAATTCCACTTCTGTGTGTTTATCTGATGGAAACAAAACACTAACACAAAAAGATTATCTGCACCTCATGTTCACTGAAGCATTATTTACAAAAGCCAACACATGGAAACAACCTGGTGTCTGCCAATGGATAAACGGATAAAGAAGATGCGATATACAGATATAGAGGGATACTATTCAGCCATAAAAAGAGTGAACTTTTGCTATTTCCAACAATATGAATAGGTCTAGAGGGTATTGTGTGGGTTCAATCCCTGGGTTGGGAAGATTCCCCTGAATGAGGGCATGGCAGCCCACTCCAATATTCTTGCCTAGAGAATCCCCATAGACAGAGGAGCCTGTCGGCATACGGTCCATAGTGTCTCAAAGAGTTGGACAAGACTGAAGCAACTGAGCATGCACACAGAGGGTATTATGCTAAGTGAAACGAGTTAGACATAAAAAAGACAACTACTGTCTGGTTCTAATTGTATGTGAAATCTAAAAACAAAATGAAAACAGAATCACAGCTACAGAGAATAAATGAGTGGTTTCTGACATTGGGGTGTGAGGGTGAAATGGGTGAAGGGGAATTAAGAAGCAAAACCCTCCAGTCATAAAATAAGCCACATAGATATAATATGAATATAACACTAAGAATACAGTTAATAATATTATAATAGCTTTGTAATAATTTTAACAGATAGTTATTAGATTTATCCTGGAGATTATTTGTTAATATATGCAAATGTCAAATCACTAACCTGAAACTAACATATTTTATGTCAACTCTATTTCAATTTTTTAAGTCAAAAAAATAAATGATATTCCAGTTTTTAAAAATAATGAAACACAATCAGGCGATAATAGGAACTTTAAAAAGCGAATAACCTTACAAGTGTAATTTTATGAATAGGTTAAAACCGAATTACAGACATCTTCATGTCCCACAATATTTTCTTCTTGGAAAATTTTCCAATCCATTCTTTTTTCCAGCCAGATTCTTAGGAAAGGCTTCTAACCACACTGTTCCCTACATTTTTTGTTTTGGCTCTTCCTGCCTGATGGTAAATGTCTGTCTTCTGAACACAGAGCCTTGTTACCCAAAGTGTGCTCTGTGGACCAACAGCTTCTGTATAGCCTGAGAGTTTAGTAGAAATGAATAGTCTTGGGCAGGATGAAGCAGGGGGAGGGAGGGATGGGAAGATGGGACTTGCTCTCCAGGGGAGCTACCTTAGTCACGTAAAAGAAGCTATTTTTTCTAATATAGGTTGTTATGTGAAACCATCAATTTTTTGCCTTCTAGGTAAACTGATTAACAAAATTAAACCAAAATTATAACCAATTCGTGTGTTTCATTTCCTCTTGATAACTTGCTGAAACCAGTTAAAATGGTGACTGTGCTGGGTGCCTGGCAGCAAAACCTAGTTGGAAAAAAAAAGATTATGAAAGCAGAAACAAGAATCATGTGTTCTCTCTTCCTTCTCTATCCACAAGGGTGTCTCACTAGTGCCAGCTGTTGAGAGAACAGAAGATGTACCAGAGGCATCCCTGAGAACAAGGAAGTAACAGAAGCATGCTCGTCCTCTGGGGTTAAGCTATGAAATCAAGACATCAGAGTGGAGAGATACAAAAATACCCTTAAAGAGACGAAATAGCTCCCAGGCCTCGGAGACCAGACAGTGAGCTGATTAAATGTATTAACATACTTAAGGAAAACTGCAAGAAAAGGAAAATTTTAGTGACAAATGCTAGAGATGGCCATCCAAGTAGTCAGGAGTCATACTGGCTAGTATGAGACTTATCTCAAGGAAGAGTTAAAGTATCTTTACCATCACATTATGGCAATAATTTTTACCAGGTATGACGGTCCTGTGGGATTGCCCTGCTTTCTGAGATTAGCTGTATTACTGATGGAGGCACTGGGCTCTGGAAGGCTAGAACCATGAAGCACTGAAATTTCTAACTAACCTTGCTCAGGTCCATAATCCCTACATCAGCTGCCAATAAAATTTAGTTTCCCACATGCCAGATCTTCAAGGAGAGAAGGTATGACCAGGATACCATGTCAGCACCTCTCCAAGTTCTGTGTAACAATGAATTAGCACCCTGACTTCATATATGACTCTTAGGATTTGGATTAACAAAAAAAATCCACAATAGATAGAGCTATTTTCTCAATGTCCTGAAAACTAGGCTTATAGGTTTGAATCCTGGCAAGTACACCAAGATAATGTCTCCTTGAAGCATCTGGGAAGTGGCCAGCCCGACCAGCCAGGCCTTCCAACTCTCCAAGCTGTGTGTATTCAAGGCCCTCCTTTGAAAATTTCCCATAAGCCTAGGCCACAGAGATCAGTTCATGATTATTCTCAAAGATGTTTGACTATAAACATAATTTTTCTTATTCCACACCATTATTAATCAAACACATGCAAATTAAGAAAAATAGCAAAAGGAAAATTGGCACAGGTAAGCAAAAAGATGGGCTTTCCTGGTGGTTCAGTTGGTAAAGAATCCACCTGCAATGCAGGAAACCTGGGTTCAATCCCTGGGTAGGGAAGATCCCCTGGAGAAAGAAATGGCAACCTACTCCAGTATTCTTGCCTGGGAAATCCCATGGACTGGAGTAGCTGGAGAGCTACAGTCCACGGGGTTGCAAAGAGTCAGACACAACTTAATGACTAAATCACCACCACCATTTAAACAAAAAGACATTCTACACTGCTGGTGGCGGTATAAATTGAAAACACACCAAACATTCTAGGAATATGTGTATGCCTCTAACCCAGAAATTCTACTTCTATGAAGGTATCATTACCTATTAATTATGTAGATGAACAAAGATTTAATCACAATGACATCTTCTAAATTAGTCCATAATAGTTAAAACTTGGAAATCATGTAAATATTCAAGAGCTGAGATCAGTTAAATAAACATCTATAATGCAATAAACACTGTCATTTGTAAATTGTTGCAGAAGTACATTTACTGACCAGGAAAAACATTCACAATATATTTGTATTTTCTCCTTTTTTGCTTAGTTACATTTTCTAATTTCTCTTCAATTAACATTTATTATGATATATAGCCTTGGTTTTGAATCAAATTTGAGATATCACTCTTTCTATATACCCTGCAGAACAGAATGGCAACCCACTCCAGGATTCTTGCCTGGAGAATTCCATGGACAGAGGAGCCTGGAGGGCTTCAGTCCGTGGGGTCACAAACAGTCGGACATGACTTGAGTGACTAACGCTACACCCTTTCTATATAAAGAATAGACTCCAAAGGTTAGAAGGAAGATGATACATATACTGGTCCAAGCCCTCTCTTTATTTAGAGCAAATTAGCCATCTATGGGGTCACATGGAGTTGGACACAACTGAAGTGACTTAGCAGCAGCAGCAGCCTCAAATAAAATTATAAACCCATTTATAAATGGTTTGTCCAAGGCCACCCCGTGCTATCATTCAGTTCTGTGGAGTCTCAAGCCCAGACATAATCAGAAGTTTCTAGTGCCTCCACGCTAGAGCAGAACTCTGTCTCTTTTTACTACTCAATATCAGCATCTCATCTCAGAAAGCAAAAGTGTCCTTCTAGCTTTTTGTTGAGCCAAAATATATGAATAAAATCATTTTTAATAATACCTATCTTAAGTGTCTCTAACAGTCCTACACACAATAGTTAGAAAACACAATTGCAAACTACATGATATTCTAAGATTTCCTAAAGTGTTTCATAAAAACCAAACTTCTCTTAAGATATCTCAAAATGAATCAGTGAGATGGGGAGGGGAGGGACGAAAGAAATGACAATGAAAAGAGAAGGTCTACTTCATGATTCAGACTTGCAGCCATTTCATATTGTGAAAGCTCCTTAATAAGCCTTTCAGTCTATGCACCAGAAAAGAACATGCTGGCCCCTTGGAAGTTGACTCAAGACTCTGGTGAGTTGCTGCAGGAAGCTTACATCTCTCTTCTCTTCTCTGATGACTCCCTGACTGATTTCCAAACAGACTTTTCTTGAAGAATTGTAATGAACATTGCAGCATCCAACCTTGAATCATCTTTCTACAACTTCTGCTTTCTCCCCAAGCGAATTTCATGTCGAGACTTGTGACAGGATAGAGGGACATAGTGAACGCTTCCCTGCTTACACAGGCCGAGACAGCAGCAGTGAGTATAAGGGAAGGATCCAAGATGCCCCATCTCCACAGGCCTCAGTCTCCATCTCCACAGGCTGCCATTAACAGATGCAAACCAACACTGGGGAAAATAAATGAACTTCCAAGAAATGTTAAGTCTTACTTACGGACACACATTTCCCTGCTCTCATAAAATCCAGGACAACACTGGGACTTGCGCCTGTACATAGTTTTTTCTCCATGTCGATAGGCGGTCCGATAACTGATTCTATACAGAGGTCAAAAAAAAAATCACATCGTTACATCTTTTGATCTGCAATTTGATTAGAAATCAAAAATTTATATTCTAATACAAAAAAAACTGTCAAACATGATATAGGTATAAAAAACAAGGTCCTCCAAAATAATAAAGAAGAAACATGGGGTATATATTTTGAGCAATACTATACTAACTCACCAATTTGCTAAGAATACACTGAATGGACATTTAAGTCCACCAGCACTTTTTCCAAGGAATCAGAAGCTTCATGTCTTCTCTACTTCACTTGAGATATTTTATAAGATTACGATCAGTTCCATATACATTACTTATCTAATCACTCATCATTTATCTATATAGGTTTTAGAGGAAGAATTTGGAGAAATCCTTTAAAAATCTATGTTAGTGCATTTTTACCCTACTACAAAATAGGACACCAAAAGATAAAGAACTTTACATATAACTCAAGCTTCATTCATTTACCGATCCATTTATATAACACATGTTTATCAAGCACGTACTATATTCCAGGCATTGGGGAAAGAGCTCACAGTGAGTGAAAGAATATAAAGCTCTTGCCCTCAAGGAATTTACATTCTCCTGGGGAAGACAGACCTGTATAATTTAAGATATACACTCAACAAATAAATATATTATCAAATAATGGCTGGTAATGATTAAATGCTATCAAAAAATAAAGCTTGAGTAAGGTAATAGATTGTGACATGAAGGAATGTTGGTTGAGACACAGCAGTCAAGGGAAGTTTGTCCTAAGAAATAATAATGAGTGTGACATCATTCAATGCGGCATAAATCAGCAGGTACCACAGTCCGCCCACAACCCAGACAACAAGTATTTTCCTGATGAAATCCAGACAGTTTTCTTCCATATTAACATGACTATTTAACAGTGTTTTTGTTTCCTGTTTTCACTTTTATAGAAAAAATAAGCATGTGGCTTATTTTTCTTAAGTTCAATTCAAATTTAAGTTAGTCTAAATTAAATTCGACGTTCAAGTAGAAACATAGTCTAAGAGAGTTTTTTGATATTTAGCGATACCCATATTTAAGAGTGTCTCCCCAGTTATGCTCAACAGCTGGGTGACTTCAGCTCATCAAATGATGGTGATCAGTAGATGTTTTCTGTGTAAGTTCCTCGAGGGACAGACAATCTTTTTGTGTTTCCGTATCTCCTGCAGCTTGGAACATGGCTACAACAACCACCCGCACTCAGCAGCTATTCACTCTGTGAATGGGCCCGCCTTCCCAAGGGCTTACTCTCTCTGACTGTCAGACTCCATTCCACCATGCCAAATAAATAAACACGCCTGAGTTCCCATTACCTGTGCCGTGTGCATTTAAACCAGTTCAGAATGTCAGTGCAGCTAGTGTAGTAAATTTGATCAAAGGGATGTGGGTATGACTCTTGCACAGTCACGGAGTAGCTGGAAAGAAAAGAGAAGCAGTCAGCATTTCTCTTACATTAATGATAGACTCTGTACCAAAAAACAGTCACTGGCTAACTTATCTGTACGTCCATCTCCACACTGACTTTTAACAGAATCTCCATGTTTTGATGGGTTTCTATTTGAACTTGAACCCTAAAAGTTCCAACATTAAAATATTTAAAACACAAGAGTTTATGCTATAAATTTCAAAAAAATTTCTCATTTACTATTCACCCCAAACTCTGATATTACTAAATTTAAAAGCATACCATTTCAGGGACTTCCCTGGTGATCCAGTGACTAAGACTCCATGATCCCAATGCAGGGGGCCTGGGTTCAATCGCTAGTCAGAGAACTAGATTCCATGTACTGCAACTAAGAACCAAGGCAGCCAAATAAATAAATATTTTTTTTCAAATCACCACATATTTTTCTGTAATTTTTAGTTCCATCCCATACCTTGTGGTCCAGGGATATCAAAACCTTTCAAAAAAAGTTTTCATCATAGGCCTCAATAAATAATACCCATAGCTGAGCTGGTAAAGAATCTGCCTGCAATGCAGGAGACTTGGGTCAAGAAGATCCCCTGGAGAACAGATAGGCTACCCACTCCAGTATTCTGGCCTGGAGAATTCCATGGACTACAGTCCATGGGGTCACAAAGAGTTGGACATGACTTAGCAATTTTCAATTCAAAAATTAAATAAGTGTAATCAGCAAATCTGAGTACATTTTGCTTCTGATTTTGGAAAATCAGAAAGTATATTTCTCTGATTGGAACTCCGAATGATTTTGTTTCTTGGACCTGCCCTACCTTCAGGTAATGGAAGAATATATACAGCCTCTACATAGAAACTACAAAGAAGCCTTTAAACCTGATTCTAAACATATGGCTGAGACAGCCTGAAATAATCATACTAACAAGCAGATGCTACTTAAACAGTCTGTTTTTCAATATATTTTCATTCATAATAAGAGTAAAAACATGCAATCAGATAGGTCTAAGAATGTGGCTGAAAAGATCCCCAAAATATAAAGAATATTCCTTGTTCAATTTCTTACTTTATTTCAAAGCAGTCTATTGCATGCTCAAGAGCTTAGATTTCTTGCCTACAGGAAAATCGTGAGAATCCTCTTTTCAAAACAATTTGTTTTATATTTTTTAGTAGTCTCATAAAGATTTCCACTAAAATCTTTAATTCATGCTAACAACAATAACAACAAAAGTAGGCCACAATCATGGACTCACTTGGTGCAGATCAATAGGCCAACTTCATTAAAAAGAACTATGAACCACAGAAAGTCTGGGAGGAATGGGGTTAAAATTTTCTACATGAATAAATTCAGGTTAGATAAAGAAAAGAGACTCTTGATTTGAAAGCTAAGCTGTACTGGCCTCACACACGGTACTATTTCTTTCTCCAGGTGATCTCTCTCAGTCATCATGAGACATCCATGAACTCATCATACTGTTCAAACTCCGCGTATTTGGGACACTGCAACTTGATTTCTAGGTAAATTTAGGGATCCTCCATAGGTCTGAGGCAAATGTAGTAGGTCCTTGTGAAAAGACCACTGGATTAGAAGGCAAGATTATTAGCATCCTGATCTGATACTGAGAACCTGGCTGACCTTCAGGAAAGAATCTCACTTCTCAGGATTTATCACATCGTAAAACAACGGGGTAAGAGATGTTCTTGAAGATCCCTTCCCACTAGACTCCTGCATTTCTAACATACATTTCACATAACTACTTCCTTCTACTCCAGCAGATGACACCTGCAAGAACAGGTTCAGACGAGCATCGAGTATGCAATCACCAACCTCTCTGATATAACTCCTCTTGGGTAAACCAAGAGGTCTCTGTTAAATTATAAATTTTCTTGGAATGAAATATCACATGAAGCTATTCAGATTTTCTTCAGAGCCCTAGCAGTGACCTGAGGTTTGTTGTGGTTGTTGTGCTTTAGTCACTAAGCCGTGTCTGACTCTTTGTGCCTCCATGGACTGTAGCCCACCAGGCTCTGTGGAATTTCTGTGGGATTTCCCAGGCAACAATACCGGAGTAGGTTGCCATTTCCTCTTCCAGGGGATCTTCCCAACCCAGGGATCAAACCTGTGTCTCCTGCCTTGGCGGGCAGATTCTTTACCACTGAGTCACCTGGGAAGCATCCTGAAGGTCATATTGATGCAAATTCTAAGCCTTTCTTCACCAATTCTTTTCCCTCCCAATCCAGAGTCCCTTGGATGACAAGCAGATCCAACCAGGCCATCCTAAAGGAAATCAACCCTGAATATTCACTGGAAGGACTGATGCTAAAGCTGAAGCTGTGGTACTTTGGTCACCTGATACTGAGCCAACTCACTGGAAAAGACCTTGATGCAATTCATTGTTAAACACTGAGCTCATGGAGCTTCCATTCTTAGATTAAAAGTCATGTACTTTTTAAAACCGTCTTTTTATCCAGGAAAATATATTGAAATCATGCTACTGAGCCTCATTTCCTCTGAAGTTTTGGTTCAGTGTTCTTTTATCATAAAACATAAACTAACAGTTTAAAATTTACTGATGTATATTTAAAGCCAATAAACTGTTTTCATTGATAACAAATCATGTGACGTGTCCCAGTTACAGATGTTAAGTGTTGGAAGTGTGTTTTTCATGATAGACTGTTTACTGAGTCAGTTTACTGAGTCAGGTCCACGGATGCAGCTGTTCAAGTCTATACACCCCATGCAGCCCACAGACAGGTGAAGAAGTGAGGTGTGGAGTGTCATGGAAACAGTCTCCACTACCTTGACCTCGTTTCTTGTGTTTTGCAAGACAATTTTTTTAGTAAATATTTTTCTCAGGTTAAAAGAAGATGCCACTCTAAGTGGCATTGCCTCAAAAACTGGGACCAACCAAAATGTCAACTGTTTTACCTTAAAAGATGCTATTCAACCCAAATTCATGTTGGGCCCCAAAGGCCACATCGATGACAGACGATGAGCAAAGTTCACAACTCTTTAATGAAGTATGATGTTTCAGTGGTCTGTAAGGAGCATAGTTCCCTTGACACAAATGGCACAAACTACACCTGGAGAATTTTGATGGTAACTGTGCATAATTACGGTGTTCACAGCATTGAGGATGCCCAGACAAAGTCAAGTCATGGCATTAAAACCTGGTAGCTCTTTGTAATTTTAATTTATTAGCCATAGCAGTCTCTGTCTCAACTCTCTCCTTCTTTGACCTTCCCTTCAACCAGCCATCATGACATTTACCATGAATTTCCTCCTTCAAGAATTTGGACTGCCCATCAGATTGTTGCCCCACACAATTGCCTCTGTATCTCTGTATGAAATAAAAGGTCATTCGTTTGTTAAAAAAAAAAAGAAAGAAAGAAAGAAAGGCAGGAGGAGAAGGGGATTACAGAGGATGAGGTGGTTGGATGGCATCAATGACTCAATGGAGATGAGTCTGAGCAAGCTCCAGGAGATGGTGAAGGACAGGGAAGCCTGGCGTGCTGTAGTCCTTGGGATGGCAAAGAGTTGGACACAACTGAGTGACTAAACAACAAACCAACAGCTTCCAAATAAATGAATCTTGAGGCCTGCAGCATTATTTCTCCATTACATTTCTAGCGGAGAGAGTGTCCTCTGTGTGTGGACCTGCCGTCTAGGCCGTCTCACATTCAGTTCAGTTCAGTTGCTCAGTCGTGTCCGACTCTTTGTAGCACCATGAATCGCAGCACACCAGGCCTCCCTGTCCATCACCAACTACCACAGTTCACTCAAACTCATGTCCATCGAGTTGGTCATGCTATCCAGCCATCTCATCTTCTGTATTCCCCTTCTCCTCCTGCCCCCAATCCCTCCCAGCATCAGGGTCTTTTCCAATGAGTCAACTCTTCGCATGAGGTGGCCAAAGTACTGGAGTTTCAGCTTTAGCATCATTCCTTCCAAAGAAATCCCAGGGCTGATCTCCTTCAGAATGGACTGGTTGGATCTCCTTGCAGTCCAAGGGACTCTCAAGAGTCTTCTCCAACACCACAGTTCAAAAGGATCAATTCTTCGGCACTCAGCTTTCTTCACAGTCCAACTCTCACATCCATACATGACCACTGGAAAAACCATAGCCTTGACTAGACAGACCTTTGTTGGCAAAGTAATGTCTTTGCTTTTCAGTATGCTATCTAGGTTGCTCATAACTTTCCTTTCAAGGAGTAAGCATCTTTTAATTTCATGGCTGCAATCACAATCTGCAGTGATTTTGGAGCCCCAAAAAATAAAAGTCTGACACTTTCTACTGTTTCCCCATCTATTTCCCATGAAGTGATAGGATCAGATGCTATGATCTTAGTTTTCTGAATGTTGAGTTTTAAGCCAACTTTTTCACTCTCCTCTTTCACTTTCTTCAAGAGGCTTTTTAGTTCCTCTTCACTTTCTTCCATAAGGGTGGTGTCATCTGCATATCTGAGGTTATTGATATTTCTTCCGGCAATCTTGATTCCAGCTTGTGCTTCTTCCAGTCCAGCGTTTCTCATGATTTACTCTGTGTATAAGTTAAATAAGCAGGGTGACAATATACAGCCTTGACATACTCCTTTTCCTATTTGGAATCAGTCTGTTGTTCCATGTCCAGTTCTAACTGCTGCTTCCTGACCTGTATACAGATTTCTCAAGAGGTGGTCTGATATTTCCATCTCTTTCAGAATTTTCCACAGTTTATTGTGATCTACACAGTTAAAGGCTTTGGCATAGTCAATAAAGCAGAAGTAGATGTTTTTCTGGAACTCTCTTCCTTTTTCCACGATCCAGTAGATGTTGGCAATTTGATCTCTGGTTCCTCTGCCTTTTCTAAAACCAGCTTGAACATCTGGAAGTTCATGGTTCACATATTGCTGAAGCCTGGCTTGGAGAATTTTAAGCATCACTCTACTAACGTGTGAGATGAGTGCAATTGCACGGTAGTTTGAGTATTCTTTGTCATTGCCTTTTTTTGGGATTGGAATGAAAACTGACCTTTTCCAGTCCTGTGGCCACTGCTGAGTTTTCCAAATTTGCTGGCATATTGAGTGCAGCACTTTTACAGCTTCATCTTTCAGGATTTGAAAGAGCTCAACTGGAATTCCATCACCTCCACTAGCTTTGTTCATAGTGATGCTTCCTAAGGCCCACTTGACTTCACTTTCCAGGATGTCTGGCTCTAGGTGAGTGATCACACCATCATGATTATCTGGGTCGTGAAGATCTTTTTTGTATAGTTCTTTTGTGTATTCTTGCTACCTCTTAATATCTTCTGCTTCTGTTAGTAATCCTAAAGGAGATCAATGCTGGGTGTTTATTGGAAGGACTGATGTTGAAGCTGAAACTCCAATACTTTGGCCACCTGATGTGGAGAGCTGACTCATTGGAAAAGACCCTGATGCTGGGAAAGATTGAGGGCAGGAGGAGAAGGGGATGACAGGGGATGAGATGGTTGGATGGTATCACCGACTTGATGGACATGGGTTTGGGTGGACTCCAGGAGTTAGTGATGGACAGGGAGGCCTGGCATGCTGTGGTTCATGGGGTCGCAGAGTTGCACACGACTGAGCAACTGAACTGAACTGAACTAAATTAGTTTGTTAGAACTAGATCTGATGCAGTATTCCCATAATTTCACATGCTATGTTATAGTGTTAAGATCCAAATGCCTTGGAGTACAAAAGCAATAATCAACTAAGGGACCTTGGCCAAACACTCGCCATTACATATGATGGGGGAGCTGACTCCACAACCAAATGTGAAAAGTGTTTTCATTAATTTCTTGCAGCCTGGAAGGTTTCCTCAATAAGAGAAAATGTTAAAGCATATGAATTTCCTCTTCTGGACATTTGCTGCTCATTAATAGCTTACATTTGCAGGATGTTTCTCTGCTTTTAGGATATAAAAAAGCTCTTCTCTATAAAAGGGTAATTAAACCATTAAGGTTTCCAATTCAACACACATTTATTAAACAAATTCTATGTAATTCTCAAAGGGCTCTTAAAAGAGGCCAGCACATAAAAGCTAAAACAACCTGCTTTTACTTTAACAGAGAAATATATACATTTGGGGGGGAATCAAACCATAAAATTTACCATGGTTGAGTATTTCCCTTCAGTCTTCTGATTAGAATTACTCATAGTCTCAAACTTAATGAATAACAGGCTAAATATAAATTACTTTTCACATTGATCAGATACTGAGGTTTCCATTCAAATTTAAAGGAGAACGATTCTGAGCCTCTTCACCCCAAATTTCCTTTCTGTTCTTTTTCATACATTCTTTTTCTAACCAATCTCTGCTTTTTATTTTTCATTTTTAGTGATATTATAATCACACCAGAAAATCTGGAAAACAATTTTTAAGAAGAAAGGGAGAAAATTGTATAACTCTTACCTAATTACCCATAGCATTTTCCTGCACTTCTCTTACCATCTCTAGGGGTTTTTAGCTTTTAGCTTTAGTTTAGCTTTTTTCGCTTTTAAATTTTCATACTCATGCTAGCCACATAATTTTAAGTCTACTTTTTGAATTTAAGGGTATGTCATAAGAATTTTTCCCTGTTAGTAAATAGTCTTCAAATTATGACTGCCAAATACTTGTGACTACACCTAATTTGCTCAGTACCCACCTATCATTAAACAATCAAGTTGTCCTTTTCCAAGGGGCCACTTTCTGGAAGCTGTATGCTCACACCATGAAGGCAAATGTCTCCAAGAACTGGAGGGCATCCCCTGCTCCTTAGCACTACTTCTTTGGATAATACCTGGGTTGCTGTTTGAACTCAGTTAGCATCTAGGCTAACAGTCCACACCGCCATGTTCATCTGCAGCTGCTCTTAAAGTCACAGAATGGGAAGCGATCTTTTTGATTGTCTAGTCCAGACGTCCCCAACCTTTCTGGTACTAGGGACCAGTTTTGTGGAAGACAGTTCTTCCACAGACCAGGACAGGGCTGGGGAGGGGGAAGGTTAGGGGATGATTCAAGCACATTACATTAACTGTGCACTTTATTTCTATTATTATTACATCAGCTCTACCTCAGATCATCAGGCTTTAGATCCTGGAGTTTGGGGACACCTGGTCTAGTCCAATCCCATTTTCATCACAAATAAGCCACACTGAGCTCCTGGTACTAGTGGTCAGTCTAGAGCTGGCACTTTAACACCAAGAGGCCCAGACAACATCCTGTACCTCTGCTGCCTCTCAGATATTATAGAACATCGAAAGCTTCTAAAGCAAGCAGTGAAACTGTGGTATAAAAACTGTAGGTCCCAACTCTACACTATTTTCAGGCTCAAGATGCAAAACCCTTTATTTCCTGCTTGTTTGTTTCATCTTCTCAAACACACTGTAAACATATCATCACCATGGTTTTAACCTATTAAGTATTATCTGGGGAGGAACCCCAGCAAGATTTAATTTAAGGTCAAAGAACAGGGTAGGGGAAGCCATCATCACTTGGACTCATTCCAAAGTGGTTAATTACATTTTATCTGCCGAAATTATCCTGTTACTTTAATCAAATATGGTAATAATTATCATTTCTTATCTCTGCTCACTTCAGGAATGCAGCTTCAATTATTACCACTCCTGTGTCCCACCCCCAAGGGGTTGGACAGAGAATGTTTCTCTTCATTTGTGTCTTCTTTAGAAGAAACCCTCGTAGGTGGAAATACTTAAACTCACACAACAGGGAAAGGAGGTGGGGAGAAGGGACAGATGATTCATGGAGTTATTCATTTTCCAAAGGGATGCTGTTCAGAATTTCTCTAATAACAAGTTTCTCTTGTGTATTTTAAATGATTTAATTCTCCTTAATTTTACTTCGGGCTTCCCTGACATTGGCTGATAAAGAATCCAGCTACAATGCAGGAGACCCCACTTTGGTTCCTGTATCGGGAAGATCCGCTGGAGAAGGGACAGGCTACCCACTCCAGTATTCTTGGGCTTTCCTTGTGACTCAGCTGGTAAAGAATCCACCTGCAATGCGGGAGATTTGGGTTTAACCTCCAAGTTGGGAAGATCCTCTGGAGAAGGGAAAGGCTACCCACTCCAGTATTCGGGCCTGGAGAACTCCATGGACTATACAGTCCATGGGGTTGTAAAGAGTTGGACACAACTTCTAAGAATCACAATTGCTGCCTTAAAATGAAGTATACTTTTATTTGAAAATAAATGATTCAGCAGGTCTGGGGAGGGACCTGAGAGTCTCCAATTCCAAAAAGCTCCCAGCTGAGGTTCCTGCCATCACAGCTCCACAGACTCCACTCTGAGGAGCAAGACTGCAGGTGATTCCATGGCTCGGAACCACTGGTGACAGGTGGGTTTTAGTATAAGGAAAATCTACGATGAGTACTACTGGGCCTTACTACCAAAAATTTTCTCCCTGAAACTCATCTCCCCCTCCCCAATTCAATTCAAGCTCATTTCAGTTTTTGAAAATATAGGAGAATCTGTCACCTGCACCTTTATCTGTTCATTTTAATTTATACTCTTCTTGTCCGTTCTTATAAAACAAATTCTACTTTTCTTTAACCTTTCTTCAAAGAATCATTATCTAGCTGTGTAACAGAAAATTTATCAATGAGAAGATTGCAGCTGTCAACTTTTTCTTTTTAGTAGTTCATAGCAAAAATATAGGCAGGAGAAAATCTCCATCATTTTCCTATTTTTTCACATTGAATTTTCTTCCCCATTCGTATTTTCTCAGTTACTCCAATCACTTGTACAACAGTGAAATTATATTAGGTTTAGAGTCTCCCCTGCTCACCACAACTACAGAAAGCCCACAGGCAGCAACAAAGACCCAGAACAGCCAAAAATAAATATATTCATTCATTTGTTAAAAAAAAAAGAAAAGAGACTCATGCAAGATCACTGGACTCCTTCAATGAAAAAAACAAAAGAAAACAGGGTTATTCTAAGCTAGTATCCTTTCTTATAAGGCCTTTTTGTCCATGACAATTATAAGCTAGGGCAATGTAAGACAAACCGGAGGAAGGATCTTTTTCATGTTTTTTTTAAATGAAAAGTTAAGCATTCATCTAGGCCTGTATTTCAAATTGATCTTATCAATACAAAGTGGCAAAACCACACGAATCTCTTCCCTGTCAAATCAGCTCTCTTCCTTTTATCTCTCCATATGTGATCACCGACCCAACAGACACGAGTTTGAGCAAACTCCAGGAGATAGTGAAGGACAGGGAAACTTGGCGTGGTACAGTTCATGGGGTCACCAAGAGTCAAACACGAATTAGCAAAACAACAACAATGTCCAGTGACACGCCCACTCTTCCACACAGCCGGTTCTAAATCTCAGCCTTTTCTGCCTCTTTCACATTCATAGTTAATGTATTACCAAGATCTCTTGATTTTTATTTCACAGTACCTAACAAACTTGATTTTTTCTCCTATTTCAAAGCTATCATCCTCCAAAAGTTCAACTACCAATGGACTCTCCCTTTTCTAAATTTGATATGTTCTTATTCATGTATTCATCAATTTATTTTTATTACTATAATCCTATTTATTAAGTATTTTGCTGGTGAAATGTTTTATGGGAAGTTCTATGAAAATTATAAAGATAATAGGCATTCCCTCCTCTTAAATTCTGTATAATATAGTTAATATCAAATATATAGAACTTTATTACATATACATATTTCCACTTAAAGTTTCATAATGATAGAAGACTCTGTTGATCAATCAGGAAAATACGTTTTGTTACCCTGCTGTAATACTGCCAGCAGAGATGGGGATGAGCCCTCACTGAAACCTAACACTGTGAATGAGGAATCAGTGGGCCCTAGAATAACACAGCTGCCATGCTTGAAAAACTCTGAGCTTTGAGCATCCTTCCAGCGGGTGACACAGTGACTGGGATGTATGCTCTGTGCTGTACTCTTCTCGGTACTGAGGGTGACAGGAAAAAGAGGCCAAGAGTTTAATGTCATTGCATTTACAGCTACTACAACTACGTACTACTCTCTAGTACTTGACACCTTCTATTTGTTTGAAAAACCTGCAAGCGCAACGTTCATTTTGGATAAAGAAACATGTACACCCTTTTTTAGGGAGATAAGTAACAGAGTAAGCTGCATGTGACTGCACTTCAGTATGACTAGATCATTTGTGCTATTTCTGTGTTCCAAAAGGGGCTGTAAGTTTACCCAGATCTGGAGACTACCCCATTTGCTTTCATATAATGTAGTCAATCTTGCCCTCCTCCTGTATTGTATCGACGCTAGTGACGGTAATGCGTTGGCCTGCAATACGGGAGACCCGGGTTCGATTCCTGGGTCGGGAAGATCCCCTGGAGAAGGAAATGGCAATCCACTCCAGCACTCTTGCCTGGAAAATCCAATGGACGGAGAAGCCTGATAGGCTACAGTCCACGGGGTGGCAAAGAGTCGGACACGACTGAGAGACTTCGCTTTCACTTTCACTAGACTTATTGGGTACGGTCCTTAGTGGTCTGCATGGCACTGGTTTCAAACTACCTTCCCTCCTGGGACGCCTGCCAATCACTGTCACCCACTGGTCTTTTTCAAGTCTTCAAGGACCTCTCAGGTGACACTGCTTCCATGCAGCCTACCCAGTTACTCCAGAAATCAAGTCTTTCCTTTCAGGTCACCTTCCACACTTTTTATGCCGTCCATTTCAATGTTCCAGGACATTATTCCACACTGTCTTTCACTGCTCTCTCATTGATTCCCATGCGTAAGTAGGAACTCCACCATAATCCATATGCCCATAAGTTCAGCTCCACCAAATCATTGCAAACAGATACAGAGCAGAGGTAAGACCTCCCGGAGATCATTTTAACTGATCTATGAATCTGTAATGTTTTCCCCTATTTTACAAAAACACCTCTGTTAGAATTAATATTGCAAGCTTAATATACATAACATATACTCTCTAAGACCAAGGTGAATTATACTACCTAATTTATTATATATAATGAAATATTTTTACATGAAAGCAATTTTATAATCTCTTCTCAAATTCTAATTTTATATGTGATACTGATATTGATAGCATACAAAGGAATCCATCAGAAATTATTTCTCAGACTACCAAGAAATATTGCTTCTCAGAACTATTACCTTTCCCAGTGGCTACACACATTAGGATCTTCAAGGTTCAGAGAGGATGCCGTCCTGATCCAGTGGCATAACAATAAACAGATAAAGCCCAGGCATGAGTTCAAGGAAATAACCATTGTTCCTGAAGAACAACCTACAAGAAAAAGAAATTCAAATTAAAGATGCATTAAAATGACCCCCAAAGAATTCTTTTCAGTACAGTAACTATAAAGTGCCAGTTGTCACTAGGACTGAAACATGAATAACGAGTCTTAGATTTAAATAGATGGGTCACCAGCTTTCATGGTCCAGGAGAGAGAGATATTTCTTATGTTGTCAGGATGGCCACTATTTTGTAAATTACTAAAAAGTGCAAATCATCATTAATTGCCACCATAACAAAAGACCTTCTCATCCATGCCAGCCGACATTAAAGGAATCTACCAGAACAACTCAGGGCAACACAGGCTTCCAGATTCTCTCAGCAGGCATATTTCCCTTCTGGAAGGAGAGGGCACACAGAGGAATCTGGCCTCCTTTGTCCTAGAGGATAAATAATGGAACAGAAGGTCCATTGACTCAAGAGAGAGGCACCTCAGGCTTAAACTGAGGGTCATTCAGGAATTCATTCAACGTTCACTGAATGGCTACTCTATCCTAGGCACTGTGCAAACGCTGGACGTGAAACACTGATCTAGTTCTCGTTCCTGCCCACTACGATCTTTATAATTTAGTAATCGTGACACACATCTCTTATATTTAGTGCTTCTGTCCCACCATCTGCTGAACAGAAACTAAACCAGTTGTTTTATAGAGGTTTCTACATAGGTGTACAGATAAAAAGTGTAAAGCTGTTTGGAGGTCAGTATTGGAAAAAAAATGAACCTGGTATTATTGTTGAGAGGAGGAAAGACCAAAAGAGGAAAACAAATAGCAACACATCTACCAAAGAGTTAGGCCCACAAAGGAGATAGAAGAGGGAGGAGAATGTTCAAGGCAGAGGGGACACAGGTAAGGGAAGATCAGGCCCACTTACTGAGCTCAAATTAGCTCAGCTGGAGAAAGATATGGGATGGGGCACATCACCATGGATTTTATGACATGGCAACGTATGTGAACCTCATCCAAGGATTACAGAGAACTAGGGAAGGGTGCAGGGTGACATTAGAAAGAGTCCTGGCTGCAGGGGGAGCATGAACCGCAGGTGCAGGCTATTAGACGGAGGTCAGGGGAGAGACGACTGAGGGTGAAATACGGAAGAAACACTGGGGTTGCAGGGAACTGAGCGGATCTGGGAGTTTTTCAGGAGGTGAAATGGACAGGATTTGGTGACTGGAACGTGGGAGTCAGAGCAAGGAGGGACGCCTGTTACAGCCCCTTGAGTGGAGGGTGAGCCACTCCTGGAGATGGAAGCACAGAAGCTCTCTTCCTGAGAGGAAGGGCAGGGCCATGGTGGGGGGAATTTGGCACTTAATGAGGAAAAGTTTGTCTCACTATATAAAATGGCTTCATATAATAATTATAAAAATAGACATGGAATTAGAAATAGCTGATCCAGGACCTCCCTGGCAGTTCAGTGGTTAAGAATCAGCGTTTCCAATGCAAGGGGTGGGCAGTGAAGGGGGAGGGGGGGTTGATCCCTAGTCAGGGAAGTAAGATCCCACACGCCACACAACTCCCTCCAAAAAGGGGATCCATTTGCAAATTAAAAAGAAAAGAAGCATTAGCCTTCTTGTTGGTAAGCCAGTGAAACTAGTAAAAATTGACCAGATTATGGGGCCCAGCAGTTACTTTTTGGGTGAGAGCTGGCATTCTGAGAAGTTATACTAACTTTCCACACCATGAAGTTACCAGCTTTTAGTATCTGGGAACAAAATTTATTGAGTGATAATCTTGGGGTATTAAAAGGCAAGTTTATCTTAAATAAGTAATAACAATACTGGCAAACAGTGATCCTTAGGTAACAGTTTATCCTTCAAATTCAAAATAGAAAAATTCCTTCTGTTCAAAATAGAAAAATGAAGAAACATTAAATTCTTTAAAATCAAAACTGTTTATAGGCACAAGTATATACAGTGTATTAGTACTGTAGCCCACCAGGCACCTCTGTCTATGGGATTTCCCAGGCAAGAATACTGGAGTGGGTTGCCATTTCCTTCTCCAGTTATGACAGGTTATCTATCTCTGATCCACAAAGGCTAAAACAAAAGAAACTGTTTGATTTGGAATATGGATAAATGTCATGAATTCACAGGATAATTAAAAGATAGTGTAAGCCACTACGAGAAGCAGTCAAATCTTTAAAAGGGGGATTCTAATCATCACGAAGTAATTCCAACATACAAAGCATAAATGACTAGCCAAAATATGGCTTATAAATTAATTCAAATTACAGATGTTTCTCACAGGCTAATCATCATGAAGTTGTAAAATCTGAAGCTTAACATTATACAATTAAAGAAGCTATTCTGCTTAACAGGGAGGGATAAATAAAAAGTAATGATAATGATGATGATAAACAACAACAGCTATCATTTCCTGACCAGTTCGTGTGTGCTAGGCACAGTACTGAACCTTTCACATGAATTATCTATTTAATCCACACAGTAACTTAAGTAGGCATTTTTACCATCCCCATTTCACAGCTGAAGACACATCATATATTGTAATGTTTTCCTCATCCATCAAAAAAGTAATCCTTTCATATACTATATTTGGTTGTAACAAATAAGCATGGCAAATATCTCTGTCTCATTGCCTTATCTATACCAGGTAAATATTCTGTTTCAACAAAGTATGAAGTATGCATCTTAACTTTCATCCTTTCCTCAGAGACAAAACAAGAGCCAGTCAGCAGTAATCTGCCATCCACTCACAAACAATTATCCCAAATTGGAAAGTTTATATCCTGAGTCACCATCTCAGACTCAACCCATTCATTTCCCAATTAGAAATGTTTAGTCTGTACAAAGTTGGAAACTGCTGGAAGCAATGAATAAAACTGCCAAGAAAAGGGAAGAGTCTGTTCTCTTTGAATGCAAAAATTTTAGCGTTAATTTGGTATCTCTTTCTGCTTTGCACTTGATGCACTGCCCTGTGAAGGCTTTAACCTTTCTACAGGGATGTCAGAGAAAAAAAAAAGAAAAAGCAGAATTTGGTCATCTCCTTATTGCTTCTGAAATTCAGCACAGAGGAAAATCAAACCGCATTGCAAAGTTGCTGGTGGTGTTCACGGAAGGGAAAATGTCAGTACATTTATAACAAAAGTGAATATATGTAGCTCATGGGGTCGCAAAGAGTCGGACACGACTGAGCGACTTCTCTTTCAATTTTCACTTTCATGCATTGGAGAAGGAAATGGCAACCCACTCCAGTGTTCTTGCCTGGAGAATCCCAGGGACGGGGGAGCCTGGTGGGCTGCCATCTATGGGGTCACACAGACTCGCACACGACTGAAGTGACTTAGCAGCAGCAGCAGCCTTATTCCCGGAGCATTTGCCAAATCAAAATTAGAAAATTAACTGAGTTTTAGAACAATCTACATTAAAGTATATAATGTTCAAGGCAAAAAAATTGCTAGATCAAGAAGGGAAGGTGCAAATTCACACAAAGTGATTAAAATCACTTGAGAAAATAATTCAAATATTATACATGGTAGGGGAAGAAGACATTTTACAAATGTGCCAATGAGCTATAAAGGAGTGTAGAAATGCAACATTTCCCTGTATTCAGAAACATGGGCGGTCCTTCCTTTTGTTTGTCTTGTCACTGATAGGCAATCAAAACAAGTGGATAGGGCATCTCATATACTCTTTCCCTATTTGATTCGTTTTCTTTCATAAGGTTTGAGGAGTAAATGTGTGTACCTTTTTTTCTTTGTGTCTACCCTGAGGGAAGAAAGTTCCATGAATGTTTTTCTTCATTTCTCTTTTAAACTATATCATCTTGTCTGAGGCTATAATCTTTCCACCTTAGGGTGTACATGAAAACAAAATACAATCCTTTAAAAATAGCATTATTTCAATTGAAAAAAAAAGGCAACACAGATATGCTTTCTTGAAACAGACATTTTAAAAATATTCAAAACTCTAAATTGGTTGTTAAACTACCCCTACCTACCCAGTCTTTGCCTTCAAATAACGTTCCTTGTGGTTATGTTTAACAAAATTTTAAACATTAAAAAAATAGTCATTTGCATGAACCCCCTAGTGTCAAACTTGATTGCATTCCATATCATTCACTTAATTATGATAGAAAAATCAAAACAGAAAATCAGTACAACTGATTAGCATTGCTAAAGTGCTCCTATTAGAAAGAGGAAACACAGCAGGCAGAGTTAACTCTTACTGCCTACTCTGAAGGCAGGCTTTGCCCATTCTGATATAAAAACCACAGTAAACAATCAGGTTGAATAAAATCATCACAATGGATGAGTCTGCGTTGTGATGACAGGGAGCAGTTTCTCTATCAGTGTGATAGGGGGAAATAAATAACGGGGCGTTGACTTGCTAATTTATTTTTGCAACAACAGAAGGATAAATGATTCCAGACAATTCTTTCTGGCTCTAAAATTTATCCCCTTGCTAGAAATATTACTGCACACATAGAAATGATGTGGGGGCCCTCGCCCAGTGTTGTTTCAAGCTTGCTACTCTAAAATGCTCTCATAGTTCTCTAGATGAAGTGATTTATTACAAACAGCCACATTCTTATAATTTCACACCCCTCCCCCAGGGTACCAAAGAGTCACCTAGTCCACTGATCACTGTATCATGTTATTTACAAGTGTTCAAAGTGTTAGCTGCTCAGTCGTGTCTGACTCTGTGAAACCCCATGGACTGTAGCCCACCAGGCTCCTCCTCATGAAATTCTCCAGGCAAGAATACTGGCGTGGTTAGCCATTTTCTTCTGCAGGGGATCTTCCCAATGCAGGGATCGAATCTGGGTCTCCCACATTACAGGCAGATTCTTTACCCTCTGAGCTACCAGGGAAGCCCTCATGTTATGTATAAGGGACGTACTAACTTTACCTGGAGCCACACAGAAAGGCTACCCAGATGTGCTGTGTTCTTCCCGGAGCTCTGAGCCTGTGAATAGCATATCAGAGGTCCAGCTTCAGGGTATTTAAGATGTCAAAAGAGTAACGCTTGCCTGGTTGCCCCAAGAATAACCTCAGATGAAAACTTCCATGGAAATACTACTTCACTAATCAAAGGGATCCTTGAGGCACTGTCCTGATTTCTATTTGCCCCATCCGAAGCTAGTTATTTCAACCACATTTTACTTTACTCAAGCGTAACTATTCACTGGAGGCAGTACAATGCTATCCATTTTTGTCTGGGCATCCTCATGTCATGTTGCTAACATCAAATACCACACCCAAGATATGCTTCTAAGTCAAACTAAATCACGTTGCGATGGCAGCCACCCAGAATTCCTTGGAAGCTTCTAAAAGCAAAAGGTAAATGAGTGTGGCTATTAACATTTAATACAAGAAAAATATTCTCAAGTCTTATTTTATAAACTTAAAAAGGTTTTATAATCAACCCCAAAATAAATAAATAAATAAAAACCCCTATACATTAGCATGAACTGGATATTCTGGCATTCACTGAGCACTTTACATCAAGCAAAAACTGGGCAAACCCCTGAGGATGCCAGCCACCGAATTACCTGAGGGGGCTCACACCACACACAATGAGGGGGCCGAAACAGACCATCTCAAGGAACAGCCATGATTAAGGATTAAGACTAAAAGAGCTGCTAGGGGAACACAGAGGTATAGCCTTACCTACTTAAGCAGCCAACCCCACAAGTGTAATTAAGTGGCATTCAGGGAGAGTTTAGGGGAGGCCAGGGTCACCGCTTATCATCAACTCTGGAAAGCATCCTACAACATCCCTATAAATCCGTGTCCTACAACATATGGGGGGAATCCACATACAATATTCACTGAGGATCTAAGCACAAGCAACTATGAGGAGTATTACATCTTATAAGGCATGGTCTCTAGCTTTAAAAGTTCAAAATCTACTAGGGAGAAAGATTATAAATAAAATTATTTGCCAGATGAGTCAGTGCAAAAAGAAAATGCCAAGAGTTTTAAGAGGAAAAAAAAAATCAGTGTGAGCAATGAAGGCTCATGAAAGAGCAAACTTAAAAGAAGTTTTCAAAAGGAAAAGAACTAGAAATCACTGAGTCTACGCCTCACAGCTCTCAGATGTAATTTCATTGGCTGAGATTAAATGCTTTACCTGAAATCAATGGCACCCCTCTCCAGTACTCTTGCCTGGAAAATCCTATGGACGGAGGAGCCTGGTAGTCTGCAGTCCATGGGGTTGCTAAGAGTCGGATATGACTGAGCGACTTTACTTTCACTTCTTACTTTCATGCATTGGAGAAGGAAATGGCAACCCACTCCAGGGTTCTTGCCTCCCCAGGGATGGGGGAGCCTGGTGGGCTGCCGTCTATGGGGCTGCACAGAGTCGGACACGACTGAAGTGACTTAGCAGCAGCAGTGATTTAAACAGGGCTGGCTATGACTGCAATGTCTGCTATCTGCCTTAGGCATCACTTCAGGATTAAAGGAAGACTTTGGGTAAAAATGAGTACAATGGGGAGGGGCCATGAGGCAGACAGAAAAGCATGAGCCAAGCCTCAGTGAGGACAAAAGAAGATCTTATAAGGAACTGTGAGCAACAGTGCTAGAAAGGAAGGAACGCTTTTTGATGAAGGGGCTTGAACTTTAGGCTAAGGAGTTCAGATGGATTTTATCCCGTCTGCAGTGGAGAACACTTGAGTCTTTGAGCAGGGTGCATTATTTGATAACAGAGACATTTTAGACATTAACACGGAGTAGGTGTTCAAAATTCAACCAAGGAAACGGCATCAGCCTCCTGCAGGGAAAATGGGTGCATTCAGGTTTGGGGTGGAACTGCCTGTCCAAGGTTGGTTGGTCATCTAAGGAATAGGAAATACATGAGAAACCAATGAAAGAAAGCATTGGCAGATTTGGGAGAAACACAGAAAATAAGGTCAATATTAGGGAGAGTTATTTGGGGTTTAAACCATTTTGAATCCCAGTTATATTTTCTCAGTCTGGTCTATTTTAATCTCCCTCTGGGAAAAAAAAATACATCTCTTCTTTAATAGAAAAAGACTTCAAATACTACTTCTCATTCCAGAATTTACTAAATAAAATTATATCTATTTTCCTAAATGTCTTACAATTTCACATTCTTCAGTAACATTCCTACCGATTCTTCCCAACATCAGTTCAGTTCAGTTCAGTCGCTCAGTCGTGTCCGACTCTTTGCGACCCCGTGAACTGCAGCACACCAGGCCTCCCTGTCCATCACCAACTCCCAGAGTCCACCCAAACCCATGTCCATTGAGTCGGTGATGCCATCCAACCATCTCATCCTCTGTCGTCCCTTTCTCCTCCTGCCCCTAATCCCTCCCAGCATCAGAGTCTTTTCCAATGAGTCAACTCTTCGCATGAGGTGGCCAAAGTACTGGAGTTTCAGCTTTAGCATCAGTCCTTCCAAAGAAATCCCAGGGCTGATCTCCTTCAGAATGGACTGGTTGGATCTCCTTGCAGTCCAAGGGACTCTCAAGAGTCTTCTCCAAGACCACAGTTCAAATGCATCAATTCTTCGGCACTCAGCTTTCTTCACAGTCCAACTCTCACATCCATACACAACTATTGGAAAAACCATAGCCTTGACTAGACAGACCTTTGTTGGCAAAGTAATGTCTCTGCTTTTTAATATGCTGTCTAGGTTGGTCACAACTTTCCTTCCAAGCAGTAAGCATCTTTTAATTTCATGGCTGCAATCACCATCTGCAGTGATTTTGGAGCCTAAAAAAATAAAATCAGCCACTGTTTCCACTGTTTCCCCATCTATTTCCCATGAAGTGACGGGACCAGATGCCATGATCTTTTTTTTCTGAATGTTGAGCTTTAAGCCACTTTTTCACTCTCCTCTTTCACTTTCATCATGAGGCTCTTTAGTTCTTCTTCACTTTCTGCCATAAGGGTGGTGTCATCTGCATATCTGAGGTTATTGATATTTCTCCCGGCAATCTTGATTCCAGCTTGTGCTTCTTCCAGCCCAGCGTTTCTCATGATGTACTCTGCATAGAAGTTAAATAAGCAGGGTGACAATATACAGCCTTGATGTACTCCTTTTCCTATTTGGAACCAGTCTGTTCCATGTCCAGTTCTAACTGTTGCTTCCTGACCTGTATACAGACAGGTTTCTCAAGGGGCAGGTCAGGTGGTCTGGTATTCCCATCTCTTTCAGAATTTTCCACAGTTTATTTTGATCCACACAGTCAAAGGCTTTGGCAGAGTCAGTAAAGCAGAAATAGATGTTTTTCTGCAACCCTCTTGCTTTTACAATGATCCAGTGGATGTTGGCAATTTGATCTCTAGTTCCTCTGTCTTTTCTAAAACCAGCTTGAACATCTGGAAGTTCATGGTTCACGTATTGCTGAAGCCTGGCCTGGAGCATTTTGAGCATTACTTTACTAGCATGTGAGATGAGTGCAATTGTGCAGTAGTTTGAGCATTCTTTGGCATTGCCTATGAAAAGTACTCATTTTTTGGCCTGTACAAAAACAACAACAAAGAAAAGCCCTATATCTCTTTTATAAGGTACACTCTTTCCCTTTTACGATAATTATGTTTTGGCAGTGCTAGTTACACCCTGTTGTTGTAGCCAGCCTCCCAGATGGCCACCAATGAATTCTGTCTTGTGTAAACCCTTCTTACAATGAATAGACTTATGTAACCAACGATATTATAAAACTGACAGAATATAACTTCCATACTTAGGTCATCAAAGGCACCACAGTTTCCATCTTGCTTTGTGGATCACCTCTGCAGAAAACCAGCTGCCATGTTATTAGGACACATCAACTGAGGCCTCCTGCCATCAGCCATGTGAGTGGATCCTCCAGTCCCTGTCAACCTTCAGATGACTGCAGCCCTTGCTGACATACTGGCTACAACCTCATGAGACCCTGAGCCAGAACCACCAACCAAGCTTCTCTCCAATTCCTGACCCACATAAGCTACAAGATAATCAATGTTTGTTGCTTTAAGCCACTAAGTTTTGAGGTATTTTGTTACACAGCAATAGATACCCAATATGCCTATATTTCAAATATGGCTAATACAGAAAGTATTTTGACATCGAAAACAGTTCTCAAAAATGCCCACCATTAGTTGGCATCTTCACTATCAGTTGTCCATGGAAGAAACCACCCACAATGCTTCTGAAATCTTTTCTCTGCACTAAAACTCCTGTCAAGAGCTCACCATCTTCTAACTGCAGTTTAACTTACTGTGTCCCCAGAGGCATGACCTTACAAAGCCTGTGTTTTAAGGTACATCTGCCACTTTTCCACACAAAGCACTGTCCCAAATTATTCTGCTATTTATTCTTAACCATTTAACATTAGACTATCCAGAGGAATTGACCTGCTTCACAATAATTTAGAGAGTTTATGCTGTGCTCTGTGCAACGTCATTTGTAAAATATTAAGTGAATGGATTTTGGAATCTTCCCTAGGTAATTTTTCATCTACAAATAAATTTTCCTTTATTCCTAGTTTTCTATAATTATTTTTGATTAGATGGTATACAAAATTTGTTACATTTTGTTAACACTTCATTTTAAAATAATTTCAAATGTACTTGAAAGCCATAAAAATAGAGACTTGCCAGTTGCTAACACTTTGCCACATTTACTTTATCACTATCTACCCACACATACATAGGCAATATATATACATTTCATTAACCATTTGAAAGTAAATTGAGTAAACTGTATATATGCTAATACTTCTAAATACTTCAATTTACATTTCCTAAGAATAAGAATGTTCACCCATATAGTCCAATTGTCTAAGTGAGGAAATTTAACACTGATGCTATACTACCATTTAATATGTAGACCTATTTCAAATTTCACTATGTCCTAATAATGTAATTATTTTAACAATCTTTCACACAGATACTTTTCAAAGCCTTTGCTGAAAAACAAACATTTGTTCTCTCAATCAGCAAACAGTGGTGAAGGTGATCTCTGCCCTCAATGAGTTTACAACATAATGTGAGAGGTATATCATTGTTGTTCAGTTGCCAGGTCATGTCTGACCCTCTGTGATCCCATTGAGTTGGTTATATCATAACAAGACAATAAAACTGTGATTAGGGTCCAAATAAGTTACAAAGTAAGTATGGGAGTTTGGAAAGTATTTCTAGCTGGCGAGCAGGGATAAGAGGTGCCATATTGAGGACTGTGCTGGGTAGACAGCGTAGAAGAGGTTGCACCAGAAGGAACTAGGAGGTGCAAAAGCAGAAAGCAGATTCCCAGAGGGAAGAGCCAATGGGCAAGGCTGTCTGGACCACAGAGTGGAAAAGCTTGTGAATGGAAGAGGAACTATAGAGACAGGCCAGGGATGGTACTGAATGTTATGGTTTAAAATTCACTCAAGATGAAATATCCAAACACAACATGAGACCTCAGGCAGTCTAAGAATAAATGTGTATAAGAAAAATGAACTAGAAAATAAAATTTGATCAGCCCAGAAAGAAAGGGAGACTTACTGCTTTTTGTTTTCTTTCAATCAACAACACTGATTAAAGAAGCTGAACATTTCAGGTTTGACCAATCCCTTGACACAATACAAACAGGAAAAAAATCCAATGGAAACAGAATGAATAACAAAAGAAGGCAATCTCCTTTAGAAAGGAAAAGTCAAATTAAGATAAAGGTTGGTGGTGGTTTAGTTGACAAGTCATGTCTGACTCTTTGGGGACCCCATGGACTATAGCTCACCAGGTTCCTCTGTCCAAGGTATTTTCCAGGCAAGAATACCGGAGTGGGTTGCCATTTCCCTCTCAAGTGGATCTTCCCCACACAGGGATTGAACCTGGGTCTCCTGCCCTCCTGGAGAAGGGACAGGCTACCCACTCCAGTGTTCTTGGGCTTCTCTAGTGGCTCAGCTGGTAAGGAATCCACCTGCAGTGCAGGAGACCTGGGTTCAATCCCTGGGTTGGGAAGATCCCCTGGAGAAGGGAAAGGCTGCCCACTCCAGTATTCCAGCCTGGAGAAGTCCATGGACTGTATAGTTCATGGGGTCGCAAAGAGTCAGACACGACTGAGCGACTTTCTCTTTCACTCCTGCACTGCAGGCAGATTCTTTACCAACTGAGCCACTAGGAGGGTAAGAGGAGAAATTAGTTCTCTGATGTGCAGCAGGATGCTTGAGTGTGAGCAGAATCTTAGGTTTTTTCTTGCACCCGGGGGTAGGGGAAAGACAAAGATAATAGTATTTGCACAATCCCTCTCTCAGAAGGGTCCTTTTCAGTGGCACATACTGCTATAGTAGGATAGATGATGGTCATTCTGCACCATCGCTGGCATGACAAGGGACACCTACATGTCACCTGCTTGCCAACTCTAGGTCATTGTGCTAGCCCTCAGTTCCTGAGCTACTCAACCATCAGGTACATCTGAGCAATCCAAGTCAAGCCTTCCTTTCCCCCAAGGTCATTTCTTAGAATAGAAAATACAGAGAAACACAAACCCCATAAGGAGAAGACTTTCTATGGAATTAAGATGTTATACAGAGGATGAGATGACTGGATGGCATCACCGACTCAATGGACATGAGTCTGAGTAAGCTCCGGGAGTTGGTGATGAACAGGGAAGCCTGGCATGCTGCAGTCTATGGGGTCATAAAGAGTCAGACACAACTGAGCAACTGAACTGAACTGAAGATGTCAGAAAATTTCCCCGTCAATTGCATCTATCTAGACTCTATTAAGGCAAACACACATAGAATATTGCTCTACTTTTAATACTTCCTAACATGCTATATAATTAACATTATATATATACCTTAACATTCATTTGGCTCCCCCAAATTTTCCAGGGCACTATATATATCCTGGATCAACAGAGCTTTTGTGCTAAAAAAAAAAAAAAAAAAAAAAAGGACAGAAAGTTACAGTTTAAGGCCTTATGGAATCCAATCAAAACTCTTTCATTTTATGGATGGAATAACTGAAGCTCTAATGATGGATGACTCCACCATGATCCAGAGCTAATTTGTGAGTGGTTCAAAACTAGAACCCAGAACTCAGGTTTCTTAACTCCAGTCAAACTACCTCTCCATCAGGTATAACAGTCATAGTCTTTCTAAAATAATACTCTGTCTGAGCATTGGAGCCCGTTAAAATGCGAATTCATTCAAAGTTAGATTTCTAAGTGACTAAGCTATTTCCTGGTCAAAACTGAAAATGTGAATTAGAAAGTACACAAGGTATTTCCATGTTTAGACTGCCCAGATGTTTCAAATACTCCGTGACAGCACAACCCCATGGCCATTCTTCCCTGGGCTACTCAGTTCAGAACCACTAACCCAGACCAGGATGCGGAGTGACCACAGACATCTCAAGCAGTAGGCATTGCCACAGAAAGAGTCTGGACACATTTAGCCTCGTGGTTTTAAACCCACATGGTGAAAAGCTTTGAAGAGTTCAGACAAAATGTGGGGGAACTGCTGAGGAAGTGCAAGTAGGCAGAAGGTAATTACTCAAAGCTGCACTTGGCCAGGACGTTCAGGAGAAAACGCAGGGGCTGTCATCCCTCCCACTTCCACTTCCTCACCAACAGCATCTATATGCAAATCTGAGAAGCCACAACCCAAACCCCAACTTTATGGTTCTTAAAATAGGACTTTGTTTTAGCAGCTAAAGTGACACATGCTGAACCAGCAGCACCGCTTCCTGTGGTATCTAGACAGATCTTTAAAAACAAAAAAAAGTATAAAAAAATAAATAAAATAAAATCAAGGTTTTGAGTTGGTTAAAAAAAAAAAAAAAGTGACCCTGTCTGACCCTGAATAATAGTTGGAAAAACTTCATATTGTTAGGAAAGTTAGCAGCTATTCGCCATACTACTTCCTTCATTCACATTATCCGTAACAATCTCTTCCGATTCCCCGGCATCTCCTTATTTGTCCTTCTCCATCATTTTCAGGGAAATTCAGCATCTGGATGCTATGGCAACCAAAAGGTATAGCAACTGACATTGTAATCTGGCCCAGAATCAAACTTCAATCACTAATGGTTTCACTCGTTCTCACTTTGCTTTGCTTCCAGCTCAGAAATATTAGCCAGGAAAGGAGCTTTAATAGCAATGTGTCTTTCTTATAAACCTCCAGAATGCCTAAAATTCATCTACTTTTTGTGTGAAAATAGCTATTGGCAGGAAGTTGGTCCCATACTCTAATGTCATGGACAATGATGCCATGATCAAGTGAAATTCTGTGTACACCCAAGGTCACAAACCTACTTCATAAACAGCTTCTCAAGATCCTTGTACAACATTATGACTTGCTACACGTAAAGATAATAAAGATGAAATTACTTTTGTTTCCCTGCAACTGATGTCAGTCTTAGCAGAATAGAAATACACAAATTATAGGCTCCAGAGTTCTTATAAAAGTTTGTCACTAAAATACTGACAAAATGGCCCAAACTTTAATCAGGCAACTAGTGAATGCTCCTTTTCATTCCAAGGAGGAGGAGTTCACTCACAGTGGGTTATGCCCACCCAATCTGTGCATGGAAGGAGCGGAGTAGACACAGCCTCATAAAAGCTTTGCTAATGGCTGAGGCAAAGGAGCTGATGAAAGGTAAATAGACATTCCAAATCCTCAGCACAGTGATGCCTTTTTTGTTCTTTGTGATATCCTTAGTACCTAGAACAGCACCTCACAGGGAGGAGGGCAAAAGAATGAATGAAGAACAAACGACTAAATGAATTCAAAGCATAATAAAGTACAGAGAAGAGTCAAGTATGTAGACTTAACTCAAGACTTTAAGAAGACTAGCTTGAAGAAAAAGATTTGGGTCTGGTAGGACTTCGCAAGCAAGATTTGGAACTGGGGAACTGAACAAATCAAAATCTGTTGAAAGCAAATATATTCCAAACCATGGGTTTTTCAAGAACTAATAATGTTTATGTACTATGAGGCCATTGTGCGTCTCTTATATAACTTTAACTTCCTTTTATTTTTAAAAAATTCTGGTGGAAGACTAGGTTACTTTGAAATAGGGCATAATTTTACAACTCTTATGGGTATTTAATTTTTCTCTCTCATTCTCAGCCAATTATGCTTGATCTTCTTATTGGCAATGTTTCTTGTTAATCTATTTTTCATTACTTTTTAGGGCTTAAGGCAATTTTCCAATGGCAAAATCATTACAAGAGTTGTCATTTCTTATCTCAAGTTTTTATAAGCTTTGTATATTCTAGGGTGATTTTACAACTATCTTTTAACATAATCTTTGGCAATTTTATCGGCTTTCCAAAGTACTTTTAAAATTCATTTTCAGTCAGTAATGCCAATTGTATCTAAAATCTCACAGAAAAACTCAACCAAATTTTTTGGCCAACTCAATACTTAGAATGGTCCCAGCACTTTAAATTCCTTATCACTTTTATATCTTAGCAAAAAACTATCAGGAATGAGGAAATGGCCAATATTTTTTGGCTCTTCCTAAGTCATTAAGTTTTTAAATTTTATTTTAATATTGATATCTGAAATAAAGAGTTGAGAGATATATGCCTCTATCGTTTATTTTTAACTTAGTTTCTCTCTTCATTCTAACTACAGCAATGAACCATTCAGTAGTATTGGTCTTTTAGTTTGACCTTTTGCTGCAAAGATAAAGTAGGTTTTAAAGCCAAGTTTTTAAACTTATCTTTTTTTCCAGTTAACCTCCAATTCGTCCTCCATGTTGTCACCAACTCTCTCAAAACACAAATCAGAACGTCAGAATTTCGTACTTAAAGCTTTTGAGAACTCACCTTTGTGGTAAAGTCCAAACTGGCCTTCATTCAGTCAACATGATCTGAGTGAGCCGTGTCACCCAGCAAGTTCACACAGCTACTTATCACTTCTAAATATCACTTGAGCAATCCTTGCTACTTGAATTTCCCCAAATATTACATGTTCTCACCCCTCTCTCTTTCCCCATACTATTCTCTCTTCTTGGAATGCCTGTAACTATCTGGTCAACTTAATTCTCACCAGTTCCTCAAGAATCAAAAGCTACTTCCTCTTAGAATAGCTCCCAGGCCAATCTAAACATTCTTCTTTGCCCTCATAATCCCTGGGGCATGAGGGAATAGATGACGTGGACTTTGTCAGAGTAAAAACACATTATTTTCTTGGCCATTTTCTTACTCATCTCTCCACTAGCTGCTGAATTCCCTGACAGGGAATTCATCTCTACATGTTCATCTCTACATGTTCTTACCATATATGCTGCTGCTGCTAAGTCGCTTCAGTCGTGTTCGACTCTGTGCGACCCCACAGACCATATATGCAGTCCTCAATAATGTTTCTTAACCACTGATTGAATGAATTCATTACCCATAGGAAAAAGATAAACCTCAGAACATGTACATCAGTTGTCCTGTATCTTGAAATATTTTCCCAATATTAAAAAAAAAAGAAATGAAAGGTCAAAGTTTTATCCCATTTAATTGTTAAACTAGACTACTGCAAAAGGAAATCCTGGAGTTGAAATAAAATGATTGCAATACCAGTGAATATAAACACAGAAAAACAATGAAAGCTTTACTAGAAAAATATTTGCTCTAATTAGAGAAAAAAGGCATTGCTTCTATAGAGAACTTATAGATATTTTTCAAGGGCTTAATTAAAGTTTGTTATTCTGTGAATTCATTTAAAAGCTCAAGGCTTTCTTTTCATTGGCATTCCTTTATTCTCAGTATGTGGCCCTGCTCAAACATGGCTGCATTTGGTCCATATTCATTGCTGCGGGTCCATATTCATCTCAGCTGTGGGCAAAGGGAGGCGACCATGAGCATATACTTGGGAGCGGCAAAGATAGAAATCAGGATGTGTTGAGATTCAGGCACTATAAGGAATGAAGGAAGGTACAGGAGTCGGGGACAAAGGAACAGTGGAACCAAACTCTCAATGAGCCTTTTGCTGTGCCTGCTGCTACTAAGTTGCGTCAGTCGTGTCCAACTCTGTGCAACCCCATAGACAGCAGCCCACCAGGCTCCCCTGTCCCTGGGATTCTCCAGACAAGAACATTGGGTTGCCAGGGTTGCCATTTCCTTCTCCAATGCATGAAAGTGAAAAATGAAAGTGAGTCGCTCAGTCATGTCAGACTCTTAGCAACTCCGTGGACTGCAGCCTACCAGGCTCCTCCATCCATGGGATTTTCCAGGCAACAGTACTGGAGTGGGGTGCCTAGAACTTGTGAAAAGTTGAGTCCCCATGGCTGAAGGGTACAGTTCCTAGGGCCTTTCTGTGTGAGTTGGTAGAGAGACGCATCTCAGCAAACTTAACCAGAAAAACAATATCTGGAACACACCATAACAAACCCCCAGTAATTAGCAGATTACTACAGTCTATAATAACTGAAAAATCACCACATTTCAATGAGTTGATGAAGTGAAATATAAAAAGTTTAGAAAAGGAAAAGGTTAATATAAAATATTTATTTTTTTCTTTCTAACTTACTTCACTCTGTATAATAAGTTCTAGGTTCATCCACCTCATTGGAATTGAATCAAATGTATTCTTTTTACAGCTGGGTAATATTCCATTGTATATATGTAGCACAATTTCTTTATCCATTCATCTGTCGATGGACATCAAGGTTGCTTCCATGTCCGAGCTATTGTAAATAGCGCTGCAATGAACACTGGGTACATGTCTTTTTCAATTATGGTTTCTTCAGGGTATATACCTATTATATATGGAATCTAGAAAGATAGTACTGATAATCCTATATGCAAGGGAGCAATGGAGATGCAGACATAGTGAGTAGACTTGGTGACACAGTAGGGAAGGAGAGTGTGGCATGAATTGAGAGAGTAACATGGAAACATATATATTACCATATGTAAAATAGATAGCCAGTGGTGATTGGCTATATGACACAGGAAGCTCAAATCCAGTGCTCTGTGACAATCTAGAGGGTGGGATGGGGTGGGAGATGGGAGAGAGGTTCAAGAGGGAGGGGACATACATATACCTATGGTTGATTAATGTTGATGTTTGGCAGAAATCAACACAATATTGTAAAGCAACTATCCCCAATTAAAAATAAATAAATAAAAAACCATTCAAACCTAAAAAAAAAGGGAAATGTTATAAAGCAATTCAAAATATATACTTGAAATATAGAAAGTAAAAGATAGGGATTCATATACTTTTAGGCTTAATTTTGAGAATTCTCTAAGGTCTTTGATAGTGTCTGATGAAGGTCATATTGTTGCTACAAGCAAAAGAACACTCCGAATGCACATGTGTGTTTTTTCGTTACCCAAATAAGGAAAGAAAGTGAGAAGCACAGGTGGACATTAATGCACATCAAATATAATGTTAAGAATAAATAAATAAATAAACTGTAACATTAACATCGATATAGACAGGTTTCATGGTGAATAATAACCTTTACTTTCAAGCAGATTCTAATAACTCTTTAAGGGCAGTTTGGACCAAAAAGGCTCGAGGTAACTGAACTAAAGCCATGTGTTCTGAACTCTGCAGGACTACAGGCTTTTCAACTTGTGACATTTTCTTTAATCTCTTTCCTTCCTCTGTTCTTGATCTTTTAAATGTTATTTCCTTTTTGCCTTTATTATAAATACCCTTCGTTGACTCTTTAATTTCAAAATCTCTAATAGCAGTATCTTCACTTTATCATAAATATTGGAAACTACAGACAGCAGAAAGCATTCAAGATTAAGTTGACCCTATCATACTGAACACATTAATTTCCTTCTTATGAAGATATCCCTATAAACTATATTACTGTCATTTGTTCAAGGTTTTAAACTTTCTAATCATTTAATTTTAAAAGGAAAAATAAAATCTAATGAATTTAAAGTATACATGCAGCCTATCTCAATTGAAGAATCTATGGAAGATGGAAATAGTTTCCTGCATGGATTATATTTTTCTTGCCCTGCTAATTTGAAAGGGTCTATGATTCATTTCTGTGATTCCCTGTGGTGAACATGTACGCCTCGCTAATTGTTTGAAATTCAAACCATTACATAAGCTTCCTGTAAACTTATTTCTCTCTTTGCAATAATTTATTCTCTCATCCCACGTCTAGTTAACAATGTTTCCAGGACATAAGCAAAAGTATTTTTTATGCTTCTCACTAAAAACTGCATAGAATTCTCTGCTGGAACCAACTCTCCACATCCTTCTTCTGGTACAGGAAGTTACCTTGGGCTGCTGGTCATCTTTTCACATAGCCAACCCCTTCTCCTCAACTAGCTACAAACTCCTTAAATGCAGAGCTCAAGTCACTGTCTTGTCTTTCATTCCACTCCTCTTTAATTTTTACTACTCTCCCCATCTGCAAGAATACAACAGATGTTCAATAAACGGTTGTTAATTGAAATAGGTCAAAACTTGGGGCACACACCATTCACACTGCATTAACTAGTGATCTGAGAGGCTGAAGGGCAGTCAAGGGATTGTATCCTGTGAGTCACAGACAGTTGATATGAGTCTAGAGGCTTCAGGTGAGAGATTAATAAACTTGAGAATGGGATCCATACCTGAGGAAAACAAACCCCTGAGTAGTTTTGAAAAACCATCCTGGTGATACATTCCACCAGGAGGTGGCGCTTTAGCTCAGGACCACTCTTGGCCAAGTTTCCGCTTCGTTCAAAAGGTGACGCTATGAACTTATAGAAACATTTACCCAGCAATGGAACTTATAGAAACATGAATTCTGTCATCCCAGATCTTGCTGTTGTTAGGGGAAATATAAGAAAACATATTAGAATCTTATTTAAAGAAAAGTTTTGCTTTTCCAGCAACTGTATAATCCTAGCAACAGTGTTTTTCCTTGAACCACAGGTCTTTTCTACTATACCTAGGAGGTCTCACTTTTTCATGCAAGGTGTACATAGAGATGGTTTCTAAAAATAGATTTAATGTGGTAAGGTCTGAGTTTGTACATGCCTACCTTTATATTTGGCAAAAATATGTTTGGCATCAATGGTAGAAAACGTCTAAATGGATAAATGTGGTAAAAAAAAAAAAATTAGATGACATTTGAGGTAACAAGGGGCTTTCCGGTGGCTCAGATGGTAAAGATTCTACATGCAATCCAGGAGACTCAGGTTTGATCCTTGGGTCCAGAAGATCCCCTGGAGAAGGGAATGGCAACCCACTCCAGTATACTTGCCTGGAGAATTCTATGGACAGAGGAGCCTGAAAGCCTATTTAGTCTATGAAGTCGCACAGAGTCAGACATGACTGAGTGACTAACACATTTTGAGTAAACAAATATGGACTGCCATTAACATTGGTATCCCTTTCCATAGATGTTTGTGTACAAATATTAAGTACACACAAGTTGCTGGTTCAAGGTTAATCAGATGAGCAGGTCAAGTTTATGCTTTATTAATACCAAGATTGAAACTAAATTAAATCCTGACTTTGTGTTATGAATCATCTGCTTCACAGGGCTAGATTAAAAGAGCTGAATTTCAGAATATAATCAACTAGAAATTCTCTTGGAAATACCGTAAAAAACTCAAAATTATGCATTAGGAGACACAGAAATGAACCAATAATTTTATAAAATGGGATCCAGGGCCTTTTCAAAATATTTAAACATCTCTAAGCTTATGGCCACCCTGGATTAGAAAGAAACAAAAAGTCATCTCCATGATATAAATGCTGTTTTCAAATCTACACTATCCAAGAGTCATGTAGAAACGTATAAACAATGAGCAGTGTTTGGCTGTCTTTCCCAAGAGCACCAATAGACCCACCTCTAAACAATTCAGGAAGTGCTCCAGAGAAAGTTTCAAGCCACATTTTCTTACTATTGAGGACACTTTTTCCACCTGTCCCTAGCTACTAGATTCATTTTCTCTAATAATGTGCCAGACTCATGTTCATCATTAAAAAAGAAAGAAGGAAAAACAACTTAATGACGACATTTGCCTTATCAACTGCCACAATCAAAGACAGAAATTTTCAGATGTAATTAATTATTTTCCAAGATAATTTATCTTATTAAAATATGGTAATTTACCATGGTTTCAGGTTATTTGAAACCTTTCTGGGATTGAAAGCTGAAGTTAATTTCTTGCTATAAACAGCATAATTTGAACTGAAGATATTCAGGGAGCATTTTATATTCACACAAGCACATAAAAGCTAAAATTGTTTATTCATATCCAAGGTACTTTAAGGAATCTGATGGTACCCCAGGAATCTGCATACGCTTCAGTACTGGAGTGCAAAGGGAAGATCAAAAAGGACAGAACTATCCTCTCAAAACTGATCCAACCTGTGCTGGCTGGATCCTAGGCTGATAAGGACTTAGGAAGAAAGCCCTTGCAAAGATGTCATTTTTGACGACATCAGGATGCCCAAATCAAAAATCAGTGGGATTGGAGGCTTAATGAGGCACTTTGTTATGCCCTGCAATAAAAAATAGAGACGGAGTTCTTCAGGCTTAATTACCACATCTGTTATTAGGCACTTTACCGTGATTGACTGGAGTGTATGTCGGACACAGTGCCAAAAAAGCCTCCCCATGAAAGCAGCTCCTCGCTCGCTGCCTGAATGGCAGCAGCCTCTGTTACAACCAGGATTTCCATGGCCAACAATCACAGCCTGGTGTGCACAAGCCTCTGTGCCAGCTGAAGGCACTTTTCCCTGGTGCCAGTTAAACTGGAAGCACGGCCTGGGCTGCTTGCTCTGACTTCTTTTTTTTCTCTCTCTCCTGTGGACTCCATTTCTATCATGCTCACCCAAGGCCCATGATAAACAACAGGCCCAGTGGGGAGAGGAAGGAGTAGGGCAAGACCAGGAGGGCCCAGCTCTGGCTCTGCTGTGGTCTTACCTGCAGCCACGCACATTAGGAGCTCTGATGGGATCCTGCCAATGAAGTGCATTTATTAGTTACCGAGCTAATCATGACTTGAAAACATGAATCTAATCTGCAAAACCAGGATGCTGTTTTCTCAGGACCCCTAGATCCTTGGATGCCTTGCACCCCACGAACCAACCACCAAATTGAATTTTAGGAACTTATCATCTCATTCCTTAATCTTCGCAAGCCCATGGATTGTAGCCACACCCCCTCCTCCCTGCACCTCCCACCTCCCACCCCAGGCTCCTCTGTCCATGGAACTCTCCAGGCAAGAATACTGGAGTGAGTTGCCATTTCCTTCTCCAGGGTATCTTCCAGACCCAGGGATCAAACTCAGGTCTCCTGCATTGCAGGCAGTTTCTTTACCATCTGAGCCATTGGGGATTTCTAACATATATATTAGAGAAACTTAAAGCCATCTCTCTGTGTCCCCAGTAAAGCTGTTCACTGATTCTTCCAAGTCTGTGTATGGAGGTAAGTGGGCATCTACTAATTAAACTGCAATTCATTTGAAAACAGCTGCCTTTTTAAAATATGCCATCCTTCAACTTAAGACTGCAAAAATCCAGACACCCACAGCTCTCTGTATCTCTAAATCAAATTACTGTGCAGGCAGAAGCACTGGGACAATTATTAGCACAGAAAACCATTCTTCAGACCAGACATAAAGGCAGGAAATCTCTTACCCAAACACATGCCAGGTAGGGAAACAAACAAACACTCACCTAACCAGAGCTGTCTAAAGTAAACAATGGCCCAGTGCAAGAGAAGTTGTGACATATGGTTGTAACGTAAGAGATGAGAAAAGATTACAACATATATACCTTGTAAATATTCTTCTGGAACAATCAAGTATAAAGAAGAATGTCCTTGAGGCCTTCTCTCTGTGTTTAATTTGCTCTTAGAGGATGAGATTATATAAATTTATGATGCACTCCCCAGTTGCATTTTTATACCAAGCAATACCCATGGTGTTTTGGGTGTGTGGTTACTCTCAGTGGTGATCTGTGCATAGACTATAACTCAGAAATAACAGTGAATAAACTATGAGAAGTTGGCAAGCAGGAAAAGGACTTTCTACTCTATTACAAAAATCAGAGCGGCATTTAATAAAAATAAAAGGAATGTATGGTTTTCTGAAAAGGAATGAACATTTATAAAAGTCACTGTCTATACATTTGGAGGCATTTCAGATATGACATTTTCTCTGCCTTGGGATGGAGACTGTCAGTTCCCTAGAGGTTCACCCATGACGCCTGCCCACTTTTCAGCAATTTTTTCAGCTTATGAGGGGAGGGAGGAAACGGGCTCTAGTAGACAGACCTCAGACTTCTCAGACAAATGGCAGTCCATTTTACTGTGACACACTTCCTGCAAGTCACAATTGCTGAAGAGTCCTCTCACATTCCTCAGACTTCTGAAGTGTGGCCTTTCTCTCCTCAATCCCTATAATATAAATGATTGAGGCTCTTTTTTAAACTAAGCTTTTCCCTTATTCTCCTTTCTGTTTATCCACAATGAGCTTTTGTGATCCCCTAAGAAAAGAAGAGAGATAGTAGAGCAGGGTGGAAGTGGAATCAACCAATTGTGAAATTATATAAAGTCTACTCTGACAGCAACAACAAAAAGAGAGCGATTTCAAAGCAACATTCATTCAAAAGATAAAATTATACAAATAATGGTTTTTGTGGTATTACAGAGTAAGAAGCTATACATTAAAATACCTAAAAGCAATTTGGCAATAATTTCTCAGATATGATACCAAAACCACAAGCAACAAAAGAAAAACGAGGTAAACTGGACTTCATAAAAATTAAAAACTTTAATTTTTAATCAAAGGACATTAGCAACAGAGAAAAGGCAACCCACACAATGGGAAAAAATATTTGCAAATTATATATCTGATAAGGGATCAATATCCAGACTATTAAAAAACAAAGACTCTAATAACTCAGCAACAAAAAATTATTTCATTAAAATGGGCACAGAACTTGAATAGATATTTCTTTAAAGAAGATACAGTTTTGGCCAATATGCACAGGAAAAGGTGTTCAACATCACTAATCACTAGGAAAATGCAAACTGAAACCATGAGATACCCCTCCACATCCATTAGGATTGCTATTATCAAAACATAAAACAATAAAAAACCAGAAAATAGCAAGTGTTGGTAAGGATGAGAAGAATTTGGAAACGTGTGCATTGTTGGTGGGAATGTAAAACATTATGCTGCTGTGGAAAACAGCATGGCTATTTCAATTAACTAAAACAATTAGACATGAAATTGCCATATGATACAATTCCACTTCTAGGTATATACTCCAAAAGATTTGAAAGCAGTGGCTCAAACAGATTTGTATACCAATGTTCACAACAGAATTATGCACACTATCCAAAAAGTAGGAGTAATACAAACGTCAATTAATGGAGAAATAGATAAACAACATGCAGTATATTTATACAATGGAATATTATTCACCCTTAAAAAAGGACGTTCTGACACATGCTACAACACGAAGGAAACGGAGACATTACGCTAAGTGAAACAAGCCAGCCACAAGAGCATAAACATTGCATGATTTCCCTTATACTAGGACTGCAAGGAGATCCAACCAGTCCATTCTGAAGGAGAGGAGTCCTGGGTGTCCTTTGGAAGGAATGATGCTAAAGCTGAAGCTCCAGTACTTTGGCCACCTCATGTGAAGAGTTGACTCATTGGAAAAGACTCTGATGCTGGGAGGGATTGGGGGCAGGAGGAGAAGGGGACGACTGAGGATGAGATGGCTGGATGGCATCACGGACTCGATGGACGTGAGTCTGAGTGAACTCCAGGAGTTGATGATGGACAGGGAGGCCTGGCATGCTGCGATTCATGGGGTCCCAAAGAGTCGGACACGACTGAGCGACTGACCTGAACTGAACTGACTGAGGTACCTAGAGTAGTCACATCAGTAGCCAGAAAGTATAGAATGGTGGTGGCCAGGGGCTGGGGTCACAGGGACATCGGTATTTGCTGTTTAAAGGGTGCAGAGTTTCCACTGGGAAAATGAAAAGGTTCTGCAGATGGTGATGGCAATAGTTGCACAACAACAGGAGTAAACTTAATGCCACATAACAGTACACTTAAACATGGCAAACATTACACCTCTTTTATCACAATTTAAAAAAAGAAATAACGAGGACTAAGCCAAGTTCTAAGGAGTGAGTAACAGATACCTGCCCCAGAGGTAGGGACTTCTTGTTTGCCTTTCTTTTTCACCTGTCTGCATGATTTAAACACACATTGTGCGTTCTTCCACAGATCATGGGACCCTAAGCCAGTCGCTAGAACTCAAGGGTAGAAGGAGGGAAATGTCAGTAACCCAATAACAACAGAGGGATCCTATGTCTGTTCAGCACCACCACTGCCTTCTCTGCAGGATTAGGGGTGCAAAATGTCCCCTCTCTGCTCTCCTAGAGAGCTCTAAACAGAAGACGATTCCTCCGGAACCCACCAACAGAAGCCAAAATAGACAATTTAGCGCGCTCTCTCTCAACTTTAAGGAAATGGAAACCAAAGGGCATTTAGCATTTTGAAGCCCCTGTGCCTGTCAGAATCCCAGCTCTCTACCCCTGTCTGCCTGAATTCAAAACTCCATTTCGCTCATTTAACTTGCAATGAATGGACTTAGCGATGCGGACTGGTGTGCACATCTTACTTTCTCAGAGAAGTTATTAGGAATTTGAGGTTAAAACCGAGTAACTTGCCTTCCTCGATTTCAATTCTAAATTCCTCCACTTGATTTTCTGAGTCAAACAAAACAAAGTAGCTTTGCTTTGGAGTTTTATTCCCCTCCGCCCCCGCCAACTCGTCTAATAACTAATGAAGTTAAGATGACACAAAACAATGCTTTTTTGAGTGCAGAATGCACATCTCAATCCCTTCTGGCAGGTACTCCTACAGAACAGTTGTTATTTATAATACCTATAAGGGAGAGAGGAGATTAAAAGATTAAGTCCCACTGCACTTCTCCACAAAGCCAGCCACAGCTGTATCGGGGCTTCGGAGCAACTGGTCGGCAAGGAGACAGCAAGCCTTCTGTTCTGCAGGGTCTGTTCAGGTCACTGCATGTGGTGTGGATTAGACAGTCCCCGGTCTCTGTTACCGAGAGGGGCAGGATCCACCCTCCTGAACTAGGGCTCTGTGCCATCATCAGACGCTCTCTTCACAGTCTCATGGGGAACAGTAGCAGATATCAGATTTTAAACGCTAACAATTTCTTTGCTTCTTCTTTTTTTTTTAATGTATGTGTAGATTTTTTTTTAAGAGAAACAGAAAGCACATTTGTACCTGTTTTTCCTGAAGATCTGTCATAACGAAGTAGAAGAAATTATATCCATCACGGATAGAAGAAGGTAGTTTAGATTTGGTGTGATGTTAGCCATAACTGAGGACTTTGCTAAAGTCATGCTTTAAGTTCCACATTTTGGGGCCCAGCTGTGCAATAACCAGAAGCCAGTACACAGGAAGAGTCCCCAGGAAGGCAGCCATCCCCAGACTCATCCCAGGCTCCTCCAGGGCAGAGAAGGGATGGGGAGCAAGCTCTGTGAGCCACACAATCGTGCTTCCTCCATTCGGTGTCAAGCCCCTCAGACAGCTCTGCTCGCTGCCAGCGCTAAGCCCTCACCCACCTTAGTCTCACCTGCCCATTCAGCCATACCCTGCACTCCAGACTCACCCCAGAGGCTTCCTGGTCAAGGTCATGGCATTGCAAAGGACCCTTTTGACCTCTTCATCTCATCAATAAGAAATCAGGCATGAGACAGTTTTTTAGGTGCCTACGATCAAACAGTGGTGGATTTAGATCTCAAGTCAAGAGCTCCAGGCTCCAGATGCATTCACTGATCATCCTACTATTCTGGACCACCTAGCAGGGCTCTGAGCATGCTCCCGTACTCTAGAAGTATTTGCTTATTTCAGTCAAGGCCATGCAAGTGTGTGTGTATATGTGTGTGTTAGTCACTCAGTCCTGTCCGACTCTTTGCAACCCCATGGACTGGAGCCCACCAGGCTCCTCTGTCCTTGGGATTTCCCAGGCAAGAATACTGGAGTGGGTTGCCATTCCCTTTTCCAGTGTGTATGAAGATAGACAGATAGATAGATACAGATTAGTGACACTAATCTTGAGATTCACACCCCCGTGTATGCTTTTCATTGGCACCAAGAGGAGAAAACACAAAAAACCACCTCAAAGTGATACAATTCTAAAAGTGGGCAGCTACACTCATGAGTAATGCTGGAATTTCAACCTTGGGTGATCCCACCACCTCCCACAACTCCGCACGAAGTACATTTAAGGTAAAGCTTGAACCAAATCAATGAAGTGAAACTCTTAAAAGTCCCTCTCTCTTTAAGTAATTTTGCTTCATCTGGACTTCTCTCCCCTAACCATGGGGTTCCCACTGGGGCTTCAACAATGATCCCGGGGCCTGACTCTGACCTCCCACAGGCATCTTCGCTTTCCCAGCTGCTCAGCCGCCAATAACTGCAGCCCACCAACAACGAGCGGGACGGTCACTGCACATGGCTTTTCCTCTGTGGGCACAGTAGTCAAAGCCTGGCGGAGGTCATCTCACATCTCAGAGAAGAGGCCACAGAAGAAAGCCCACTGCGGTTCTCCACAGGTTTGCTCTGCCTCGAGTCTTCCTTGTGGTGGATCCAACTCCTACACAGACGGCGAAGCTGCTTTTGTTTTAAAGAACTGGCTCTTAGAACTCAGTGACAAAACTCGCCTGGCTTCCAAAGCCCTGTGTTTACTGACTGACACTTTGTTCTGCAAATCTGCCTGCCAGGCCGTGGTTGCCATCCTCCTCAGCAGCAGAGCCTGACACATTCCCCAACAAAGGAAACAGACAAGGCTCAGCACCCACCAACCCATGCAAACACCGCGGTCTCCTCCTGTGCCAGGGGAGGAATCTACATGCCACGGGGGCCCTAATGACATGGCCTCGTTTTCACACACAGTACAACCTAGCCAAGAAATAAAAAAGGCTCTTTTGAATTCTCCCAACTACATAAGAGCTTCCTCAGATCAAGCTATAAGAAATCCTCCAGGGATAGAGAACGTCCCTGTCTGCCCCGCCTGAACTCTGCAAATTCAGAAAGAACGGAGTTTTGTCCTTTAGTGAGGGGGCCTCACATAAGTACCCACTTCAAATTCTAAAAGTGAATTTAGGGGATCACTTTCAGAAGCTCTCTGGATATTGTAACAATACAATATCCTCAATCAAAGACAATTACGCTGGAAGGTGACAACTGGACCTAGAGGGTTAGCTTATAGGATGATGATCACAATCATAAAAATTACTCTATACCAGTGACGGGCTGCAGGGAGGCCCACGGAACAATCCCCAGCGGCTGCATAAACAAAACTACAAAGCATCATTTGCATCCTGCCTTGAAAAAAACAAGGCCAGGATTTTTTTTTTTTTTTCCTGCCCTACCTTGGCAGAGCTCCACGTCATAAGCTTTTTGCTTTTGTTTTTGAACAGTGGAAGAAAAGTGCCTTTGCTCCAGGCGGGTCTTCACCAAAATAAAAGTAGACCATCTGGCTAGCTATCCTGAGGAACTCTCTGCACTTGAGTCCTTGCCTGGGCTTAGGCAGAGTTCTCACCCTTTTGGAAGGAGGATGTCTTCTCAGTGGAAAGATCCACCTGACCTCTCCTGGCCCAGGTGAGGTGCTGTCTGGCTGGCACAGCCTCTGTTACTGACCCTCCCTTCACACTCTCACCACTTCAATTCCTCTGCATCCTATGAAAGGAGAGCTAGGAGGTCAACTCTTCAAAACCTGAAAGTCAAAGCACAAACTATCCACCCCTTACCTCACCTTGCATCCTTCAGACAATGGTTCTCACTCACTCTTGACTATTCACCACTCATTAGCATCTCCAGTAGAGGAAAGATGAGGTCTTGGAGAAAGTTTCTCATCAAGCAATGATGCTACCTTGTGGCCTCACTGGTGTACAGTGGGAGACAAGGTCAAGATTATCCATTCAATAGGATGGTGGGTCAGGTTCTCTTCTTCATGTTATTCTTCTATACCCATAGTTCTGAATAATCTCAAAAATAGTCAAGCCCACAAATGCTTGAGTTCCTATTCTATGAAAGAAAGAAGGAAAGGAAGGCAAGAAGAAGAGAGGGAGGAAAAAAGTAAGGGAGGGAATGGGAAGAAAAAAGAAAATGTTTACATGTCTTGGTTTGCTCAGGCTGCCATATCAAAATACCACAGACTGGGTGACTTAACAACATAAAGTTATTTCTCATAGTTCTGGAAGTCCAAGATCAAGGTGCTGGCCAATTCAGGCTCGTGGAGAACTCTCTGCCTGACTTGCAGATGGCCCCCTTCTCATTGTGTCCTTGCGTGATGGAAAGAGAGAGTTCCAGGGTCTCCTCCTCGTCTAGTAAGGGCGCCAGCTCTAGACGATTAGGGCCCCACGTTATGACCTCATTTAACCTTCATCACCTCCTCACAGGGCCCATCTCTATATATAGTCACACTGAGGGGACAGGACTTCAACAGATGAATTTGGGGAGACACAACCAAGTCCATGGCATTATGCCTGACCATTTGGGGATGGCATGGCAAACCAGACATATCCCATGTGCTCAGGAAATTTATATTCTAGAATTAATTTATGCTAAAAGCAGAAGGGCCCTCAAACTTTACACAGTCTTTTCCCACAAGCTCCAAGGATTACTTCCAGAAATATTCCAAGAAGGTACCTTCTGATAGGGGGCAAGGGCTGGCTATTTTACCCTAATTCACAGAAAGGGCCACAGAGGCACAGAGAGCTGAGGTGGCCAGGGCACTTGTGATGAGGTAACATAAAGAAATTAAACTCAGAGTGTGCCTCTATCTCCAGAGGGAGACGATACCATAAGGTCTGAGGCACCAACCACATTCCTTATCTCTAGACTCTTAATACTGAAAGGGCAGAATCTGTCAGGCCAAGATGTTCAAAAAGACTTTGTGATTCAGTTTGCAGAAGGAACATTATTTGGAAACTTTTGTCCAAGCCAAGATCAGAACTGTAGCTTGTTAGAGGGAGGAACTCTACTGCTTTCCTGAATTCTGAAGGAAGAGTTTCTATGCTTACTGATTCAACAAGCTCAATATCCAAAATAGTACAGCATACGAAAGAGAGTGTAGACCCGAGGTACAACACACCAGGATTCCACAATAGCCTCACTGAATCAAAAATGGTAGTGACCTAGACAAATCCTTGAGTAGAAATTAATCAATCCAATACAATCAAGTAAAATTTACTGAGTGTTTACTATATACCAGATAAGTCATAAGTCTTTTCCATTTATCATCTCAATTAATCCTCATGATAGCTCTTTGAGAAAGTTAATATTCTCCCTACTTAATTGATAAAGAAACTGAAGTCTGGAGTAACTGGCTCATGGTTATACATCTAGTAAACACAGAGCAGACCAGAATTCAAACCCAGGTAGTCTGGTTCTAGAACCCACACTTTAAACCACATTATAGCACAACCTGTGCCTTAGCTTTTCAACTACAGCTGTCCATTGGACACAGTGATCAATATTTGAAATGTATAACTAGAATCTAAGTGCAAGAAGGCAGAGACCTTGCTTATCTTAGGTAATGCATAGAAAATTGCATGGAATGTAATAGGTAGTCCATGAATATTTATTACATAAATAAATAACAGATTGTATTAGATTTAGTGCAATTACTATATTAGTTTCTTTATCGTCTTCCCCATTTTTATGTCATTTTCTACTCCTGTCAGCAATGATAACCCTCTTTAATAATCACTGTCTAGTAAATTTAAGTAGTTTTCAAAGATTTCCCAACTTGGCTCCAACCTCCTGCAATTTTATTTCTTAATATCTCCATTAGCAGACATGCCACTCTGGCCATCTCTGCCTGCCCCTGTTCCTGCCCTCACCCACTCTCACCCAGCCCTGAATTTCTATCAGCTGAGTTACTCTCTCCCTCTTCTCCATTACAGGATGCTCACTTATCTTTCAAAGTCCCATCTCTTCTAAGAAGCCTTCTCAACAAATCCACAGTGATCTCTCCCTCTTCCAAGACAGGTTCACTTAGAACATATCACCTCCTTCCCTATTTTTCCTGTCCCCAGACAAGCAGTGTGCTGAGGGCAGGTACCAGACCTTGACATGTTGAATATCCTCTCCAACATGCAGCAAAGACTTGGCTGTTCAGACACATCATGAAGAGAGATCGACTGACTGATACAGATACATCTCATCTAAAAGCAAAACATTTGCTCATTTCTTTTTAATAAAGGCCAAAAAAATAATTGAAGTAAAATCCACATGATGTAAAATTCATCATTTAACCACATTGTACCACCATTACCCCATCTACTTCCAGAACATTTCATCACCCCAAAAAGAAATCCTGTATGAGCCAATCACTGTTCATTCCTCTTGTAAGCATTAATCCACTTTTTAGCTCCATGGATTTGCCTGTGCTTAACAAATGAAATCATACAGCATGTAGCTTTCAGGTCTGGTTTCTTTCACAAGCATTATATTTTCAAGATTCATCCATATCCTAACATGTATCATACTTTATTCCTTTTTAGGGATGAATAATATTCCATTGTAATCCAAGTCTATGGATTACCCAACCAGTAATGCTGAAAGCTGAAGTTGAACAGTTCTATGAAGACCTACAAGACCTTTTAGAACTAACACCCAAAAAAGATGTCCTTTTCATTGTGTCCTTTTCATTTCCAGGGGACTGGAATGCAAAAGTAGAAAGTCAAGAAACACCTGGGGTAACAGGCAAATTTGGCCTTGGAATAGGGAATGAAGCAGGGGAAAGGCTAATAGAGTTTTGCCAAGAGAACGCACTTCTCAGAGCAAATGCCCTCTTCCAACAACACAAGAGAAGATTCTACACATGGACATCACCAGATGGTCAACACTGAAATCAGATTGATTATATTATTTGCAGCCAAAGATGGAGAAGCTCTATACAGTCAGCAAAAACAAGACCGGGAGCTGACTGTGGCTCAGCTCCTGAACTCCTTATTGCCAAATTCAGATTTAAATTGAAGAAAGTGAGGAAAACCACTAGACCATTCAGGTATGACCTAAATCAAATCCCTTATGATTATACAGTGGAAGTGAGAAATAGACTTAAGGGACTAGATCTGATAGATAGAGTGCCTGATGAACTATGGATGGAGGTTCGTGACACTGTACAGGAGACAGGGATCAAGACCATCCCCATGGAAAAGAAATGCAAAAAAGCAAAATGGCTGTCTGGGGAGGCCCTACAAATAGCTATGAAAAGAAGAGAAGCAAAAAGCAAAGGAGGAAAGGAAAGATATAAGCATCTGAATGCAGAGTTCCAAAGAATAGCAAGGAGAGATAAGAAAACCTTCCTCAGCGATCAATGCAAAGAAATAGAGGAAAACAACAGAATGAGAAAGATTAGAGATCTCTTCAAGAAAATTTAGAGATCTCAAGGGAACATATCATGCAAAGATGGGCTCGATAAAGGACAGAAATGGTATGGACCTAACAGAAGCAGAAGATATTAAGAAGAGGTGGCAAGAATACACAGAAGAACTGTACAGAAAAGGTCTTCATGACCCAGATAATCACAGTAGTGTGATCACTCACCTAGAGCCAGACATCCTGGAATATGAAGTCAAGTGGGCCTTAGAAAGCATCACTACAAACAAAGCTAGTGGAGGTGATGGAATTCCAGTTGAGCTCTTTCAAATCCAGAAAGATGATGCTGTGAAAGTGCTGCACCCAATATGCCAGCAAATTTGGAAAACTCAGCAGTGGCCACAGGACTGGAAAAGGTCAGTTTTCATTCCAATCCCAAAGAAAGCCAATGCCAAAGAATGCTCAAACTACCACACAATTTCACTCATCTCACATGCTAGTAAAGTAATGCTCAAAATTCTCCAAGCTAGGCTTCAGCAATATGTGAACCGTGAACTTCCAGATGTTCAAGCTGGTTTTAGAAAAGGCAGAGGAACCAGAGATCAAATTGCCAACATCCGCTGGATCATCAAAAAGCAAGAGAGTTCCCGAAAAGCATCTATTTCTGCTTTATTGACTCTGCCAAAGCCTTTAACTGTGTGGATCACAATAAACTGTGGGAAATTCTGAAAGAGATGGGAATACCAGACCACCTGGCCTGCCTCTTGAGAAATCTGTATGCAGGTCAGGAAGCAACAGTTAGAACTGGACATGGAACAACAGACTGGTTCCAAATAGGAAAAGGAGTACATCAAGGCTGTATATTGTCACCCTGCTTATTTAACTTCTATGCAGAGTACATCATGAGAAACGCTGGACTGGAAGAAGCACAAGCAGGAATCAAGATTGCCGGGAGAAATATCAACAACCTCAGATATGCAGATGACACCACCCTTCTGGCAGAAAGTGAAGAGGAACTAAAAAGCCTCTTGATGAAAGTGAAAGAGGAGAGTAAAAAGTTGGCTTAAAGCTCAACATTCAGAAAACAAAGATCATGGCATCTGGTCCCATCACTTCATGGGAAATAGATGGGGAAACAGTGGAAACAGTGTCAGACTTTATTTTGGGGGGCTCCAAAATCACTGCAGATGGTGACTGCAGCCATGAAATTAAAAGACGCTTACTCCTTGGAAGGAAAGTTATGACCAACCTAGATAACATATTCAAAAGCAGAGATACTACTTTGCCAACAAAGGTCCATCTAGTCAAGGCTATGGTTTTTCCTGTGGTCATGTATGGATGTGAGAGTTGGACTGTGAAGAAAGCTGAGCACCAAAGAATTGATGCTTTTGATCTGTGGTGTTGGAGAAGACTCTTGAGAGTCCCTTGGACTACAAGGATATCCAACCAGTCCATCCTAAAGGAGAGCAGTCCTGAATGTTCTTTGGAAGGACTGATGCTAAAGCTGAAACTCCAGTACTTTGGCCACCTCATGCGAAGAGTTGACTCACTGGAAAAGACTCTGATGCTGGGAGGGATTGGGGGCAGGAGAAGAAGGGGACGACAGAGGATGAGATGATTGGATGGACTCAATGGACATGAGTTTGGGTGAACTCCAAGAGTTGGTGGTGGACAGGGAGCCCTGGCGTGCTGCAGTTCATGGGGTTGCAAAGAGTCGGACACGACTGAGCGACTGAACTGAACTGAAGTGAATATTCCATTGTACAGAGATATGACATTTGTGTATCCAGTCTCCAATCATCAGTTAGTGGGCATTTGGGTTGTTTTCACCTTTTAGGTTCGTGAGTAATGCTGCCACATGTTTTTGTTTAAATCCCTCAAGTCTGCTCACATCTTACCAGAAAAGAACAAATTTATTGACTAAAAGAGCTAGTTGCTAAGTCATATCCAACTCTTTGCAACCCCATGGACTATAGCCCGCCAGGCTCCTCTGTCCATGGGATTCTCTGGGCAAGATACTGGAGTGGGTTGCCACGTCCTTCTCCAGGTCATCTTCTGGATCCAGGAATCCAACCTGGGTCTCATGCACTGCAGGCAGATTCTCTACTGTCTGAGCCACCAGGAAAGCCCCTGGTTCTGTAGTAGAGATAAATAACTTTTCTCTTAGTAAAATACTGTCATCATTAAAAAATATTCAGGTTCATGAGCAAATGTAATTGTTGCTGTATTCCACAATATTTTGAATTCCTTATTGTTTATACCATAGTATATCATAGGCTATATTTTCTAACTTCTGTATTTAATTAATATAATCATAGTTAGTTCCTTCTCCAGGGGATCCCCCTGACCCAGGAATCGAACCTGGGTCTCCTGCATTGGAGGCAGACGCTTTAACCTCTGAGCCATCAGGGAAACCCAAGTGTTATTATAATATATAATTAATATAATCATACATAATTCTCTCATAAAGTCATAAGCAAACCTTATTCCTAGACATGTTAATTATTCTTCTCTATTTTAAACATTTTTAACATTATTTGGTGTTAAATAATAACTAAGATTTATTGAGAGCTTACTACATACCTACGTAACACCCTTTGAAGTATATACTGTTAGCATTTCACAGGGGTTGAAAAGAGGCTTAGAGAAGATAAGTAGCCTGCCAAGATCACAAGGGTTTGGGCTGGAGATCAGACCCTCACCAGGGTTATCATATTTCATACAGTAAATGACAAGGTCAGCCAGGAGTAGACCCTGACCATCAACGTCTTGTCTCCTCGTTCATGACTTTAATAACGAGTTTGTGTAAAATCAACAGTGAACCTTTAAGCCCAATGCCCAAACGAAGTGTACAGAATGGATACTCAAACCTCTCACAGATGTGCCAAAACCATTTCAAAGTCAACAATTCCAAAATCTCCTTCAGGAACGAAAAAAAAAACAACAACTATTTTTTCCATCTGAGTCTATCAGTTGTATGTGGTAACAGCAAGTTAGGATGTTCCCATAGGTACATGGAACAATCCACATTGATGGTGAACAATGTCTTCTACACAGAAAAAGGACCACAGGCCACCCACATGCTGGAAACATCATTTTGCTTATAGGGCATAGGCCCATTCCACCATCACAGGTATTGCTCCTGGAGCTCACTGCAGCTCAGGAAGTGATGGCTGAAAAAAGTGAGAGGGGTGAGCCAACATCTTACTATGTCCCAGTTAGAAAAATAAAAGAAATAAATGAAGGCATTTAAATATTAGACTTTGGGAGAGATATCGTCTGAAGATTCAGGAAAACATCCATCCCCCAGAGTTGCTCTCTGATTTCTCCTGACAGATTACAATGAACAGAAGAGTGGAAAGCAGGAATGGGAAGGTTTGCTAGCTGATCAACTTGGAAGGGTGATTTTGTTTTAGATTTGAAGAGTGGGGCTCTGCTGACGCTGCTGACCTCTTAGGCACTGGATTTGCTGCCTGGAAAAGTACAACAATCAACTATGATGGTGCTGTTCTGTTGCTTTCTGACACACAGCTCTTCTGGCTATGGAAGTAAGGACAAATTAAAGGATGTTTAAAGGTTCAGGCCTCCTTAGCCCCTCCAAGACCCAAATTTTGTGACAGTTGGGATTCTGGGTTTATTGTTTTCCATCACTATTACAGCTGTAATTCTGTATTAAACATGATGCTTTAAAAGTTTTTCAAACTTTTTACTGAAGTATAAAATATGTATCACAAATGTATACAAATCAAAATTAAATAGCTCAATACATTTTCATCAGCTGAACACATCCATTTACCCTGCCCCCAAGGGGCTTTCCAGGTGGCTCAGAGGGTAAAGAATCTGCCTGCAATGCTGGAGACCTAGGTTCAATCCCTGGGTCAGGAAGATATCCAGGAGAAGAGAATGGCAATGCACTGCAATATTCTTGTCTGAAGAATTCCATGGATAGAGGAGACTGGTGGGCTCCATGGTCACAAAGAGTCAGACACAACTGAGTGACTAACACTCACTTTTCATATGAGCATGGCCGTGCCCACTAAAGCAAGACCCAGTTTTCCCCACGGCCAGTCTTTCCCATTAGGAAGCTTGCAAAAATCTCTTATCTTTATGCATCAGATGGCAGACAGAAGAAGCAAGGACTATAATCCCACACCTCCAGAAAAAAAACACAACCACAGAAAGCTATCCCAAATGACCACATGGATCACAGTCTTGTGTAACTCAGTGAAGCTATGAGCCATGCCACGCAGGGCCACCCAAGCTGCAAGGGTCATGATGGAGAGTTCTGACAAAACAGGGTCCACTGGAGAAGGGAATGGCAAACCACTTCGGTATTCTTGCCTTGAGAACCTCATCAAGAGTATGAAAAGGCAAAAAGATATGACACCAGAAGTGAGTTTGATCTAACTCCAAGAGATAGTGAAGGACAGGGAAGCCGGGCATGCTGCAGTTCACGGGGCTGCAAAAAGTCAGACATGACTTAATGACTGAACAACATTAAACAGAACAATATGAGCATTTCAGAAGCCCTCCTTGGCCAGAGCTTTAATCCTAACACAAAAAATAAGTCCCAGCAAGCACCCTGTGCCTAAAAAGTGCATTTAGCATCCAATGTGCTCCTTGGGACATGAGTACAATAATGTGGCAAGCCATCACTGCTGTGTTTTTTCAGCACAAGCAGCAGCATCCACAAAGAACCTCAAGCAGAGCACAGTACGCATCCCTCACAGTACCGAGGGGCGAGCCTCTGTAAATCACAGGAATGGAGCCAAATTAACAGGCCTAATGACAACGCATTGAGAATTAATTAGCTAATCAGAAGCGTGCTGAATACAATTCTTCTGCCACCTGCAAAGAACAGTCTCCTCTTCCCCTTCTCCACTTCAAAGGCATCTCTATCTTGGTAAAAACCAAATACCCACTTAGTAAAGGATAAACAAACTGCAAGGGGGTGGGGGAGTGGAAACAGGAATAAATAAACCACTTGCCTCTCTGCAATCCACTTGCTTCTCCTCCTTTAATGGACTCACAATGATAGTCTGTAATCAAGGTGCCGTGATGGACTCAGTTACAAGAAGCTCTAAGTGACCTCAAGCGAGTCATGTATTGCTTTCTCCTGGGTACCAGCCTCCTTTAGCCTGATACTCCCAGTCAGAAAACCTCTTATCTCAGACACAAAAGGATTCCTACAGCCACTGAGCAGCAGCTGCCTGAACACTGCATAAATGGGCTCTCCACAACCCATCACATCCAGGAAAGGCTTCTGCCATTTGACCTCACTCAAGGCTATACTCTTTGCCTAACTGGGGGGGAAAAAAAAACAGCCACCTACAAATATCCACAGGAACAAGGGACAGAGTTTCCCTTTAAAAGAAACCCAGAGGCAAAGGCTGAATGAATGGCATACTTTTTCATAAATCAGGCTAAAAGAACAATCCTGTGTGAAAAGTCCGTGACCTTTCCTGAGGCTCTGACCTTGAATTTGAATCTTTTTCTGATGCAAAGAATGTAGCCAATTGTCGGGCTCTGGATTAGATCTTTACAGGAAGTTTACAACCCTTTCCCTTCAGTGCTAGAATCCAGTCTGGAAGTTGGGGGTGAGAAATGGTATCTACCTAACATCTGGGGAGTCCCCCAACCTCATAACTGTCCTAACATATCAATAATTTTCTAATGCATTTAACAGTATTTGAATCTCACAAGATTCTCAGCTTCTAAACTAACATCTGAATCTAGATTTGGACAGAAACTTTTAAGACATTATTCACATGGTGATCATACCACAGAATAAAGAATCATTCTCTGAGATCAGAGGCCTTATGTAGGTCAGATCAGATTCTTGTGGAGAAGGCAATGGCACCCCACTCCAGTACTCTTGCCTGGAAAATCTGATGGACGGAGGAGCCTGGTGGGCTGCAGTCCATGGGGTCGCGAAGAGGGGAGCGACTTCCCTTTCACTTTTCACTTTCATGCAGTAGAGAAGGAAATGGCAACCCACTCCAGTGTTCTTGCCTGGAGAATCCCAGGGACGGGGGAGCCTGGTGGGCCGCTGTCTATGGGGTCGCACAGAGTCGGACACGACTGAAGCGACTTAGCAGCAGCAGCAGATTCTTGTCTTTGATGAAGCTGGGGAAAAGAAGCCCAGAAATGTACCTTTGTCTATATGATAGCCTCATATCATGTGAGATATGAGGCACATCTCACATTTTTAAAATCAATAATAAAATCTTTCCATAAGAGAAGTCAATGGGTATAGCAGGAAACAACTCTTCTTTGGCCAGATATCAGCGGGGGGTTCTAACAGACTTGTGGCCCTTTAGTGCCATGTCATATGTACCCAGTTGCTCAGTCACGTCAGACTCTTTGTGACCCCATGGACTGTATAGCTCACCAGGCTCCTCTGTTCATGGGATTTCCCAGGCAAGAATACTGGAGTGGGTCGCCAGTTCCTTCTCCAGGGGATCTTCCCGACGCAGGGATCAAAACTGCATCTCCTGTGTCTCCTCCATTGGCAGGCAAATTCTTTACCACTGCGCCACCCGAGATGATCTTAATGCCATGTCTCATACCCCCAAACCAGCAGATTAATGATGCTTCCGCAAAATTACTTTCTTCTTTCCCAAATCCTACATCTGACACATTGCTGCAAGTATTTTAACTGTGGAAGGCCTTGACCTCCTTTCTTTGTCTCTCTGATTCAAGTGTGTCTGTTTCCTTGGGGCTACCAAGCTCAGTTGGATGGCTGGCCAGAGAGGAATGGAGCATCAGCCAAGCCCTGAACAATGGGCTCCTTTCTCCGGCTGTCACATGAACAGCGTTGTGTTACAGTCATTGTCCCTCCAAGCAGAGACGGAGAGGCACGGGTTCTCACAGACCAGCTATTCTCTCCGACCCCCTCTGACCAAGTCACTAAATATTAGAAATGAAGAGAAAAGAAAAGGAAAGAATATTTGCGCCTTTGGAGCAATACAGCCCTAACAAGGATTATTAGTGTACCCACAGACCACCTGTGTCAGAAGACCCTGTCAGAAACACCCATCCCCAGTGCCCACTTCGGCAGCAGGTATACTAAAAATGCACAGCCCTGGGCCCCACGGCACGCCTGCCTGCCAGTGTGTACTCAGTCATGCCCGACTCTTTGCAACCCTATGGACTGTAGTCTACCAGGTTCCTCTGTCCATGGGATTCTCCAGGCAAGAATACTGGAGTGGGGTGCCATTTCCTCCTCCTCCTTACTGACCCAGGGATCAAACTCGCATCTTCTGCATCCTCCGCTTTGCAGGCGGATTCTTTACCACTGAGCCATTGGGGACGTTCACAGTACTAAAAACTACCCAGCCCTGGGCTCCACTGCACACCCGCTAAATCAAAATTAGAGGTAAGCCAGTATCTGCCAGTGATTCTTATGCTCCTAAAGTTTGAAAGCAGAGGCCTCAAGCATTTCTCACCGCACTGATGGCCTGATTTTGCACACCTATCTGTTCAAGGAACACACACAGGAGATGAGCGGATATTGAAAGAGCATGTACTTCAACACTATGGTGATCCAGTCTTCATGTGAGGAGAAATGAGTGGGAGGAGAGAGATGAGAAAAACGTGGGCACCAAGTAATGTGGGGAATGAGACAGGAAAGTTAAAAACTAATAATAATGACTGTTGAGAAGATAATAGGAAGTTGGGGGTAGGAGGAGCAATGAGGAAGAAGAGGGAGATAAGGGGAGAATAAAAGGAGGTGCTGACGCAAGCTGGCAGAGGCTGCACCTTCAGCAAAGGAGGAACGGTGAGAAAGCTCCAGTGGTGGGACAAACAGATGACAACAAACGAGCATGTTGCATATTTAGTTCAAAGTTTTAAGATGGGAATTTCCTCCATAGTTTTCAGCCTTAAAAGTCAGCCACTTAGAGTTGAATGTTTGGTGATACTGTATGAAATGAAGTAGATATGAAGTGATATCCATGGTTGGGCTGATGACCTCATGCTAAAAAGATAGTAGAGTGGTGTGGCAAGGTCATCTCTAAATTAAACTTCTTAAAGGAAAATATGAATTCAGATCTAAATGATGTTAGAAGAAACTTAAGTCCTGTCTTCATCCACACCCCTGAAGAATCTCTACAATGGCTGAAAGAACAGTTTTCTCATTTCATACCTTCTCATGGAACAGGGGCTCAATTTTTACTTGACTCTCAATTGGGTGCCCCAAACCACATTGGGTTTATATAATAAAATAATTGCAGTATAATGTGATGGGCCCTTTTAATGCACATAAGTTCTGTGGGAGCAGGTAGAATCTAGTCCTATAGTCCCAGACGTGGTTGTCATAAAACAGTTCTCAAATGTTAAGTCATTACTCCTATGGAATGGTTTAGTCACTATTGCTTAAAGGTGGCTTACAAATTCCTGAGGCCGTGTGTTTACACTTCCCTGTCTAAAATGCCTCATTCACTCAAGTCCTCTCTCCTTCAAGGCCCCACGCTGTCAGGATGCCTCTGGCGAGCACACAGCCCTCTCTCTAGGATGAGCCCTCAAGAGCAGCTCTCAGAACTGCACACCAGGCCCTCACTACACCCAGCCTTAAACCATCACTGAAGTTTTGTAATCTATTTTTTTAAGGCGAATATCTTGGTACTTACACATAGTGTGTATCCCTATGTCCTATATACACCAAACACACATCTGATGGAGGCAAAATAAAACTCACTCTAATTACTTTCTCACAGATCAAAAGTCACATTTTATCACTGATTTCTTGTGCAAAAAAAAGAAAAGAAAAAATGAAGTATCCTTCACAAAATATCAGTGGAAGTAGATAATTGAAAGTTTTCGTCTCGATTGTAGAATTAATCCTCTAGACCCAAAACAAAGATTTCATACTTTTATTTTGTTCTGTGTGAAACAAACTAAATTTGTGGGGTTTGATTTTCAATTTGCCATCTTTTTAAAAGACAAGCATGATCCTTCACTAGAAGGTATTTAAAAGACTCATCACGGGAATGATCATCTGTGGTGAGGTTCTAGAGCTAAGCCAGTCTATGCAGCTCAGCCAGCTCAGCCAGGATGTCAAGGGCAAGGTGCTCAGTCACCCTCTAGATGGGGCCTCCTTGGTCCCAAAGATAAGATGTTTTTAACAGATGCTGATATCCTGTGCATGTATGTGTCAAGATGAGGCTTTCTATACTGAAATACTGTGTTTCTTTGTCTTGGGAAGAGGGGGATGGTACCATTTATTGCCCTCTAAATAGAAAATTGAAGTGGTTAAAATGCTTTACATAGTTTCTTTATCTAGGAGTATAAATCACTGGAAATGAAACCAGAGGAAATCACTAGTAATGAACATCCATAATGACAGGATATATTATCACATTCACACTTTCCAGACTGGCTAATGGCACAAAGTATACGTCATCAAATAGAAGCCGCACGGTGACCTGCAGTTTTACAAATAAAGTTGTATCAAGGAGAATAACATTGGTTTGCATCTTAGTTTTTCCTGATAGTATAAGAAATCCTTTTATTAAGTTCTATAAATTCATCTTCTGCAAAAACTATTTTGAAAAGGAGAATGATTGTAGTGAAAAATAATCTTAAATTGGGAAGAAAAGGGAGTCAAGCGATAAATATAAAATCTTGGGAAATTCAGAGAGCAGGAATAAATGAATGAATAAGTAAATAAAGAGATTAGGAGATCAGTTAAGAGACTTTTGAAAGTACAGCAGATGCAAGCTTAAATTAAGGTAGAAAAAGTTCATACTGGAAATAATGAAAAAGAAGACTAATTAACAGAAGGCAGTGAGTCTCGTTTTAATTCTTAAAGCTAAGTTAATATTTTTAATGAAATACTGGGTACACATCCTTGAGAAAATGAGAGCCAAGGCAGTTCTTAATATTGCTTTGCTTGAAATCCAAACAATCTGCACATTTGTACTTAATTCATCGATGCTCCTACCTTCCTGCTCTATGTCATTGGAAATCTCTTACATCAACCTATGAATGAACATTGCTTTGTTGTTTATTTTATGGTGGTGCTGCCCATGAGCTAAAAGTTCGATTTTTGAAGCATCATCATCTTTGTCATTACCCTGCAATTTGTTCATTTGTTAAAATAGTATTACATATTTCCATTATTACAAAACAATGAGTGGGAAATAAAAAAATTAAAAGCATAATCATAATTATAAGAAGACTCTGTCTCATAAACTTAATATGTGAAATGAAGATGGAAGTTATTAGGCATGCCCCAAATGGCAAATCTTTAGTCTGAATCAGATACTTATTTAATTTGAACAAGTTAACTGGGACTCAAACAGGAGGAAATATCAAAATTATAGAGCACTTTAAAAAGAAAAAGAAGAAAACACTGAATAGTGTGTCTTTGACTATTGGAAAAGACTCTGATGCTGGGAGGGAGGAGGAGAAGGGGGCAGGAGGAGAAGGGGACGACAGAGGATGAGATGGCTGGATGGCATCACCGACTTGAAGGACGTGAGTCTGAGTGAACTCTGGGAGTTGGTGATGGACAGGGAGGCCTGGCGTGCTGCAATTCATGGGGTCGCAAAGAGTCAGACACGACTAAGTGACTGAACTGAACTGAACTGAAGTGGCAAGATGTAATTAAAAATTTATAATATGCTTTTCTCTCTAGGCCCAGCATCCCCTATAACATGTAAGATTTTGTACAACCTTTGAATCTGTTTTTAGGACTGCATCCTACTCTACTTAAGTAGGAAAAACAATATTGAATGAGTCACCATGTTTCTGATCAAATATAAAAACAAATGGAAAGGTGTTTTATAAATTAAAAAGCACAGGGTAAACCACTACAGTGCCCTGACATTCACAACCAAAACTATCCCCAAAGTATGATAAATTCAGCTCTTGAATCATAATACGAATATAGTTTTGAACTTACAACATTAATTCAGGGGCATCTGGTGTTTCATAAGTCTTCTTAGGATATTCTATCTTGTCCTTTTTCCACTCTATGTTATTAATTTTGTAGACTCTGTCTAGCCAAATTGTAAATTCTTGAATGGCTTGTCCACAATCCTAAGTATGTACTTAGTGACTAACCCAAATACTTGGTGTGTCAATAAAAAGTCAAATGCATTCATTCATTCATTCTTCCTCCACATTCTTTAGGTATTTTTTAGGTAATTACTATGTGCCTACCAGTCATTTGGATAGAGGCTCAGAGTAAGGAATGATAAACTCACCGATCAGTTGGAAAATAATTCAGGTAACAGAGTTGACACAGTATGAGAGATGCTATATTAAAATTATCCACAAAGCAGAATATGACTCACATGAGATACCACTGTTTATGTAAAATGACGAGGAAAAGCTTCACAGGAAACACCTTAATTAAACTGCATCTTGAAGGAGAGTCGGTAGTAAGAAGGTAGTTAGACCAAAAAGAGGAACAAAGACATTTCCTGCAGAGGGAAAAGCATACACAGCCTGGTCAGCGAGGAGTGAATGAGGCAATGCATTCTTTAAGAAATAGTAACAAGATCAACATCAATGGGGCTGAAAGGCTAAAGAACAGGGTAGCAAGAGAAGTAACCCTAAGAAGATGATGCCAAGTTGGTCTTATGTATGGTGTTAAGAGGTTAGGCTTTATGCCATAAGTCAGTATTTCTCCAAATGTGATTTGAGGTCACCTCTACCAGATTCATTCAGGGATCCGCTCAAACGCAGATTTCTGGCCCTTACGTGTGGGGTGAAGCTCCAGAATCTGCATTTTCCATAAGTACCCAGGTGACACTGACGACACCATCTGAGGAGTTGCCAAAGATTATTAAATACGGGAATGACATAATCAGATGTGTATTTTACAAATACGCTATTAAACAATCATGAGGAAAGTAAATCCGTGGTTGCTAAATGAGCACGTGCAAACTTGGGTTAGCATTAGAACCATCTGGAGAGCTTGTAAAACTGCAGACTTTTCACATCTCACCCAGGACTTACTGCACCTGAATCCAAGTGGAAGGAGCAAGGATTTATATTTGGTAGAAATACATGAAATCACAATTTTACCGGGGTCAAAAATAGTCAAATTTTAGCAGTTTCTCACGGATCCATCTCATACTTTTAACAAGTCCTCCTCTATGTTTTTGATATACATCTGAGAATAGCTGATGAAATACAAGCAGAGTCAAATGCTTTTCTTTTTTTATTAGCAGTGTCATTATTCACTTTGACTGACATGGAATGAAGTAAGTAACATAACTTATGAACCTAAAACAAATGTTAAAAGAAAAAAAGGATATTCAAAAAACAACCACCAATGAACTAAGGCAGCTAATTTAAGGATGTTAGAGCCAGAGGAACACCAGAGATTACACAGTTCTTTCCCTACCTCCCCACACATGATGAAACTGATGGGAAAAGCGCCCTGCTAGAGGTTATACTGCATATTTTGTTCAGTCCCTCAGCGATCAGGCTTTTCATTTTAACAGGTATTGAAATCATCAGGGCTAAAAAGCATTGGGGACTTAATTTATAGAGTAATAATCCCACATGAAGTTCTAAACGTGTGTGTGTGTGTGTGTGTGTGTGTGTCTGGGGAGGGGTAGGCATAAAGCAAATACTCGTGCATTTCCATTTCTAAAATGAAGCACACAAATTTAAATAATATAGAACCTAGAACAGTGCTTGAACTGTAATAGATGCTTGATAAATATTTATTGAACAAATGATTTGAACTCTTAAAAAAACAGGTTTAAGGAGGTAAAGTAATGCAGCAAGTTTCTAAGGCACTATAGTTTACAGGTTGTAAACTGAGTGTAGACTTCCCACCTGCTCACCAGTCCCAAGCACCTTTTGACACTCGACCATGACCCGTCCTCTACAAATCCCAGCCCTGCAATTTGCACCTTTCCTCTAAACAAGCCCCAGCAGCAAGCAATACAAAGACCATGTCTGAGCAAAGTTTGACAATGCATCACATTCAAGGTGGGAGTGAAGCCTACATGAGCACAGTTTTCAAAGCTCATCCAAACAGAAAGAATGGCTAACATTTACTGATAACGAACAAAAACTATATCATCACGATACGAGTTAACACTGTTAGAATAATAATGATGATGATGCTAATAATAGCTAATATGTGCTTACTATTGCCAGGCATGTTAGCATTCCACACACACGTTAACTTATTTAATCCTTTGAACTACCCTCTGGTATAGCATTGTTATTATTTTTCTGACTTTGCACCTGAGGAGAGAAAGGTTAAGTAACACCCAAAATCATACAACTGGATAGTGGCAGAGTTAGCAGTTTCCCCCAGGTCCCCTGGTCCCAGAGCATCCCCTCTATTGAACACTCTCACCTCACAGCAGGACAACAAAAAGTACCCTGCAAGCTGACCTCTTGGAGCGTTCACATCAGAAAAATGATCTGGTCCTAGTCTTTTCATCCGTAAGAAGTGAAACATCACATACAGTGAAGACTATATACAAAGTGAGGCTCAGAATATAAAGGAGAAAGGCCAGGGAAGCCCATTTTAGGAATAATAAAATCTCGAACTTTAACTCTCCCTGAAGAATTTGGATTTTCCTATGGGGATATTTTCTAAAGGAGTATCAAAGGTGTCACTACATTTCATTTACTCAGTGGTATCACTCATTTCCAGAAAGAAAGACAAAACACTTTTGTTAATCAGGGCTAAAAATCCTAGATCCAAGGAATTTAAAAGACCAACAGGAGATAGATCTTTTCATGGTAACTATACTGGAGGAGGAAATGGCATCCCAGTCCGGTATTCTTGTCTGAAGAATCCCATGGACAGAGGAGCCTGGCAGGCTACCGTCCATGGAACGGCAAAACAGTCGGACACGACAGAGCCACTTTCACACATGGCTGGAAGAACCGCCCTTGCCAACATCCCCTGAGGTACCAGGTATTCAAACAGGTAAGAGACACCTCCAGTCACCCAGCCTGTGATCCTGATGCCCCCTAAAAGACCGTGAGAACACAGGAGGAGGGAACATCCCAGTCTGACCGCACGATCTGAATAGCAAGTCCTGGAGAAAGAGAAGTTTAGAAAACAAGATCCCAGAGGAGAAGCAAAGTGGACCGGATAGCAAGGACCCCGCCAAAACTGTTTTATTCCCAGTCTCCCCAAATCTCCCTACACACATCTATGACACTGATCAACAGAGAATCAACACAAACAAGGAAATACAAGGGCAGAAATTATGCAAAACAAGATGCATAACGGGGGCATCTCACGAAGAATACTCCAAGAAGTTCTACCCAGCTCCCAGGACAAGACCAAATCCAAACACTAACAATAAACCCTGGAAACCAGTAAACAAGCCAGACCGAGCCCATCTCGCCCCACCTCACGGGGCACCCGGGGTATCCTGGCTAAGGAAAGTCTGCCCCCCATCCGGCCAAGGTCCAGCGGCTGCCAGAAGGGAGTTTGCCCAACTCTTACCCGAGATCCTGAGATTCACAGCGCAACACTTTCCCCCGGGTTTTCACGCAGCGCCAGCGTAGAAACAGAATCTGTTCCAAAAGGCGCAGTTCGGTTCCGAGCAGCGTCCCCAAAAGAGCAATACTTCGGAGTCTTGGTTCAGGCTTAGAGGCTCGGGAAAGAAGACCGGTCTCCGTGCGTTTCCAGACCCCCGGTTTCGCGCACCGAGAAAGTACTCGCTGCAAACTTGAGTCAGGTTTTCTTCATCTGGCCCGAGATGCTGAAGGAGGAGGGGAGTAACCCGAGCCCGGCGCGGGATGCGAGCAGTTGCCGCTGCTGCAGCTGCTGCCGCCGGGACAGACTGCTGGGGGGCGGGCGGGGGTTGGGGGGTCGCTGGGCGCGGCGGGCAGTCCCTAGTGTGACCTGCAGGATCCTCCCGGCCCAGTTCCTGCGCCCCGATCACGGGCTGTCCCTGTCCCCAGAGGCTTCCACCGCCCAGAGAGACTCCGCCAATAGTCTGGCTACTAAACTGGCACACCTTGGGGTTACCTCGTGGGGTTTCCCAAGGGGTAGCGGAGAGAGTGCCCGTCTGAGTCTCAATTCACTCTCAGGGCCCCAGTGTCAAAGTCCCCAGAGGTGCTCTGGAGCCCCTGTGAAGACTGGGGGGAGTGGGGACAGCACCCGAGCAACCAGTAGGAGTGGATGGCACGTCCCCAGCGGTGCCAGGGAGCGAGCGCAACCGCGGGACAGAGAAGGGAGGAGTGACCTCGTGGTTCAAAAGTGTGCGCTGCAGCAACAAAGTGGTTGGAGAGGTGGGGCGTGGGGTGAGGGAGTCCTGCGGAGGCGGAGCGGAGAGACAACTCCGGGCCAGCAGCAAAATCCCTCCAGGCCAGCTAAGACATCCCGGGCGGAGATTTCTTGGGGAATGGCTCCCTCTGCCGACTCTCCAGGGAGACCCCAGGAGACCCAAAGACGTAAAGCGATAAGGATGAAAAGGCTTTTCCCTGTGTATTTGGGGAGACATGAATTTTGGAATCTCCTTCTCTGATCACCATCCTCTTTCTTAGGAAACAATTAACCTGCATGAGAACGACCTGAGAAGATACATACTTCTTATCCATGGAAAGTTGTTAGCTTTTTTTTTTTCAATATTAAGCTGATTTCTATCCTCCCCACTACCCAAAAGACTTGTGCTCCATATTCACACCAGATGAGCCACTCCTGTTCCTTACATTAATATAAACTCTTTCTTTTTAGAGAGACCTCAAATGCATATGCGACCCCAGTCAGTAACAGTACAGGGCAAACAGTCCATGCTCAAAGTTATACTTGAATGGAATGAATGAGCATGTATATTTGAAGCCCCTCACTATTCTCCTTGGTCACTCCTGGAAATAAACAGTGGAAGACTGTTTCTGATTGTTTGTTTACCAGATAACATCACCCTTTCTTCTGGTTAACAGTACCTTCCTTCCTTTCTCTTGAGGGACCACCCCTGCCACATTTAGGGCATTCTGGATGGGAAGGTCATTCAGGATGGTCCAGCTTTTCTGAGTCCAAGAATGGGCACCTGACCTAAGCTAGTCCCCTCAGACCTTCTCTTCCAGGAATACTAACTCTGACCAGAGCAGCACAAGGAGGAATAAATCTAGTGCCGATTGATCCATATGACAGTGTTCTAGAGACTGACCTTTAGGTCGTGTCATTTATACCCCAAAGCTCCCTGCTTTATACTTTATGAAACCTGGTTACTTCACTTCCTTTGATTTTTTAATTAACTTTATTGAGATATGATTTACATTCAATATATTGCTGTCATACCAAAGATAGAGTTTGAGAAGTTTTGAATAAGGTACACACCCATGGAACCACAACTACAATCAAGATAATGAACAATTATTCCCAGAAAGTTCTCTTTTACCTCTTTTGAATTCAGTTACCCACCTAATTTTATCCCTGACCCACTCAACTGCTTTCCGTAGCTATAGATTTGTCCTTCCTTCCATTGTAGAAGGTTCTTCTACAATGGAATCATATAATATGTATTCCTTTATGTCTGACTTCTTCACTCAGCATAATGTTTCTGAAATTCATCAAAATAGTTTGTAAAAGTAGGTTGCTTTCTCTTTATTCGTGAGTATTATTCCATTGTATGGATATACTGCCATTTGCCCATCCACCAAATGTTTTCAATTTAGGATTATAATAAGTAAAGCAGCTAGGAACTTTCATGTAAAAGTTTTTTGGACATACATTGTTATTGCTCTTATTTCACAGGAGTGGAATTACTGGATTATACAGTGTGTGTTTACATATTAATAGAGATCAACTGTTTTCCGAAATTAATGCATCACTTTACATTCCCAATAGCAACGTATGACAGTTGCTCCACATTATCATCAACACTTGGTATTGTCTGCCTTTTTATTTTAACCATTCCATTGAGTATATAGTAGTATCTCATTATGGCTTTAATTTGCATTTCCATAATGACTAATGATTTTCCCAGGTGGCAGAGTGGTAAAGAATCTGCCAATGCAAAAGATGCAAGAGACAGGGGTTTGAACCCTGGGTCAGAAAGATCTCCTGGGGGTAGGAAATGGCAATGCACTACAGTATTCTAGCCTGGGAAATCCCGTGGACAGAGGAGCCTGGCAGGCTATATTCCATGGGGTCGCAAAGAGTCTAAGACACGACTTCGAGACTAAATAAGAACAAAAAATAACTAATGATGGTGAACAAAGATGTTTGCCATCTTTTCATGTGCTTGCATTCCATTAGTTCTTTGATGAAGTAGCCAAAGTTTCTTGTCCAATTTTTAAGCAGATCATTTGTCTTCTTGTTATTGGGTTGTATGAATTCACATATTCTAAAAATCAGGCATTTGTCATATACGTGTATAACAAATATACCGTTTCAGTTTGTCTCTTGCCTTTTATTTCTCAATGTTTCTTTCAAACAACAGAATTTTTTTTTGACAAAGTCTAATTTATCAGCTGTTTCTTTTACAGCTGTGTTTTCCATGTTTTATCTAAGAGATCTTTGCTGACCCCAAGGTCAAGAAGATTTTCTCCCACTATTTCTTCCAAAATTTATAATTTAAGCTGTTATGTTTAGGTCTGCTCCATCTACTTCTGCTTCATTGACTCGCCTACAGCCCTTGGCTATGTGGATCACAACAAACTATGAAAATTCATAAAGAGACAGGAATACCAGACCACCTTACCTGACTCCCGAGAAACCTGTATGTTGGTCAAGAAGCAACATTTAGAGCCGAACACGGAACAATGGACTGGTTCAAAACTGGGAAAGAAGTACATCAAGGCTGTATATTGTCACCCTGCTTATTTAACTTCTATGCAGAGTACATTATGCAAAATGCCAGGCTGAATGAAGCACAAACTGGAATCAAGATTGCTAGAAGAAATATCAACAACCTCAAATACATAGATGATACCACCCTGATGTCAGAAAGTGAAGAGGAATTGAAGAGCTTCTTGATGAGGGTAAAAGAGGAGAGTGAAAAAGCTGGCTTAAAACTCAATATTCAAAAAACTAAAATCAGGGCACCTGGTCCTATCATTTTATGAAAAATAGATGGGGAAACAATGGAAACAGTGAGAGACTTTATTTTCTTGGGCTCCCAAATCACTGCAGATGGTGACTGCAGCCATTAAATTAAAAGATGCTTGCTCCTTGGAAGAAAAGCTATGACAAACCTAGACTGCATATTCAAATGCAAAGACCTCACTTTACTGACAAAGGTCCATCTAGTCAAAGCTGTGGTTTTCCCAGTAGTCATGTATAGATGTGAGAATTGGACCATAAAGAAGGCTGAGTGCCAAAGAAGTGATGCTTTCAAACTGTGGTGTTGGAAAAGACTCTTGAGAGTCCTTTGGACTTCGAGGAGATCAAATCAGTCCATCCTAAAGGAAATCACCCCTGAATATTGATTGGAATGACTGATACTGAAGTGGAAGCTCCAATACTTCGGCCACCTGATGTGAAGAGCCAACTCATTGGAAAAGACTCTGATGCTGAGAAAGATTGAAGACAAAAGGAGAAGGGGGAGGCAGAGGATAAGATCGTTAGACAGCATTACTGACTCAATGGACATGAATCTGAACGAACTCCAGAAAACAGTAAAGGACAGGGAAACCTGGCGTGCTGCAGTCCATGAGGTCACAGACAGCTGGACACTACTTAGTGAATGAACAACTATACCATAATAAGACTTTGATTTCCAACTTCCCTTTTTTCCCAAGATTTGCTTAGCTTTCCTAAATTTGGGGCTTTTTTAAATTTCCTATGTGAATTGCAGAATTAGCTTGTCAGTGTTTAAAAACTCACTTTAATTGAGAATGCCTTGAATATATTGATAACTTCAAGAACTGGCATGTTAGTTGAATCCTCCAATTATAAACATGTATTGCTCCATTAATTTAGATCATTTTTACCATCTCTCAGCAATATTTTAGTTCTCAGCATGCCAGTTTTTCACATATTTAAAAAAATTTACCCCTAAATATTTTAAAATTTTTGGTGCTACTGTCAACAGACTTGTTTTTGAATTTCAATTTTTAACTGTTTGTTGCTAACATGGAGAAACACAATGGAATTTTGTACAATAGCTTCATATGTTGCAACCTGACTAAATTTACTGATTAGTGCTAGCAGTTTTTCTAAAATTCTTTAGGATTTACTACATACAAATAAATACAATTTTGCTACTTTTATTTCTCTTTCTTGCTTTCTTGCTCTGGATAGGATGCCCAGAACAACGTTGAATAAGATGTTAATGTTGATAAAAGTTAAAATCTTTGCCTTGTTCTCCATCTTAGAGCAAAAATAAACAGTCTTTCACCAGGAAGTAGGATGTTAGCTGTAGGCTTTTCATGAGTGAGTGAGTGAAGTCGCTTAGTCATGTCCGACTCTTTGCGACCCCATGGGTCCTCCGTCCATGGGATTTTCCAGGCAAGAGTGCTGGAGTGATTGCCATTTCCTTCTCCAAGGGATTTTCCCAACCCAGGAATCGAACCCAGGTCTCCCGCATTGCGGGCAGACGCTTTACCGTCTGAGCCACCAGGGAAGCCCTTTTCATAGACACCTTTTATTGGTTGAAAAATCCCTTCACTAAAAGTTTCTACCATACATGACTGTTGAATTTCATTAAATGTTTTTTTCTGCATCAATTGAAATGACTGTATGGTTTTCCTCCTTTTATCTCGTTAAGTGAATTGATTGTTAAAACTGCCTTTGCCTTCCTGGGTTAAAGCCTACTTGGCCAATGTGTATGACAGGTTTTGTGTACTATTGGATTTGATTTGCTAACATTTTGTTCAGATGTGTCTATATTCAGAAAGAATATTGGTCTATATTTTTATTTTCTTGTGACTCTTTGTTAGGCAAGAGATTCATTCATATTTTGATCTATTCGATGGACCTCATAGCCCCATTTTAGCATAGTGATAAGTGTCCTGCAGCCCTCTCCGTTAAAGATAGTGCCCTGAAGGTCTTCTGCTTGTTTCATCCCTCTAAAGCCTCCTGCCCACGCTGGTACTCCAATTGCCTCTTTAGTCATGGGCTACAGTCACGGGCTTTAGTCGTGGGCTACAGTTCATGGGGTTGCAAAAGAGTTGGACACAACTTGGCAGCTAAAACAACAACAACAACAGGATGGGCACACAGGGAGAGTAGTATTTCTATAGGAACACTTTGGACCACACTGAGCCACATAGGGACCTGGAGAGTGGACAGCAGCTCAGTAGACGCTTTCTAGTTCACAGGCAAGCAGTGCAGGGAATTGTAGAGGGTGCAGCACTCACATCTCCTGCATTAGCAGGAATTCTTTACCACTGAGCCACCAGGGAAGCCACCTGTCACTAATTACCAGTGTTTTACCAGCACTGCAGAGGGTTGCCTTTTGATGGCTTAGGGATTGTAGAATAGCTCCAGCCTGGGCAAACCAGCAAACTTCTGTGCTCACCAGCGGATTGAACTATACCTTCTCCAGTGAGATCTGAACCCCTTCCAGTTTTGTTCTTTCTTAAGCACCTTGTCAGCCCTAGAACACCATCCAGAATTGTTGTATCTAATAGTCACTTTTTACCAGAGTTAATAATTTGTTACATGAACTCCCCCCAACTCCCTTTAACCCACTGTGGTTTCTATCTCTTAACTGGACCCAGAATGACACATTATTGGGCTTACCTGGTAGCTCAGCTGGTAAAGAATCCACCTTCAAAGCAGGATACCCCCGGTTCGATTCCTGGGTTGGGAAGATCCCCTGGAAAAGGGACACGCTACTCATTCCAGTATTCTTGGGCTTCCCTGGTGGCTCAGATGGTAAAGAATCTGCCTACCATGTGGGAGACCTGAGTTTGATCCCTGGGTTGGGAAGATACCCCAGAGAAGGGAATAGCTACTCACTCCAGTATTCTGGCCTAGAGAATTCCATGGACAGAGGAGCCTGGCAGGCTACTGGGAATTGTTCAGCTTACAGCTTCTTGATGGGTGTGTACCTGTCTTATACAGTCTTACCCTAATCATCCTGAATTATTATTCAGCAACAGAAGGACCCTATGCAAGTTTATGGAAGTTTTTCTTGGTTTAATTCTCTCCTCTTTAGCACACTGCTCTCCAAATTCCAGCCACCTTAGCCTCTCTGAATTCCAGTGCCTGTCTCCTGTGCTCAGCTGCACTGTGGTCCAGGAAATACCTCTGGTCAGAAAGCCAGAGAGATTCTAGGGTTCACCTCATTTGCTTATTTTTCCTTTGGGACCACAATCTTCTTGCCCAGTGTCTAAAAAGAACTGCTTTCACTTCAGTTGTTCAAAGCAGGATCCTAAGACCAGTCTAGTTAATCATTTATGGACAGAAAGATAAATTCTTTGCCTTTGATTTCTAGGAGCTACTCTTTGAACAAATTACTTCACATGTTTAGTATGTTTTTATTTATTTTCCTTGAGTTGGATAGACTTGGTTTCTGTTGCTTGAGAACTCTGGGCAATACCCATGTGGTAGCCAAAATGAACATATAAAGCATTTCAGATAGAGCCTGAACAACCTGGATTAGAGTGAAACTTTTAGTACCTTTATTCTGAATACCATAAGCATTATTCATATAAGATTAAATGGGATTTTTAATTGGTGACTATACTATTCTGTCAACTATACTATAGAATTTAGAATCTACTAAAACTTCAATTATTCTTCATGGTTGTTATTAAATCTGACTTTTTAAAATATTATTTATATAATTAGTTGTAGCTTTCATAGTAATTTTATAGAACTATTCATTTAGCCCTATGAAATTCTGTTTTTCTATATGCAGTCCATTTCAGAACTTGTTGATATCTTGGAGGAGCTAATTCTTATCCTACTATACTGGCTAGGGAGTTCAAAATCAATATATTTGAAGTTTGATCAGCAGGCCACAAAGCTCTTGAGCAAATACCTATTAAACATGTGGAAGCAGGTGAAAGTCAAAGGCATATTCTGACAAGGCCTTCATTTTCCATTTACAGTTCTTTTCATCCCATAGTGCAGTCATTTAACCACTTACAAACACCATAGCTCTATTACATCAGCCCACATCCTTCATCTGACCCACATGGATGTCATGGGATACTTTTTTCAATTATCTCATAAATCCAAATGTATTCTCATTCCTTCAACTTACCTGTCTGATAATATTTCCAGTAAAGAAAGTGAAGTCAGCCTAGCAGGTCTGCTTCTTAGCAAACAAGGTTGACTTCTTATAGCCATGGCCTCCTCTCTGTAGTGCTCTCAATCACGTCTTTAAACCTATGATTTAAAAGCTTGCTTAGTGACAGCAACCTACTTGTGCTCACAGAACACACCTCCCAGTGGCTGACAGTCAGGCCTCCCAGTGGATGGCTGGTAGCTTCTGCATCCCTCTGATTTGTTTTGAGGCTTGGCTGCCATTTTCCTATCTGCTCACTGCCCCCCACCCCATATAGGGTACCATTCAATACTCTGGATGAGGCTAAAGAGAAGTGAGTCTCTTTGGTAGCATCCTTCTCAGCTGGGAAGTAGGGCACTCCCTCACAAGCTCTCTCTCTCTCTCTCTCATGGGCTCCTCTGGCACTGAGCTGTGCCACACGGAGGGAGGGGTGACATGGATAACATTAACCCATTTCTCATATCTTTCCCACCGAGTCCAATCTTGTATTATTTTTTCCTCCAGTGACATGCTAGAACTTCCGCCATTGCACTCTTGGACTACTCCAAAAGCTTGCTCAAAAGTGGGTGACTGCCAAAGGCAATATTCTCCAGGGGCTCTTGGACCTCAGCTAAGAGGAACTGAATTGGTTCACGGGCCACTTTACAGTCCGCAGCCCAGAGCAAGGTCGGTATGCCTAGGACCCAATGCACAGGTGGGCAAGACTCCTCCCAGATCCTTTGGTGTTTGATGCTAGCTCCCACAGCTTCCGCGGCCACTTTTGTCTATGAACTGAAGCCAAATTGTTGTTGGGAGGTGGGAATGTAATAAAAGGAACCTTACTGAGCTATCTCCCTTATGTCACTCTCTCTAACTTTTTTTTTACTGTGACCCACAGGAAGAAGTACATTTTTCATCATAATCAAATTCATATTTTCATAGGTATATGATTGGAACAAGTTTCATCAAACAAACTTACTATATGTCATGTCCTCTGATATTTTCTATATTCTAGTGCTCCTCAAATGTCAATGTACATGTTAAACAGCTAGGGATTTTGTTAACATGTAATTCTGATCCAGTATCTGGGGTGGCGCCTACATTTTAACAAACTCCTAAGGTGATATGTCTCTTGGATGCACCTTGAGTAGCTAAGCTCTTTTTCATTTTATTTTGTTTTATTTAAGTGCTAAATCACTCTTCAAACTTTCAAGTGTATTGGGACTATCAATTTGTAAAAGCACTACTGGTATATTTCCACCTGTGACACTATGCTTGGAGAAGCTGTTGAATCAACAACAGGCTATCTAGGATATTCCTGCAAAAGTCTATGTGTGATGTGGTATCATGCTTGGAAGGCTTTCAACAGAAAACAACTTCATCTTCTATATAGTAAGGCCAGAAAGTGACACAAGTAAAGAGACTGACATCTTTCTGACCTTGCTTTTTAAAACTGTAACATTTGATACAATAAATAAATCTATTCCAATTGAGAATATATAAATGTAAGTGCTATTAAAATAAGAATCTTCATAACTGTATATGAAAAGAAAATTACAGAGATGACCAAAAGTGACCATGGAAATGAGATGAATATCAGGAAAAAAGAAAAAAAAATTCCCGTGGTGTGTATGATTTGCTGGTATGGGGTGATTTCCTTTAGTCTGCAGTATCAGTGTTTACTACATCAGTCCAGGTTCTTATTTCAAGTAACAAATGTCAACTCTAACTTAATAAAAAGAAAATCGGAAGAGGCTAAACTTGAATTCAAGTAGGACTTCCTCTAGAGGGTCCCAAAGACTCAGAGCAGAAACAGCCTGGTCATGCTATTTCCACCTGGATTAATGAACTTGAATAATTTTTTACCGAGTCTTCACACCACACTCTCAAGATCACAGTTATAACAGAGACCATCCATTGGCTAAACTTGGGTTTTGCATTCCCTCTTGCCAGACCTGAAATAACATGAACTATCTGGCCCTTGAAACTTCTATGGAAGAAGGATGATTTGATATACCATTCCTCTAAGAGTATAAAAAGATAGGGAGAGGAAATGTCCCAAAAGTAAATCGGAGTGCCATTGGTAAGAGGAAATAGGTGCTGAGCTACAAATAAACATTATATGACAAGGACTTCCCTGGTGGTCCAGTGGCTAAGACTCCATGCTCCCCACGCAGGGGGCCTGGGTTCCATCCCTGGTCAGAGAACAAGATCCCACAGCCCACAGCTAAAGATTCTGCACGCCACAGTGAAGACCATCGCAGTCAAATTAATTAATTTTTAAAAAAAAACTACACATGACGGAGCACTGTGAATCAGCAAGGGCACTTATTGCAAGTACAACAGGATGGTGAATGAGGTTTTCTGCTTGTTTGGGAATTGTATCTATAGTCTCAGACACAAAGAGAATAGAGGCTGACTGACACACACTTTAAAGAAAGCATATAGACACAACCTTCGCAAAACTTAATAATTAAAAAAAAAATCAAGCTCTGATAGCACTATCACGTACTACAACACACTCCCTTCCCCACCACACACACACACACACACACACACGCGCACACACACACACACACACACACACACACACACACACACACACAATGTCTATCCCTTTACCCCCACAGGAAAAAAACTAAAGAATTCCAGACGAGTTGACAGAATTCCTGCTGTATAGAAGTTGCCACCCAAATGGTGACTTTTCTCCTCCCCATATTAGAGGGAAGGGAACTATTTCTTCCCTCCCTATGGCAAGTTAACTGAAGATGTAGGGGAAGGCAAGGAAAACAATCACAAGATGAGGAGTGCTGGCCAGGGGCAGAAGCTGGCATCGCCACCCCTAGGCAGACTTCTGCTCACATAGAGCAAGCAGCTCTCCCCACATGTTAGAAGAGGAGGAAAGGTATTATCAAGGGACAACAGAGTGAAACTCCTACTCCCGCTGCTTGATGATATGAGAATGCCTGGGAAATAATTCATCTTTAAAAAAGAATGCTCAGGTTCCCTTAAGGCCAAATGGATACCATGGGAGGGTAGCTAGGCTTAAGCAATTTTGTCACAATCTAGCCTAAAAGGGTTGACTGCTAGTGGGAGGTTGCAGCGAAGGAACAGGAGCTGAAAGCACAGAAGGCAGAAGAACTTGGGTTGTAAGAATCACTCATGTTGGAGGCCTGGGCAACTGAGGCCTCTGCAAGCCTTCCTGAAGAGCCCACACACGCACTCCACTTCTGCCATATCTAGATGTCTCCTCTGCAGGCCGAGGACTGATGAGCCGATGTCAGTCCCTTCCTCGTTCTGCCTCCAGGACCTGACACTTAGAAAGAGACAAAGATGAACCCAAAAGATGAAGCAAGAGAAGAAAGTGGAGGCGGGGGAGACAAGCAAAGCACACCAAACCCCCCAGGATGGGACCATCTGCACGACTGGTCACAGCTGGACCTAGGGAGGGAGGAGTGTGAAACTGGATGTGAGGTTGAAGCTGTACAGTGGACTACTACACTGTCCTCGATTGTTCCGAAACCTGCAAGTCTCTGAAATGCTACAGGAGCTGCCCAAGATGCTGTGAAGGGACAGAAAACAAGACTCCATCAAAGCAAACCTGGAGAAAGAGAATGAAGCGTTTTCACGCTAGGATCCCACCGAGCTCAGACTCTCCAGTAAACTGGTTACATGGTGAAAGAAACTGACTAATTTAAGCAGAAAAGGAATTTATTGAGAAGCTACTGGGGTGAGCTGGTGAGATGCCAGGCAGGTCGGAGGACTGGCTCGGGAAGGTGCCCAGGGATAGTGAGGTTCCACACTCTGAGCTAAAATCACTTTGTGGAATTGGTCTCAGGAAGCCCTGCCCCAGTGCTGGATCCAGGATGATAGAGGTCTCTCCACCAACGCCTCCAGCGCTAGACACTGACTGAGATCACCACTGCCTCTAGGAATGTTGTTGCCTCCCCTGAGCTGCTGGGAAGAATTCTCCTGTGTCCCAGTTACCGAGTCAAAGGCAAATACATTCAACTGGCGGAGCCACAACCCAGTGGCAAAGGGGTCCGAAGAAGCAAGTATTTGTCCTTTGTGCTTCTATACCAAAAGAAAGGCTCTTCCTCTGATCAACTCTCACAAGCAGGATTGCTATTAGCCTCTACAGTGCTTTGTGCAAATGAAGAAAATGCATGCCTCCAGCTGACAAAATTAGAACGAGTATTTCCTTTCTCCGGTGCCACCATCAGGGCTTAGGGGACAGAGCACTCTTGGATTTTAGCCTCACTTGCCCTCTCTGCTGGGAGCCTGTGTGCAGAGCACAGACTATACAGCTGTATGCAGTAACTCTGCTCATAAGGGGAATCGCTCTCAAAAACAACAGCTGAGATGACAGGTATATAAAGGAAGATGTTCAGCTTAGGGAAAAATATGGTTAAGAGATAATGAGCACATAGCTTGATGAAGACCAGTAAAGAAATGTTATCACGGACCCTGGGCAAGTGAATAAAAACTAGGCAAAACTTGGACCTTCCTGAATAATCACTTAATGTGAAACAACCACCATCAGTAGGCAAATCTCTCTTCTTGCACCACGTGTGGAATTTGGCCTCCAATGAATGGAGGCCCCCAGCGGTATGACCCAGGGTAGGCACATTTCAATCATTACACAGAATTACTTGGAACCATTAAAAGTTTAAATAAGTACACTAACTAAAGATTTACATCAACTCTCCTCCGCATTCATGAAGTAGCTTTCTCATGCTTAACAAAAAAGAGATTTATGAAAATGTTTATATATTTTCATGTTAAAATGAACCATCATTTGTTCACAATTGCTACAATAATTCAGTTAAGTATTTGTGAAAGAAAAGGTGCATATCATTTTAAAACTGCTTAATAATTACATAAAAAATTATCTTGCCAAAATATGCATTATGAAATTAAAAGTAATATTAGTAAGTTATTCCCATTTTTATTCTGAAAACAGTAAGAATACTAAAGACAAGCAAACTGACCAGATCATTCCATTTGACTAATTGAGGGGGAAAAGTAGATGTGATTTAATGAAATGACTGGACTATAACATCTTCCTATATCAGCTCGATTTTATTGTGTGTGTTGTACAGTCAGTGCTTCTGGGTTGGTTGTTTTTTACAGATGCTACGTCTGGAGTTTTGACAGTGAAGAAGTTGATTGAAAGTCTATTTGAAGGAAACTGAAGACAATAGAAAGATAGGTATTTGACACTGACAAGTCTTTCACATTTTGCTCTCAACTGCAGCAGAAAAGTGAATTATTTAGGAATGAAGGATCAAAGGAAGGTTTTCTGGGGTAGAGAGAATTACGATGTTTGTGTATCCTGTTGAGAATGAGCCAGTGTGGGTGGGGAAATGGCTCACTGTCACTCTTAACACTATTTATGAGCATTCTGGGCTATTTTAGCCACCATCCATGACCATAATGCCTTCATCTTGCAAAACTAAGATTCCATACCTATTGAATAATAGTTCCCCATTCCTCTTTGCCCCTAGCCCCTGGCAATGACCGTTTAACTTTCTGCCGCTATGAATATGACTACTCTAGTTATCTCACATAAGTGGAATCAAGCAGTATTTATTTGTCTTTGTGACCGGCTTATTTCACTTCGTATAATGCCTTCATGGTTTATCTGCTTGTAGGATGTGCCAGAATGTCCTTCCTTTTTAATGCTAATAATATTGCATTGTAGATCTCGTTAACCATTCATCTGTAGATGGATGCTTCGGTTTCTTCCAGTTTGGGCTCTTGTAAATAATGCTACTATGAACATGGATGGACAAAAGTCACCTTAGAGACCCTGCGTTCAATTTGGGAGTATAAATGCCCAAAAGCGGGCTTGCCAGATCCTATGACAGTCCTATTTCTCACTTTTCTGAGAACTGCCCTACTGTTCTCCATGCGGCGGCACCACTTCACAGTTTCAGCCAACAGTGAACAAGGGTTTCACTGGGGTTTCGATTTGCCTTTCCCTACATTACTTTGCCAACAAAGGTCCGTCTAGTCAAGGTTATGGTTTTCCCTATGGTCATGTATGGATGTGAGAGTTGGACTGTGAAGAAGGCTGAGCACCGAAGAATTGATGCTTTTGAACTGTGGTGTTGGAGAAGACTCTTGAGAGTCCCTTGGACTGCAAGGAGATCACACCAGTCCATTCTGAAGGAGATCAGCCCTGGGATTTCTTTGGAAGGAATGATGCTAAAGCCAGTACTTTGGCCACCTCATGCGAGGAGTTGACTCATTGGAAAAGACTCTGATGCTGGGAGGGATTGGGAGCAGGAGGAGAAGGGGATGACCGAGGATGAGATGGCTGGATGGCATCACCGACTCGATGGACGTGAGTCTGAGTGAACTCCGGGAGCTGGTGATGGACAGGGAGGCCTGGCGTGCTGCGATTCATGGGGTCACAAAGAGTCGGACTCGACTAAGCGACTGAGCTGAACTGAACTGAATGACTGGTTATACTGAGCATCTTTTCAGGTTGTTGGTCATTTGTATCTCCCTTTTGGAGAAATGTCTATTGAAGTTTTGTACTCATTTTTTAATCAAGTTGTTTTTTAAGTTATAGGAGTTCTTTATATACTCTACTGCCTTCTTGCCCACCTTGCTCTGGACACATTGGCCTCCCTTCTTTCCCTCAAACCCCAGCCGTGTTTCCCCATTAGAGCCCTTGCTATTCCCTCTGCCTGGCATATGTGGCTTGGTCCCTCATCTCCTTATGTCTAACTCAAATTGTGCCTTCTCATAACTCACCCCTGCTCCCCTGATACATTTAATCTCCTTTAAAGTGCTCTACTTTTTCTTTTTTATATATTGCTTTTATCTTCTAATATCCTGTATAACTTATTCATATTTTACATATTCAAATATAAACTTCTCAAGGACAGGCATCTTTGTCTATTTTCTTTACAGATATATTTCAAACACCAAGTGGAATCCTTGTGCACCATTAATTCCTCAAAAATATATACTTTATATTTAAAGTATATACTTTAAATATATTTATACTTAGTGTCAGTGAATATATTTTAAGCAAAAAAAAAAATTTAACTTGGTAGAGGATTTTTACTTTGCACTTGGAAATTATCTCTTCTAAGTGGAAATTATTTTAAGATCAGAGGCTTCTGAACATGAATTTCCTTAATTCATTTAATAATTTGCCCAAACCACAGAGTTGCACAAATACAGCTCTCGGAAGATTTAGTCTTATCTCTCAGACTATAATAATTATCTCACTCTTGCTATAAAAGTCAAGAAAAGGAGGAGGAGATAAAGAATTAATTAATCAAGGCTTTTACTTTTCTGAAAACCCAGGGAATTTTTATCAGCTGCTTTGTTATTTACCCAGCATTACTCTCTGGAATATCAATACTATATGCTGAGATTTACATAATGGCCATGATGTATTCACACAAGTGAAGAGCAAGTGCCCTGAAAGAGTCATTGCTTATACTTCTTGTACATTAATTCACTTCGGAGCCTTCATATTCAGGAATATCAGTCACACTGAGACAACAGAAGACTGCTTTACTAAAATACAGTGCCTTACAGCCTTTCTCATCATACACTAAGATGACAGTGATGATCATACAGCATCCTGGGATAGACAAGGGAATTGGAGTCCGTGGCAAGGCTTCTGTGACCACCTAGCCCTGCTCGGCAACGTCCACAGGACTGGTTGACCCACCTGATGAGAAGCTCTTGCTAGGTTAGATGATGTTACAGGAAGTTAATTCTTACTAGTTGGTGGGTAAAACCAATTCTCTCTTACAAACGTAAATTATAACTTCATATTGTTTTCTTCATCAAATATTCTAATATATTTTCCTACATAGTCCTTCAAAATTTCAAATCAACAATGCTTTGAATTTTTTTCAATACTACCTTTTCTTTAAACTTATTTTTTTATTGAAGGATAATTGCTTTACAGAATTTTGTGGTTTTCTGTCATACATCAACAAGAACCAGCCGTAGGTACACCCGTGTCCCCTCCCTCCCAAACCTCTCTCCCATCTCCCTCCCCCTCCCACCCTTCTAGATTGTCACAGAGCCCCTGTTTGAGTTCCTCGAGACATACAACAAATTCCCATTGACTATCTATTTTACATATGGCATTGTAAGTTTCCAGGTTACTTTCTCCATACATCTCACCCTCTCCCTCCTCCCCTCCCGCTGTGTCCATAGGTTTGTTCTCTATGTCTATTTCTGCATTGCTGCCCTGCAAATAAATTCATCAGTACCATCTTTTTAGATTCCATATATTTGCGTCAGTATATGATTTTTTAAATAAGAATTTGAATACTGTAGGAAAGCTCCTCACTCCTACTGTTGGGTTTGTCTATTTGACATCCAGTCCACTGGAAAAACCTTTCTGTCTCTTCCTTACATTGCAGAGGCTGGAAGCCTGAGAAGTATATTTCTCTGATACCCTAGGCAGCAAAGTTTTTGATGCATATGTAGGCTCTATCTTAAACTCAAGTATGATACTTGAAAGGCAGCAGGGAGGCTGGAGTCATTGTTCTTTGCTCTCTGGCAACAGTAGAAGGCAGAGCAGGAGCCTTCTAAATGTGAATTTCTGGAGTGGCTTCTCTCCCCCCTGCTATTCCACTCATCTTGAAGCTACAAAGCCCCAGGAGATGGATAGGAGTTTCTTTTTTTTTTTAATATTTATGAATTTATTTCTGGCTGTGTCAAGTCTTAGCTGCAACACACGGGCTCTTCGTTGCAGTGCTTGGGTTTCTCTCTGGTTGTGGCACATGGCTTAGTTGCCCCGCAGCATGCCCCTAAGTAGAGATCTTAGGTCCCTGGCCAGGGATCAAACCCACATCCCCTGCATTGAAAGGCAGATTCTTAACCACTGGATCACCAGGGATTCCCAGATAGGAGTTTCTTGCGTGATCTTAACGCTACCAGCAGAGGCTCTGTAACTTCCGTGGTGATGCCCCTGAAGGCCAGTTCTCTGTCTCACCTCCTTCAGCCCCTGTACTGGCTCTGCAGGCACTAGCTGATTGTATTAAAGTATGGCAAACCCACCACAATATTGTAAAGAAATTAGCCTCCAATTAAAATAAATACATTTTTAAAAATAAATAAACAACTACAGTGCTTTTTATATTCTTGTCTGAGCCATGACTGAAACAGTCTTCTCAGGCAACAGACATAGAAACTCCACTTCTTTATATAATACATGTAATAAACATTCAGCTTTAACTTTCATTTTATAGGACAGGTATGTGAAAACACTCTAAACTTTTTTTCCTTCTGAATAGGATATAATGGCTAACACAGGGCTTATATGCTCACATCTCAGCCAAATCCCATTCTTTAAACTTGCCATTAAACTACCAATGAAGGCTATGGTTTCTGTTCCAGTTCTTTTCAGCCAAGAAGAAATTTTTAAGTATCAGGCTTATAATGTTTTACTTCTGTGTTACCCAAAACACATGACCAGAAAATGAAAGGACTATAGATCACTAAATGAAAATAAAGAGCTCTTTCTAGAAAAAAAAAGATGAATGAATTCAAAGCAAATGGCAAATATTCTCTACCATCTAACTACCGAATCTTCTTCTTCTATATTACACCAGAACAAATCTCAAACTATTAAAATAATTATATTAAAAGAAATGACCCAATGGATTAAAGATCAAAATGTAAGACAGGACACAATAAAATTCTTGGGGGAAAACATAAGAAGAACACTTTTTGACATAAATCATATCCACCTCTTAGAGTAATGAAAATAAAACCAAAAATAAACAAAAAGGACCTAATTAAACCTAAAAGCTTTTGCATAGCAAAGGAAACCATAGACAAGATGAAAAGACAACCCTCAGAACAGGAGAAACTATTTGTAAACAAAGCAATAGATAAGGGAATTATCTCCAAAATGTATAAAGAGCTCAGACAGCTCAGTAAAAAAAAAACCCCAAACAACCCAATCGAAAAATGGATGGAAGACCTAGACATTTTTCCAAAGAAGGTGTCCAGAAGATGTTCATGAAAAGATGTTCAACATCACTAATTATTAAAGCTTAGTCGCTCAGTTGTATCCAACTCTTTGCAACCCCATGGAATGTAGCCTGTCAGTTTCCTTTGTCCATAAGGATTCTCTAGGCAAGAATACCGGAGTTGGTTGCCATGCCCTCCTCCAGGGGATCGTCCCAACCCAGGGATTGAACCCAGGTCTCCTGCATTGCAGGCAGATTCTTTACCATCTGAGCCACCAGGGAAGCCCCATTAATTATTATAGAAGTAAAAATCAAAGCTACAATGAGGTATTTACCTCATACCAGTCAGAGTGCTGCTGCTGCTGCTACGTCACTTCAGTCCTGTCCAACTCTGTGCGACCCCATAGACGGCAGCCCACCAGGCTCCCCCGTCCCTGGGATTCTCCAGGCAAGAACACTGGAGTGGGTTGCCATTTCCTTCTCCAATACATGAAAGTGAAAGTGAAGACGCTCAGTCGTGTCCGACTCTTAGCAACCCCATGGACCGCAGCCCACCAGGCTCCTCCATCCATGGGATTTTCCAGGCAAGAGTACTGGAGTGGGGTGCCATTGAGTTCTCCGACCAGTCAGAATGGCCATCATCAAAAAATCTACAAACAATAAGTGTTGGAGAGGATGTGGAGAAAAGGGAACCCTCCTACACTATTGGTGTGAATATAAACTGATACAGCCATTACGGAAAACAGTCTGGAGATCCCTTTAAAAACTAGGAATAAATCTGCCATATGACCTAGCAATCCCACTACTGGGTGTATAACCTGAGAAAATCAAAATTCAAAAAAACCCCACACACAACCCAACGTTCACTGCAGCACTGTTTACAAAAGCCAGGGCATGAAAGCAGCCTAAATGTTCATCAGCTGAGGAACGGATAAAGAAGACATGGTACATATATAGAATGGAATATTACTCAGCCATAAAAATGGATGAAATTTGGTCATCTGCAGTGATGTGGATGCACCTGGAACCTGTTATATAGAGTGAAGTAAGTGAGAAAGATAAAAACAAATATTGTATATTAACACATATATATGAAATCTAGAAAAATGGCACTGATAACCTATTTGCAGGGCAGGAATACAGATGCAGATGTAGAGAATGGACTTGTGGAGACAGTGGGAAGGAGAAGGGGGAACGAACTGAGAGAGTAGCATTGACAATATATACGCTGTTGTAGGTAAAACAGATAGCTAGAGGGAAGCTGCTGTGTAATTCTTCCTGTACATAGCAGGTACTACTATGTACTATACTACCTAGTACATTACTAGTATACTGTAGTACTACTATAGTACGACCTACGTACTATAGGATAAATGTTAACCCTATTCTATTTTCTATGTATTTTTAAAGAATGTTATGCAGTATATTATCATAAACAAATATGGAATGAAGCTGTATGTATGACTTTACAGTGTGATTAATACCTTTCCTACAGCAGAGAAGTAAAAGTCATTGTTTACTTCTGAAATCCTTAGGATTCATAGCAGTTGCTATAGTTCTCAGGTTATCTCCATGATCTAAATGAAAAAAAAATCTCAGAAATTGTGCAGTTATTCTGAAGTCCTTATCTGCATCTTCAACATATATACATAAGGCTTAAGAGTTAGAATTCACATTTTCTGAAATAGCTGGCCCTGATCATTCACTTTTCTTTCAGACTGCTTATAGTGTGTGGTTAGGACTACTTAGACCAAGCTACGATAATCAATTTTAATACTGTGACTTTTCTTCCAACTTAGAAAGAGAATCTCTTTTTCCCTGGGATTGAAGCTGAAACTCCTGAGAGCCTGCCTGACAGTGAGTGTAACACAGAGGGAAGTAGAACTGAGTCACAGAACCCAACCCATGGTTGGCCCCTGGATCCAACCATGCCTGTAGCAGGCATGGTTGAATGAGGAGGATCATGTCTACACTTTGCAGTTTTATGAGCCAATATATTCCTTATTTCCCCGTACTTAATTTGAATAGTGTTTCTTTCTGTCTTTGGACCTAAAAGGGTGCTGTCAAAATGTAATGACCACAAGAGCATATAATTTGGAATCAGACAAATTAGATCTCTGATCTAGTTTCCACATTCAGAGATAATAATGCCTTCCTATTAGGTCTATCATGAGGACAAAATAAAATAATATTATCTACAAGTGAGAGACACTGAGTACACAGGTTCCCTTTCTTAATCTCCCCTCTGAGTTACATATATATTTTTGAAGTATAGTTGATTTACAGTGTTTCAAGTGTATAGCAAAGTGATTTATCTATTAGTTCAGTTCAGTCACTTAGTCATGTCCGACTCTTTGTGACCCCATGGATTGCAGCACGCCAACTCCAAAAGCTTGCTTAAACTCACGTCCATCGAATCAGTGATACCATCCAAACATCTCATCCTCTGTCGTCCCCTTCTCCTCCTGCCTTCAATCTTTCCCAGCATCAGAGTCTTTTCAAAGGAGTCATTTCTTTGCATCAGGTGGCCAAAGTATTGGAGTTTCAGCTTCAGCATCAGTCCTTCCAATGAATATTCAGGACTGATCTCCTTTAGGATGGACGGGTTGGATCTCTTTGCAGTCCAAGGGACTCTCAAGAGTCTTCTCCAACACCACACTTCAAAAGCATCAATTCTTTGGGGCTCAGCTTTCTTTATAGTCCAACTCTCACCTCCATACATGACTACTGGAAAAACCATAGCTTTGACTAGACAGACCTTTGTTGGCAAAGTAATGTCTCTGCTCTTTAATATGCTGTCTAGGTTGGTCATATCTTTTCTTCCAGGAGCAAGTGTCTTTTAATTTCATGGCTGCAGTCACCATCTGCAGTGATTTTGGAGCCCAAGAAAATAAAGTCTCTCACTGTTTCCATTGTTTCCCCACTTATTTGCCATGAGGTGATAGGATCAGACGCCATAATCTTAGTTTTTTAAATGTTGAGTCTTAAACCAGCTTTTTCACTCTCCTCTTTCACTTTCATGAATATTAGGGTACATATATCTTTTTGAATTAAAGTTTTCATCTTTTCTGAACATATGCCCAGGAGTGGAATTGCTGGATCATACAGTAACTCTATTTTTAGTTTTTTAAGGAAACTCCATACTGTTTTCCATAGTGGCTGCACCAATTTACATTCCCACCAACAGTATAGGAGGGTTCCCTTTTCCCTGGGAGCTACACTGATATCACACCCTTGAGTTCTTATATAATGTTTTCCTTTTCTACTGCTCATTTTAAAGCTCTCCATTCACACCCATATATAATGTGAAGTCATCTGAACCTAAATTTAAAATGGAGAAGGATATTTCTTATAGCTGGCAATATAATGTTCCCCACCTAGTTTCATAAAAGAATCAGTTTAGGGAGCAAGAATATTTGTCTTCAGGAATACAGACTCAAAAGGATGGCTGTGAATTTGTATTCCTCTTCACACAGTCTCTACCTTTTTGGTTTATGTCTTCAGTGTAACATGAATTTAATCTTATTCAGGTTCTGGTCACATGGTGCAGTTTCTTTTGTCTTCTTATATATAACCCATGTGTAGAATCTCCTCTATTGGCACAAAAGATTTACTCATCTTTTATGATCATATTGGATTTCAGTTAAGTAGTTTGATAATCACACAGAATATAATTAATCGTTTACAGGATTACCTAAGCTAAACAACGGTACAATAAAATACAGTGAATATGTTTATGTCCATCTAAATCTCTGTATTAATAAATGTGATCAAATTATACAATTCAAATGATTTTCAGGAAAACATTCCTGGCACAGAGGATTAGAAATATGTTTAAGCTAAATTTAGAATTCAGGAAAAGCAATCCTACAGCTTAGTTTCCATTATTGTTTTTCCCTTCAACTAAGCTCTTTAAGCTGAATAAATTAAAGTTCCCAAGATGTTTAAACAGTTCAGTATATAGTAATATGTTATGGTTTATTATAAAATATAGTGGTAAAAGCATTGCCAGATTACCCCTAATACCTACATGGTCATAACTGGAAATCTCTAGCAAAAGCATCAATGTCTTACTTACTCTTTAGTGTCAGCTCCTTATCTGTAATTGCTCACTTCCCCCTTGAGAATCTCTCCTCCTTTCCTAAAGTCTCATCCTTCTCTCTGGAGAACTGTGTTACAGTCACAAAACCATATCCCAACCTGTCAGGCAAAATGTCACTTTCTATTGTCTAATAATCTATCTAAAATAATCTCATACACCTTGATTTTTTTCATTCTTTTAAAAAGCTCACCATGGTATATTTCAAACTTTCAAAATCAAGGAAAGCAATGCAAGACGTCTTTAAAGGCAGACAACACCCAGTACCATATATATTTCTTAAAGCAGAAGAAAAATTTTATTGTTGCTTTTTTGTCTTAGCATGGCACTTACTTTATAATTTTTAGCAACTGTTAATAAGGATTTGCCCCACTTCACACTCACCTCATCTCTATTTTCACCCCATGAGCAGCATGACCCTATGTTGCAGGACAATACTTCGAACTACTGATCCAACACTGTCCCCTTCTCTATCAAGACCCTACTTTTTAGCACAGGCAGTTTGGCTTGAAGACTCAGTCTAGGAGAGGGAAGAGATAAAGTTAGAAAACAAAAGCACATAAAACAGAAATGTGCTTAGTCTCTCAGTTGTGTCCTCCTCTTTGCAACCCCACGGACTGGAGCCCACCAGGCTCCTCTATGCATGGGGATTCTGGATACTGGAGAATATTGGAGTGGGTTGCCATGCTCTCCTCCAGGGGATGTTCCCAACCCAGGAATCAAATCCAGGTCTTCCACATTGCAGGCAGATTCTTTACTGTCTGTGCTACCAGGGAAGCCTGAAAATTCTTGAGTGGGTAGCCTATCCCTTCTCCAGGGGATCTTCCCAACCCAGGAATCAAACCAGGATCTCCTGCATTGCAGGCAGATTCTTTACCAGCTGAGCTACCAGGGAATCCCCTAAAACAGAAATACCTCAAAAGAAATGTTACAGAGTTTTTCTTAGACTCAATTTTAGAATTCTTTTAACTGGGGAGAGGGAAGAACAGAAAGGAGAGAAATAGGATAAAGTAAGTTGGGGCCCTATATCCTGTAGCCCTCCAAAGACCTGAGGGTGATGAATGGATTCTATATAGAATCTTTGAACACAGGGGACTTGTAGCCTGCTTTCTGTCTAGACAGTAAAGATACAGCAAATCCCCATAGAAGGCTAATGTGTTAGTTGTTTGCTGAGTACTACAGGTTGGTTCCCACCCATCTAAGCTCTCCCTTATATCACCGGGGCTAGAAGTCTAGAAGCTACATTTCCCAACCCATCTCCCCACCCCCACCCCCATCCCCCACCCAGCCCTTGTAGGCAGGTTTCATTTCAAGACCTGTGAGTAGAAAGAACTTGTACAAGATTAAAGTGAACTGCTGGGACAACTGGATAGTCACAAGCAAAGATTGAATTTGGGCCCCTATCTCAAATCATATATAGAAATCAGCTCAAAATGGATCTAAGACCTAACTCCATGAAATAAAAGTATAAAATTGTGATTTTGTGATAGATTCTTAAATAGGATAACAAAATATAGGCAGCAAAAGAAAAACAAATAAACTAGACTTTTATCAAAATAAAAAACTTGCAGATGCCAATGGACATTATCAAAAAAGTGAAAAGACAGCTCACAATATGGGATAAAACATTTGTAAATCATATACACGATAAGGAACTTGTTATCTAGACTCTGTTAAGAACTATTGTGTGCCGTGTGCTGTGCTAAGTTGCTTCAGTCGTGTCCGACTCTTTGTGACCCTATGGACGGAAGCCCACCAGGCTCCTCTGTCGATGGAATTCCCCAGGCAAGAATACCAGAGTAGGTCGCCATGCCCTCTTCCAGGGCATCTTTTTGACTCAGGGATAGCACTAGTGTCTTTTGCTCAGTAGGCAGGTTCTTTACCACTGAGCCACTTGGGAAGCCCAATGTTACCATGTAACCGAGCAGTTCAACTCCTAGGCACTATATACCCAACATATATACATCCACACAAAAACTTACACATGAATGTTCATATCACCATTATCAATAATAGCCAAAAAGCTGAAATAACCCAAATGCCTATTAACTGATGAATGGATAAATGAAATGTGGTATATTCATACAATGAAATAGTATTCGTCAATAAAAGCAAATATTGATACATGCTACAACATGCATGAACCTTGAGAATAGGCTATGCAAAAGAATCCAACCACAAAGGACGATATATTTTAAGATTCTATTTATACAAAATGTCCAGAGTAGTCAAATCTATAGAGATGAAAAGTCAGTTAGAGTTTACCTAGGGGGATGTTTACCTGGGGAGGGTGATGGTGGTGGGGGTGAGGAGGGGGGGGGGTTGAGGGGTGACACCTAAGGAGAAGGAATTTCTTTCGAGGATAATGAAAATGTTCCAGAATGGATGTACAACTCTGAATATACTAAAGCTAGTGAATTATACACTTTAAATGGCTGGACTGCATGCTATATAAATTATATCTCAGTAAATCTGTTTTTTAAAAATAGATTAAAGTGAGGAAGAAAGGCAGGGCCACAAGTAGAGGGGTGCAAGAGCAGTGCACCCCTCTAGCAACTGCACTGGCCCTGCAAGGGTACAAGAGCACCCACCAGTCAGAGCAATCCAGGATTAGACATGTGCGGTTCCCTACAGGGCCTGCAGCAGCTTCCTGGAGTCCCTAAACACTGAGTAACACCAATTTCCTCTCCTTCCTTTTTTCTCTTTCATTCCTTCCAGCAAAACTGTAGCTTAATTCCCTGGGTTAAATCTCACTCTGCTTGAAATTCCTAGAGTGATTTGTTTTCCTAACCAAACCCTTGCTGTTATTATTGCCTAGAGAACATTCAGTCTCCTTGTTGTCTTCCTAACAAATCCCATATTTCATTCAGGTCCTCACTCCTCCCCAACATAGACAAATGCCTGACAAGACTGTGAGTCTCCCCCTGCCCTTCCTGCCTCAGCTTCAGGGTTCAGCCTGATTCTGGTCTAAGGGTAATCCCATTCTTCTTACTAAAAACTGGTTTAGAAATAGGCCTCTGGCTCAGTTATACAAACAAAAGATAAAAAGGGGTTTGCCAGAGACTTCTAGGAATGTTCTTCATTCTTAAGAAAGAAGTATGAAAAAAAAAAAAAAAGAAAGAAAGAAGCATGAAAGACCAATTATATAAGAGAGAAAACCCTAGTTTCTGCAGGCAGCTATCATATAACCTAGACAGTAGCCCACCTTAGAATGAAGATGACTGGCAGAAGGCAGAGCAGAGTGAACCCAACTCTTTAACTGTTGAATCTAGACACTCTGAAGCTCACCTCACCTCTTGACTTCTAAAAGGGGCTAATAACTTGCCTCAAGGCAATTTGAGGGAACTTTCCTTTTATCACTAGAAACATCTTAATTTATGCCCTGAGCCACTTTGAAATGGTAGCCCCTCCAGGCATAAAGGGCATGAGATAACTCCTTAGTTTCCCATAGTGGCATGAAATATCATGTAAAAGATACCTCTAAAAACTGAGAAATTTAGCCAAGTTGGGGCTGGTGGGCCTGGAGGGGACTGGCAGCCAGGATGAGAAGACACGAGGCAAGAACTACACAAAACCAGAGATGAGGTAGGAATGCAGACATCAGGAGAGAAGGGTAATGACAACCAGGAACCAGATGATCTCCTACATCCCAGCAAACGCCACACAGGACAACTGATGACCTGGGCTACACCCTCCCTTCCCCCAACCTGCATCCCTCAAGCCTTAGGAGGATGATGAATTGACAGGATTAATTTCCCACCAACAAACAGAAAAGAAGTTCAAAATGAAGATTGTTGGATCATGGGAAAATGAAAGAAGTTATGGAGGGAGAAAATCATAGCCCAAGGAGTGTACCTCCCACTCATGCAGAACTCGTTCTTCAGCCACTGAGTGGCAGGGTAAGCATGATCATCTTGATTCCCAAGCCCACCCAACATTTATCAACCTTGTCTTCAAGGAGGGTCACAGTCCACTTTGTCAAATCCTCCTCTGCAACCTGCTCTCATCTGGAGTTGTTCAAAGTTCAGGCTTAAACCATCTCATGAATGGAATTTATATTACAAGAGGCTCATGGGTGCAATCCTGATGGGAAGGCTTAGTATAGAACTCTTGCCTTCAACCACTCCATTACCACTGTCTTCCTGATCAAAAAAATGATATATAATTAGGTAAGAGAAACTCAGAGAAATGCTTATATATCCTGTTCCGCCACCCTAAGCCTTTTTCCTTACATGTCTTCCAATGTCACACCACTCCAAATCTGAAGAAGAGAATACATTTTAAATCATTACTGATGGATAATATGCAACTCAAAGTGGGTCTAACTTGGAATGTGAAAGTTCTTAGCACTTTTCTCTGACTGAGCTTATAAAATTTAAGTGGCACAGTGCTTGAAAACAACTGTTGTCATTATATAATTTCTTATTTCTTAACATTCTTCATTGCATCATTCTTCATGTCATTTGGTCTCTATCCTGAAATTAAGAAAAATTTTTCATTTTCATTCCACAGGGAAGAGAATTCACTACACAAATCACGAATACTGAACACAACTAGAAAAGCAAAGTTGAGCATCAGATTGATGGTTCTGTACTTATTCCTGTTATCATCCTTCTATTAAAAAATGTTAAACCTTTGCATATCCAGAAAATAATTTAACCTCTATATTTCACTTCTATGTTAAATATATTCTTTAGTTGAGCACTGATAGAAAATTCTACTGATGCATAGAAGCACATTTTAACTTTTCATAAATGTGAAAAGGTGAAATTCTTTTCATTCCTTATGCTAGCAATCACAGCTTTATAAATGGATATTAATTATATACATACCTATTACAAAGAAATTTAAATGAAAACTAGACATTCTATATCTTGTCACTGAAAATCTGAGTTTCTACATAAGTCTAGTTGCTAAGGACAGAACTTTATTAAAATATTTGAAGGTTTATTTTTAATATTCTACCAAATGCTGACTTTCAAATTGCAATTAGACCATGTGTTATGGATTACTTTGTTTGTTGAAATATATGCTTAAAATTAAAATATTTGCTTAAAATTGTTGTAAATGTTTGCTTAATAAACTACATTTTCTTTAACATGGTGTTACCCACCAAGTTGATGAGACTAAACCCATCTGGACACCACCTGATCTATCTCAAGTTATTCCAACCTGAGCAGAAGGAATGAAGATTTTGTTAACATTAACCTTTCTTAACATTTAGAAACATGGCTTATAAAGATTTATTTAAAGGCCCTAACAGCTAATTTTAAAGCACTGTTCCAGGCACATGAGCCTTCTGGGCATCATGGGGGGCAGTGAAGGCAGTCCGCACTTCCCAGGTGCCAGTGGTTGGCGTGAGATGGAGTGGCAGAGCTGATGGCACTTCTCTCCAGTGTCTGGCGGGGCTGTGGCAGTCGCGTTTCTCCTAGGCCAGTTCCAAGGCACAGCTTTCTAGAATCTACTAGATGAAGTGCTCCCCACAGACTAGGGTATAAACCATAAAAGAGACACGCAACCCCACAAATGCATGCTCCAACATGAGGAAAAGGAATGTCCCGAGGATGACAATGGACGGAAGGCCCTGAAAAGGTGTGACAGCACGTGTGGAGAGTAACCAGGTCCAGTGTGAAGTGAAAAGATGGTCCAGGACGCATATTTTCAAGAACTGAATTCCTATACTTTTTTATGAGTGCTTGACTGAATTTAGAGGTTCATCCTTTTGGTTTTTCTCTCTCTCTCGTCCTCATTTCTCTCCATCTTCCCCTCCCTCCTTCCCCATCCCCCACCCCCCCATTACCATGCCCCCCCCATCAACTGAATCAATCACAAAGCAAATTTAAAAGTGAGCAATTATTAACTCCCTCCAAAAGTAAGTTGTCTATGAGAGGAAATTGTAGGACACTGTGTATAAGAATATTTACACAGACATACTAATTTTGACATTAGATACTGATAGACTCAAAAGTATTGTCAGTGAGGAGAAGAAGGTGAAATGTGTGCTCATTTATGTGGTGTGTATTTGTGTTGGGGGAAGAGCTGTTGAGGAGTGGATCAGAAACCTAAACCTTACTTTTCACAATAGGAAGTGAAGTGATAATCTTCAAAACTGAAAGAAAAAGTTAGAAACTGCTCAAAGTGTCGGAAACTGTTGACTTTGGCAGTTGGAATCAGAAGCTGAAAAGAGTAAAGCTGAGAACTGTTATAATAAGCTAGCAGAACTCATCATATTTAAAGTATGTGTAATTCTGACAAAAAGATTAAAATTTTAGAGACAAATAGTTTTTAAATTCCCCCCAAATTCCATCATTATTTTCATTAGAATTTCACTGAATTTATACATAAACAATTTAGGAAGAATTGACATCTTTATAATTCCAATTATTTCTCTCTAAAAATATTGTTAAAACTTATTTCTGTCCTCAGAGTTTTATCATCTTGTTATATATCCTGTGCATTTTCTATTGTGTGTGTCAAAGCATCTATATTACTCTTTGCTATTATAATGACATCTTTTTCCATTATGTATTATAACTATTACTAGTATATAATGATTTTTCTATATCTATTTGTATTTATTATTTATAAAATTTATATTATTTCTATATTTTCTTATAACTTGTCAGCTTACTGAACATTTCTAATATTTTTCAACTGTCTTTAGTTTTTAGATAGACCATCATATAAATGCACAATTATAATTGTATATTATAATTTTTCTTTTCAAATATGTGTAATATTTCTTTTAGTTATCCCATTACATTGGTTAAAATTTGTTAAATACAGCTCTAAAAATAAGAGACAGTGGCTGTGTTGCTTTCAACTTGAATGGATATAATCTTAGTTTTCTCAAACATTATTTTTACTGATTTCAGCAAACACTTGACCATCTATTTCTCCTATTTATAGTATTTCCCTATCTAAATATTAATACCTCTTCATACTTTATCATTTGTCATCTAGCCTTTGTCTAGTTACCTATTTTTCTCCTTACAATGTATGCTCCTAGTGGTATGGAACAGTGTTTTGTCTAATGCCAGAACTGAAAAGAATGGCTGGCTCAATAGAAATGTGTTAAATGAATGAACTGATCAATGACGGGCAGGTCACCTCTAGACAGTCAGATGCTCTATCTCTTTTAATCTGTGAAAAGCATTAAGAGCTGTCATAGTATTAAAATACCTTCACATTTATATAATAACATTACTTCAAAGTGGTATGTAACTGTATTTCCTAGTGTTTTACTTTAAGTGTTTGCATCTGTACTTATGAGCATGAACTGTAGCTTTGTTATATGTTATCTTTGTCAGGTTTTTTTTTTAATGTTAACCATATTAAATTAATTAAAATATTTCATATGTTTGCTCTATAACAGTTTCAAGGTTATATGAATTGACTGCTAAATTAAGAGCATTCAAGGAGAAAGTAATCTGCATCCTGATGCTTCTGCCACTTTTCATTTCAAGTCATTATTCTTCTATTATGTTTCACTGATCTTATTATATAAGATGTATGTGACAATGCTTTCATTAAAATTAAAACTATATGTAAGTGTAAAGACTAAAAATACGAGGTTCTCTCTCACCCCATACCAGAGTTAACCATGATTAACAGTTCAATACTTTCATTTCAGTATTTTTTCTGTGACTTCCCACACTTGTGTGTGCATATGTGTGTAAAAATAATGGAGGTATGATCCTGAAATTTACTTTTTTTCACTTTCCACATATATATTAAAATATGAAATTCATGTACTATATCCTTGTTAATAACTGTATGGTATTTAACTGCTCTTCTGATGATGAATATTTAGCTTTTCCCCATTTTTCACGATAATAAATATTCCTGCCGTGATCATTGCTGTACATAAAACTTGAAGTCTATGTGCATGAGAAGTAGTCTTTAGAATAAAGACTGCCAACTCAACAAAAATGGGCAGTTTTATCTTACTCAATACTGAAAAATTTATCTCCAAAAAAAGTGTTTGCTCTCTTACCCTCCTATCAATAGAATATCAGAGTGCCCCTTTGCCACATCCTTATATGTTTACTAATCTGGTTTTAGAAAAGGCAGAGGAACCAGAGATCAAATTGCCAACATCCGCTGGGTCATCAAAAAAGCAAGAGAGTTCCAGAAAAACATCTATTTGTGCTTTATTGACTCTGCCAAAGCCTTTGACTGTATGGATCACAATAAACTGTGGGAAATTCTGAAAGAAATGGGAATACCAGACCACCTGACCTGCCTCTTGAGAAACCTATATACAGGTCAGGAAGCAACAGTTAGAACTGGACACGGAACAACAGACTGGTTCCAAACAGGAAAAGGAGTACGTCAAGGCTGTATATTGTCACCCTGCTTATTTAACTTACATGCAGAATACATCATGAGAAACGCTGGGCTGGAAGAAGCACAAGGTGGAATCAAGATTGTCAGAAGAAATATCAATAACCTCAGATATGCAGGTGACACCACCCTTATGGCAGAAAGGGAAGAGGAACCAAAAAGCCTCTTGATGAAATTGAAAGAGGAGAGTGAAAAAGTTGGCTTAAAGCTCAACACTCAGAAAACGAAGATCATGGCAACTGGTCGCATCACTTCATGGGAAATTGATGGGGAAACAGTGGAAACAGTGTCAGACTTTATTTTTTTGGGCTCCAAAATCACTGCAGATGGTGACTGCAGCCATGAAATTAAAAGACGCTTACTCCTTGGAAGGAAAGTTATGACCAACCTGGATAGCATATTGAAAAGCAAAGACATTACTTTGCCAACAAAGGTCCATCTAGTCAAAGCTATGGTTTTTCCAGTGCGCCAGGAGCCAGCACAAGGAATCCCACCCATGGCAAAGGTCATGAGGAAGAGACTTGACAGGCAGAGGCGAGTTGGATCTCGAGGGAACCTCCCTGGACCTACTCGAGCATCTACCCCAAAACCAGAATCTGTCTGCCTTACTACATTATGCCTTTCACCAACTCCTCTGACATTAACAGGGGACTGCACCCCACCACCTTTTTCTGGAAAAAGTTAATTTAGAGCTTTTAGATAATAAGTCTCCTGGGCATAATAAGAGTGTTTCAATCCAAAAACCCCTCTGATGGCTTTCTAGCCTGCCTGAAAGGTTTATCCAGAATCTTACAGCTACGCATGTGATTGTTTACAGCCTCCCAACCGCAAGAGGCACAGGAAGCTTAAAATATCCTAGGAATGTAGGGCCTTCCAAGGAGTCAAAATCATTAAAATAGGATTGATTAAGGGTTTCATTGTTGAGCCAATACTTGCTGCCAAGTTTTCATATCTTTTATTTGTTGATATAGTTGGTATGTAGAAAAAACAGGTAGTAGCCTTGGCATTAGCAACATTAGATCTTTGAGTTAAGTACTTTCTTTGTTATAACCCACTGCACTTTTGTTCTACAGGAATGTAACTTTATTTAGTATTTTGAGGGTAATGCAGATTAAAGAAAAAACACTTCAAGGGAAAATGACTTTTCTGGTTGATAGACTTTTATCTAGGAAGAGAGCCATAAAAATGTTAACAGGCCTCTTGGCCTGAAGATAATGTAAATCACCTGAGACCTTTTATACACAGGAGGGTATGCAAAAAGAAAGCCTGGTCTCAATAAGGGTCATGACTGCTGCCCCTGCATAACTCTGCATATTCCATTATTTCTTTAGGTACAACTTGGGGTATATAAGCTGCATTTGAAAATAAAGTTGTGGGTCTTGCACTGATGCTTGGCTCCCCCATGTTGTTCTTTTCTTATTCTCCCTTTTCAGGCTGAATTCCCATCTGGAGCATAAAGGCTCCCCGTGTCTACTTATTTGCCTGGGCTTCTAAGACCCATGCAAGAGGGAGCCCAAGGTGGGGCACTCTCTGCTATTCAAGCGGGCACCTGCGGCCTACATAGACGGTGCAAGTTCCTTGCCTTGGGACTTTATTGGCTTTCTATGTAAACCAAGGAATACAGCCTCTTTTCTCCTCTATTTTCTCCACTACACTTGTTAGGACCAAACGGAAGCCAGGACAGACACTCAGGGGCAGGCTAGGCCTGAGAAAAGCTGAGGCTCTGGGAACTCCCGCAGGCAGTGTAGCTCGACCAATCAGAAAAATCCCCGTAGCCCCCGCCCGCGCCAGACCCGAGCCAATCCAGATAGGGATGCAAGGTTTAAAAGTCCCACACGCACATATGGTTTAACCAATCAGCTATGCTGTTACAGAAACAAAGAACCATCTGTATAAAAGTATATGTGATTCAGAGCTCAGGGCCTTTGTTGGATTCCACTGTGCTGGATGAAACCTAGGCCCTGGCTCGAGCTAGTAATAAACCCCTTTATGCTTTTGCATTGCTGTGGACATCTTATTCTCTCAGTTTTGGGGATTCGGACTCTGGGCATAACACACTATTCTTTCCTAATCTTTCTTTATATCTCTAAATAAATAAGTCTCTCCTTGCTGATGCTGTCCCCGCTTCAAATTCCCTGGATCCACCGGGGCTGGACCCCAGCACCAGTGGTCATGTATGGATGCATGGATGTATGGATGTGAGAGTTGGACTGTGAAGAAAGCTAAGCACCAAAGAATTGATGCTTTTGAACTGTGGTGTTGGAGAAGACTCTTGAGAGTCCCTTGGATTGCAAGGAGATCACACCAGTCCATTCTGAAGGAGATCAGCCCTGGGATTTCTTTGGAAGAAATGATGCTAAAGCTGAAACTCCAGTACTTTGGCCACCTCATGCGAAGAGTTGACTCATTGGAAAAGATTCTGATGCTGGGAGGGATTGGGGGCAGGAGGAGAAGGGGACAACAGAGGATGAGATGGCTGGATGGCATCACTGACTCGACGGACATGAGTCTGAGTGAACTCCAGGAGTTGGTGATGGACAGGGAGGCCTGGAGTGCTGTGATTCATGGGGTCGTAAAGAGTCGGACACAACTGGGCAACTGAACTGAACTGAACTGAACTGAATCTGATGCATGAAGATTGATTGAAATGTATCATTAATTTACCAATGACTTTGTGCATTTTTGTGGAGTTTATTGAACATTTGTATTTCTTTTATGTAACGTGCTTTTCATACCTATTGCTAACTTTTCTACTGGAGTGTTTTCTTTTTCCTATTGATTCATAATGATATTAATCCTTTATTAATATAATATAGATATATTACTAGGCTGTGGGTTGTTCATTAATGCTGTTTCTTTGTGTACAGATGTTTTTAGTTTTTATATATTTAAATGTGACTATTTTCCTTTAGGACTTTAATATTTTATATCTTTGATACGACTTCTTCACCCCAAGCTTATGAATGTCTTCATGTCTTTTCTACATTTTTATCTGATAATTTCATGGGGCTTCCCAGGTAATAGAGTCTCTTGCCAGTGCAGGAGATGTGGGTTTAACCCCTGGGTCAGGGAGATCCCCTGGAGCAGGAAATGACAACCCACTCTAATACTCTTGCCTGGAGAATTCCATGGACAGTGGAACCTGGTGTGTTATAGTCCATGGGGTCACAGAGTCGGACGTAATTGAGCATGCATGCATGCATGTGTCTGATACTTTTATATCTTTTGTATATAGCATAAGGTATGTATCTAAATATTTCTCTCAAAATGGACAACTAATTACCTCAACTATATTTTTTCAAAATAAATAACTGAACTTCACCCTGTGTTGAAAGGTAATTCAATATCTTCCAACTAATTTACCATCTTTATCATTGATAGCAACTAGTATTTACATAGTTCTGACCATATTCTTCTAAGTTCTGGCCAAGCACTCTTCTAAGGGCTTTATGTATATCAATGTATTTAATCTTCACAACAATCATAAGATGCAGGTGACATGCTGCTGCTGCTAAGTCAATTCAGTTGTGTCCGACTCTGTGCGACCCCATAGATGGCAGCCCACCAGGCTCTCCCGTCCCTGGGATTTTCCAGGCAAGAACACTGGAGTGGGTTGCCATTTCCTTCTCCAGTGTATGAAAGGGTAAAGAGAAGGGGAAGTCGCTCAGTTGTGTCCGACTCTTCGCGACCCCATGGACTGCAGCCTACCAGGCTCCTCCGCCCATGAGATTTCCCAGGCAAGAGTACTGGAGTGGGGTGCCATTGTAATCCTTATTTTACAAATAAGGAAACTGAGGAATAGAAAGTGTAATTAACTTTCCTAAGAATGCACAGCTACTTTGTGGCCTGGCTTGTGATTCAGAGTTTTTAACTATTATATAAAATAGCAGTGTATACCCCTATTTCTAAGTTCTAGTCAACCTTATTAATCAATATCTGTCTGTATCTGTACCAACCCTATACTTTCACAATTATATTTTCAAAAATGTTTTAATTTCTAAAAGAAGTTTCTCCCATTTATTTTTTCTTAGAATTTTCCAGGTAATTACTACCATTTGATCTACAGAATGAACTTGTTAAGTCTAACAAGAATGATGAGGATTGTATTACATTTCTAAATTAACTTGGGAAAGATTAATATCTCAAAAATATTGTATATTTAGGAAGGGGCTATCTATCTGCATCTATTGAATCTTATTACATCTTTTTTCCTATAGTTTTATAGTTTCCAACAGATGAATCTTATATTTTTGTTATTGAGAATGGATTCCATTCTCTCTGTTTTATTCTTTAATATATTGTCAATAATACATAGGAAAGCACTGGTTTTTTCCTATACTAATTTTGTATATAGTCATCACACTGAAATCTTTACTGCTGCTGCTGCTGCTAAGTTGCTTCAGTCATGTCCGACTCTGTGCGACCCCAGAGACGGCAGCCCACCAGGTTCCCCCATCCCTGGGATTCTCCAGGCAAGAACACTGGAGTGGATTGCCATTTCATAATCTTTTATGCAAATAATTATATTTGTGTCTTTGTCTTATAGTGGGTATATATATATACACACACATATATATATTATTCTTTTTGCCTTACTGCATTACAGTCTGATTCCACTTAAAGAGTAATAATGCTAGGAGCTAATTTATCTTATTTCTAATATTAGCAGGAATGTTTCTTATGTTTTACATTAAATATGATATTTGCTTTTGGTATATGCTAACCTTTACTAAAGGAAGTTTCCTTCTATTGATCACTTGCCAAGACTTATTGTTTACTTGTTTTTAATCAAGCGTAATTGTTGTATTTCAACAAATATATCTTTGCTCATACTGAAATGTCATGAAATTTTCCTCCTTTGATCTATCTACTTAGTGAATTTCAGTAATGGATTCCTTGTGTTGAGTTATCCTTGAATTAATTGTATTTACATGTGCCAAGAGCTATGAATACACATTTAAGACTGTTGTATCTTCTCAACAAACTGACTTTTCTATTGTGAAATTTGTTAATAGGAACATCTAGTGCATTTGCATTGAACATAATTATTAATTTGGCTTAATGGGCTTAATTCTGCCATCTTGCAATTAGTTTTTTATTTGCCCCATCTCATGTTTGTTTCTTTGTTGGTTCTTTTCTGCTTTCTTAGGCCAATAAAATACTTGTATTACTCCATTTTATTGCCTCTTTTTCTTTCTCTCTCTCCTTTTCTTTCTGTATATGGATGTGTATACTAGTGATTGCTCTTAGGATTATAGTACACATCCTTTACTTATCATAGGCTAGTTCTAATTAATATTATACTATTTCATGTAGAATATAAGAATCTTCCAACAATAGAACTCCATTTATCCCATTCGACTCTTAACACTACTATCATATTCATCACTGCATATGTTAGAAATGCTAAAGCACAGTTATTATTTTTGCTTGAATCAATCAATTATCTTTTTAAAATTTTTTTAAAAATAAAATATATTTCATTTACCATTTTCAACAATCTTTATTTCTTCTTATAATTCTAAGTTTTATCCTCACCCCAGTGAACTTTCTTTAGCACTTCTTTTAGTGTGTGACGACTATAAACAAAGTCTTTCAGTTTAGAGTCATCTGAAAAATATGTCCTCCCTGTCCTTCATCATCTCCCAAAGTTTGCCCAAATTCATGTCCATTGTATCAGTGAGGCCATCCAGTCGTCTCATTCTCTGATGGCCCCTTCTCCTTCTGCCCTCAATCTATCCTAACATCAGGGACTTTTCCAAAGAGCTGGCTGTTTGCGTCAGGTGACCAAAACACTGGAGCTTCAGCATCAGTCCTTCCAATGAGTATTCAGAGTTGATTTCCCTTAAGATTGACTGGTTTGATCTCCTTGCTGTCCAAGGGACTCTCAGGAGTCATCTCCAGCACCACAGCTCAATACTTTTTAATTGATACTTTCCTAACTCCAAAATTTTAGTTAGCTCAAGATCTTTCTTTTGCTTGTTTTTTGTCTTTATTATGGGTCCCATTTTCCTACTCCTTTGCACATGTAGTAATGTTTTTATTGAATATTGCATGTTATGGACAATATAGTGTAGAGCATCTGGTTTATGCTGTCTCTCTTTTAAAGGTACAACTTTTTTTTCTGGCCAGCAACTACATAGCTGGATAATTCTCCTGATTCATTGGGCTTCATTTTATGCTTTGTTTGGGCAAGTATATATTCATTTGACTTAACTATAGGATATGGTCTTATTCCTGGTTCCTAAAGAGTGGCCTTTCTAAGATCTCAGTTTAATGACTGATGTGCTCAGTGAAGTTTTTCCACTATGACTGGACCAAAACTTCAATGTCTTTTAGCACTGCATAATCTCTGGCATTTCTATTCATTTCTTAACTCCACATCAGCTGCTGTCTTGTTGGATCTCGGGTTCTTGCAGAATCTTAGTATAAGTCTCAGACCAGCTCTTAGTCAAAGAGCTATAGAGAATCTGTGCACTGACTTCTGAGACCTTAATCTGTACAGCTTACTTCTCTCAGAAATCCTATTCTGCTAATTCCAGCTACCTTTACAACCTCTCTGTTTTAATTTCTACCTCCTCATCTCAGTGAGACTGATGTTTTTCACTTGGGCTTCATAACTCTGTGCCACATTCAAGGAAGTGCCCATAGACATAAAACAAGGTTGAATGTCGTGCTTATCTCATGACATCTGGACTTTACAGGACTCTAGTCCTGCACTGCTTATTATCCAATGCCTATTAATAAAAAGAGCCACCACATATTTTGTTCAGCTTTAAAATGGAAGAGTAAATTCAACAGCAGTTACTCCATGACAGCCTGGAAGTACACGTCTAATAGAGGAAACTCTTATTGTTTTACTCCTTGTATCTTATTTCATCAGTTCTTTTTATTTTATTTTTTGCTACTACCCCACTAAACACATTCACATATACACCTACACTTTGGCACTTTTAGAATAATGATGGTTTTTTTAGAATAATAATGGTTATTAGAATAATAATGGTTTATTATTTTAGAATAATAGTGGTTTTTTTCTCTAACAGCCTCATTGAATATTGATTTTGCTTAAAAAAACTTTTAAAGATATTTTAATTTATTCTCTATCAATATCAATGTCAAATTTACAGTTACAAATATGGATCCTCCTTGTTTGACATTGAAACTTTACCATATTTTACTTTCTCTTTTCCACCTCTCTCCTCACCTAATATTTCTAGGGAAATTTTCTTTTATAGTATACGTTTGTCTTTTTAAAATTGCTTGTTATAAATTGACTTAGTTTCACAACCACATTAAAAACAATTCTTTAGACTTAAATCTAAGGTTTTATTGCTCACTGCACTTTTTTCTAAAAACACAGCTTCATCTTTATTAAATTCTACATTTTGATGATTTTTTTCTTTAAGGTCTACTTTAAGTTACATTTTTTCCAAAAAGCACACATGAATCATATAATTACTAAATTCTTAAAAATCTGAACCAGACTTTCATTTGGCTTTGCATTTAGATAATGGCTTGGTTCAGTCTATAATTCTTAGAACATAATTCTTTTGCTTCAGAAGTCTTTACGTTCTCTCTGAGGTTTTCTGGCATTAGTGTTGCAAATAAGAAAACTAATGTCATGTTTTTGGTGACTCCCCCCCCCCCCCTTTTTTTTTTTTACAGTTGGCTGCTTCCAGCATTTTCTCTTTATCCAGGACATGGAAAACCATCTGAATATGATTCCTTTTCATTATATCTGCCCAGTCTTTGGTAAGCTTTCTCCATGTAAACAATGAATCCATCAACTCTGAAATTATTTTTAATTATTGTTTTTCATTCATTCATACTATTTTCTCTTTCTGGAACTCCTGGACCAATATTGCTTCTCCTGCTTCAAGTTTTTCTGCCTCTCAACTTTTCTCTTGAATTTCCAGCTGTCAGAGTTCTAGAAGAATGTCCCATAGTTGCTTTTTCTTTTCTCCTTCCATTTATTTATTTGGCTTCTTCAGGTCTCAGTTGTGGCATGTGGGATCCTCGTCGTGGCACACCAACTCTCTAGTTGTGGCACATGGGCTCAACAGTTGTGGCACACAGGCTCTCAAGTGGCTTCTCACTGGCTCTAGAGTACATGGGCTTCAGTAGTCATGGAATGTGAGCTCAGGTGCTCTGAGTCATGTAGGATCTTAGATTCCTGACCAGGGATCGAGTACACATCTCCTTTATTAAAAGGTGAATTCTTAACCACTGGACCACCAGGGAAGTCCCAGTTACTCTTCTTTTTTATTTCTTGATTTTTACTTTAGTTTTTAAACAAAATTAATACATGATGCTTTTGAACCTAAGGAAATTGGCTCCCCCACCCTCAGGTTCTTCCCTTTATTCTACAGCATCTCTGTTTTACTAGAGGGTGTTTAATCTGAGTGCTCAACATTTGATTCCCTTCATTTGAACTACCGAATACCTCAATTTCCCTGACAATTTTTCTCTTAGAGAGGAAGAATTCGTTTTTCCAAGATGTACCCCCAAAATGTGAACAGTGGATCACCAGTGATCCCCTCATTCACTCCTCCCTGTGCTATTTCCATCTCTGACTGTTAAGCTTCATAGATGCAGGTGAGAAGTTTCTGATCATATCACACAATGATCTTTTTATAGCTCTTTTACATCCCTTGGGTTGTTTCTTTATGAAACAGGAAAGAAGAAAACAGCAAACATGTAATTAGGATATCATCTTTGTCACAGCAGTTTCTATTTATTTTCCTATACTGTGACAAGAAAATTTTATATTTGTTTCCCACTTAAAATTCTTTAAAAGAAAAGTTGGATATATTCCACGCTCCTTCCTTATAGACAAGAGAGAAGGTTGTTCTGTTTCCAACAATCTCATGAAAAAAGTCTCTTGTGAAGAGGAAGAGGGAAGACATTTTTAAACTACTTTCCTCCCACTGAAAACACTTTGACATGCTTTCCTTGAAACCATCTTTACAATCTTGAATTTACTGTGGACTTCTATGTGCAACAGCCTAAACAAGGATAGGGAAATATGTCCATGAAAGTTAACCTCTCCTGAATACAACAATGAAGTAGAAAAAACACTGGGAACATCTGTATTTTATCCTGCCAATATGTTCTCTCCTTTTCTGGAAGCACAGGATGTCTTTACTCTGTCAGCTGCAAAAATATTATCTCTCTGCAGGAATGAAACAAGTGTGGAATATATATTATGCTACCACATTACATGCATACCTAAGCAGAAAACAAAGAAAATAACCATTTAATATATAACTCAATTTTGCCTCCAGGGACAGATAAAAATTTTTATTATAATACTCAAATGGTACAGTACATAAATATACATTGGAAATGTGATAGGGCCAACCTAGGCTCTTTTGGCCAGATGCTAGTGGCTAAAAATTTATCCTCTAACCTCATCCTAATCTTTTTCCCTCTTACAGACATGAAGTAGGCTATATGTTTTATGAGGGCCAGGAATTTGGGGCAACGAAGACCAAAACACATCACCATTGTTCAGCAGATCATTAATTTCTAAATGTCTGTGGAAAATTACTATTGACTGATATCTTTCAGTTTCATTTCAAACATAATACCTTATACTGTTTACTTGAATAAAGAATATAGTTAAAAGAAAACAGTAACTAAACTGGTGTTTAATAACTTCAGATGATTCTAGCATGCATTGGAGAAGGAAATGGCAACCCCCTCCAGAATTCTTGCCTGGAGAGTCCCAGGGACAGAGGAGCCTGGTGGGCTGCCGTCTATGGGGTCGCACAGGGTTGGACATGACTGAAGCAACTTGGCAGCAGCAGCAGCAGCAGTGATGTTTATCCATTTTTAATTCAATAACTTTTCATTTGGAATCTTAACTTTAATGAGCATTCTGCTGGCAGCTGCTTTATTTAAGACTCGAGCTTATACAAACAAAAATAAGAGAGGCTTTTACCTAGATTACAATTTACAGTTAACTTCTGCAGATCACACAACTCACTTGAATGTATAAATCTCTACAATTCCATTATACATGTTTCTTAAAAGTCTGAAATGCTTTTAACCAGAGAAGAGGTTAATCAGGAAGAGGTATTCTCGATCAGGAATCTTGATGTTGCTCAGTTATTTGCAACATGTTGGAAATGGCTCTTCTAACACTGGTTCTGTCTTTGAAAGCAAAGGTGTTCAGCAAAGAAACTATAGCCTCTGGGATCATCAGGGCTTCCCTCTGAGATGATGTCCAGTCTTGCACTAACATTGCCTCCCGGGAGCAATTCAAAGCTATCACGCTCTTAATACAGCAAATAACTGTGCTGCATTCCCTTCATATTTTATAAAAGTCTTCATAAAAACAATGACTTCATCATCAGTCATAGTTCAACTTTTCACAGGGCTCAAAAATTAGTCCTTGGGCCATGTGGGAGATAGCACCAAGTAACGCCTCACCACCTGACCCTCTCCCCAGGGTCTTAGAACACAACATCTCTTTAAACCAAAAAAGAAAAAGTGAGGTCACCCAAGCAGACACCCAGGCAGACTCCAGATCCCAGTTTCTGCTCAGCCAGAGCTCCTTTCTTCACTTGTAAATACTTAAAGATCACCGCCTCGTCAAGGAACAACCTGCTATTGCTCCATGAACATCCTACTGGCATGCGTACCTGAAAATTAAGCTAGCAGAGAGGAAAGCAAGTGAGGAGATGAGGAGAGGCCCCCATCCTCCTCGCCTGAGCCCTCAACCAGCAGTCACCTTTGGTCTCCCAGTTGCATGTGCCAGTAAATTCTCATTTTTGTTTAAGTCAGTTACAATTTGGATTTATATCACTTGCAATTGAAATAATCTTGACTAATATACTAATAATTATCAAATTCATTGGGCTATGTAAATATCATTGCCTTGGGAACTTGAAACAACAAATTCCAGAGATTTCCAACCATGAAAGCTACAGCTTGATGAGTGATTTAATTAAACATGTACATATAGATCACTCCCCAAGCTACATACGTAGAAATAGGAGAGACAAAAGATCACTCCCCAAGCTACATACGTAGAAATAAGGAGAGACAAATCTAAAGGAGATAGGGAAAAAACAAAAAACAAAAAAACACTTTTGCGTTTTGAAACAATGTATTAAGGAGAAGACATGTGCCCAATGTCTAGGACTGGGAAGATAAATGATTCCATTTTATGTTGTTATTAAATTGTATTACTCTTCATTAAATTTAAATGCATTTAGAGGAATTAAGCTTATCAAAAACTTGGCAGTGTAATATAAGCGACGATTCTTTGTTTATTTGACAACATCCTCCAGTGAGTTGATTCACAATTTTAATTTTGGAAGACAGTATTTCTTTGACGCGGACTGACAGAATGATGTGAACTGCTCCATCATTTTGCATGAAGTCATATTGACTGTGAAAGGAAACAGGGGCCAAGTGACTTAACCAATTTTTCAAGAAGCATTATGAAAGTAATGTTTCTATATTGTCAGAGAGATCACATCAAATTAAGAACCGAAATTAAACCAGGAGACAGTCTCCTACCCTTTTGAAGATAAGCACAATGGAATTCTATAAAAGGAAAAATTCTAAATATTCCTAGGGGAAAAAACTATTTTGAAAAATATATTTAAAAATCATATATCAATACCAAGCATCTATTTTGGACATAATGGTAAACAAAACAAGTACATGAGATAACTTGCAGCCTAGGGAGAAAGAGAGCATTAGTCCAATCACAGAGAATTATAATTTCAATTGGGATAAATGTTACCAGAGAAATGTACTTACTAGCATAGGAGACAACACTCTAAACAGACAGACCAAGGATGGATTTCATGAAGGAGTGATATCTGAAGAATGAATAAACACTAAGTAGGTAAAGAGAGAAAAGGGCATTCCAGTGAGAGGGACGAGCCTCTCCGTAAGAGTACAGAGGGCAGGGTAAAAATCGGAGGGCTGAAAGGACTGTGCACCCAGAACCTAGGGGAAAGAGGTGAAGAGGGAGGCAGGGCAGACAGAGAAGGAATGCTTTAAAGTGCTAGTCGCTCAGTCATGTCCCACTCTTAGTGACCCCATGGACTACAGAATGCCAGGCTCCTCTGTGCATGGAATTTTCCAGGCAAGAATACTGGAGTGGGCAGGTAGCCATTCTCTTTCTCCAGAGGATTTTCCCAGCCCAGGGATTGAACCCCGTCTCCTATATTGTAGGCAGATTCTTTACCATCTGGAGCTACCAGGGAAGTCTGTTAGAAGTGGTAAGTTTCCTCCTAAAACAATGGACAGAACTTGAAGGGTTTTAAGTGGAGCCTGGAAAGATCAATTTTGCATTAAAAAAAAAAATCCTTTTGGCTTCAGGCTGAATGATAAAAATGGGAGGTGGAGTTGGGATGCTGGCAAGGGAAAATGGTAGCTGGGCTGGGTAAGAGTGGGGATGAGGTCAAAATGCAGAAAAGCAGAGACAGAATCTGTCGTGGCAGTTTACTTTCATCTTGTACTGAGAATCAGCACCATGAAATCTGACTGAAACAGTAGGGAAGATTTCAAATATATAAAGAAAAGTAGACAGAGTAATATAATGAACCTCTCTGGACTCAACACTTAGCTCCAAGTCTGGGCTAATCTTAGCTCCAAGTCTGACCTATACCCCGACTCATTTTTCTACTCTTATATATATATATATATTTTTTAATTATGAACATTTCAAACCATCAGAAAAGTTGTGAGAACAGTATAACACCAATTTATCATTAATCTAGATTCACTAATTGTTAATATTTTGTTAACTTGTTCTACATATGTGTGGTGGTGGTGTTGTTTAGTTGCCAAGTCGTGTCTGACTCTTGGTGACCCCATGGACTATAGCCCATCAAGCTCCTCTGCCCATGGGATTTTCCAGATAAGAATACTGGCAGGAGTTGCCATTTCCTTCTCCAGGGGATCTTCCTAACCCAGAGATGGAACTTGTGTCTCCTACATGGGCAGGTGGATTCTTTACCCTGGAGCCACCCGGGAAACCCATTTAATATACAGTTCATATTTTTAAAACATCCTATTTGTCCTAATAACCTCCTCTATAGCTGGTCTTACTCCTGATTCAGAATCCAAACAAGGATTATGCACTGCATTTTATGGCTCTGCTTCTCTATCTTCCAATCTTAAACAGTTCCTCAGCCTTTTTGTCTGTCTTAACACTGATGTCTTTGAAGAATCCAGGCCAGCTACTTTGCAGGCTGTCCTTTAATGTGGGTCTGTTTCCCCATGATTAGATTCAGGTGACACATTTGGCAGTACCATCACATAGGTGGTATTGTGTCCTTCTCCGTGTATCACATCAGGAGCCATATGATGTCAGTTGTACCACCATTAATGATGGTTCTTTCACTTTTTCAACAGGTTGAATTCATATCCTGTAGACATAATCCATTACTGAGGAAACCAGACAAGCACTGCAAAATATAATTTCTATTTCCCTGTGAGCATCTTAATGCCAAGAGACATTAACATAGGTCATTTATAAAGACAAAGCTTTGTCAGTTTTATTCACGGAAGGTGAATATAGATCATAAATAGACACTGACTGGGAATGAATATCCTGCAGCAATTAGAAGTCAGCACACTTGGGAAGCTGGAATCCTAAGAAGAAAGAAAGTGCGGAGGTGAAGTATGTGGCCAGAAACCAGACTGTCGGGGATGTGATCCTGGTCATGCTGCTCACCGCCTGTGTGACTTTGGACAAGTGACCTGCACTTTATGGATGTACTTCCACATCTGTAACATGCGAGATCAGAGAACCTATCTTCTACAGCTGATGTGGGCACTGAGTTGCTACATATGCAGTGTCTGACACAACAAGCTCTCAGCGGTGTGATGGTGATGCTTCCAGTGCAGAACCACTAAACTCCCTTATTGACTCAAGGAAAACCTAGGTCTTCTTTATTTAAAAAAAAAAAAAAATACTGCCTGGAAGTTGGACTCTGTTAGAAATATAATATAGCAAAATGGCAACATGTTTGCATAAAATCACTAACATCACCATCTAATGGGACTACTTAGAGCAAAAGAGTTTGATTTTTAACCATCAGCTAACAAGCTCTTTCGGAGAAGGCAATGGCACCCCACTCCAGTACTCTTGCCTGGAAAATCCCATGGACAGAGGAGCCTGGTAGGCTGCGGTCCATGGGGTCGCTAAGAGTCGGACACAATAGAGCGACTTCACTTTCACTTTTCACTTTCATGCATTGGAGAAGGAAATAACAACCCACTCCAGTGTTTTTGCCTGGAGAATCCCAGGGACGGGGGAGCCTGGTGGGCTGCTGTCTATGGGGTTGCACAGAGTCAGACACGACTGAAGCTACTTAGCAGCAGCAGCAACAAGCTCTATTATTTCCCAAATAAGAAATGGTAACCTTAACAGTGAAATGTGCCCAGTGACATTTCCCACTGAAGATTTTATTACCTGCTGTTCATTAGTGATATGTATGTGACCTGTCCAGTGAGTGAGTATACATATAATATTCACACTTCCATGGAAAGATTTAAATCACAACTAGAAAAAGGCCTGCTCAGAGATTTAGTCAAGGATCCAGCCTAGTCTCAGAAATCACTTCTTAAACCTTTCAATTACAACTTGGTTGTAAATTTTCCAAGGTATTTTTCTGCTTAGGGAAGGCAACCACACATTTACCCACTATCTATTACACCTCAACCCCTCTCCACTTACCAACACCCCAAACATATACAGTATGCCTTCTTTTTATTCTTCATTATCTTTTATTTTTTTTTCAGCTGACTCTATTTGTCAACATTAAATAACTTCCATCATAGGCATAAATTTTACAGTCACAAAAGCTAAAGTTACAAACATAAACCTCCCTTTATTTCTTCAAAACTGACTTAGCTCACAAGCCTCCATTTCCACAGATGGGAGAATACCTAACTTTGTCAATTTAAAGAAAACTCAGACATTTCTGGGTTTTCTCAGTTTCTTTGGATAAATCCACTCTTTCTTGTTTCCTTCTGTTCTTTCCATCGATCCTATCAATGTGGGGATAGGTGGTCATAACTATAAGCGAGGGGCAGCACATAAGGCAGAGAAGAGGGAGCTCAGCCTAGAAGAGAACAGTAAGGGTCCAATCACAGGATCAATGAGAGTGATAGGGGAGAAGAGTGAATATAAAAAAGCACAAAGGGAGCAGACAGAACAAAAACTCAGCCACAAGGGGCCAGAGACAGCTTCTGAGAGGAAGCAATTTTTAAAGCAGGGTAAGTAGGAGTTAGCTGGTTTGAGAAGAGGGGGAAGGAATTCACAGGAACCACTGATTAAAGTGTGGAATCAGGGAAACTGTGACATGCTTGGGAAAGGCAAGCAGCTCCCTGTGACTGGAGCACAAGGAAGGTTTGATAGAGCAGGGAAGAGATAAATATAGAGAGGGGAACAGAGGTGTACCTCAAGACAAGGAATGGGGATTGTATGGAGTCGGGAAACTGGACATGAAGTCCTCATTGGCCTGATGCCTGGTTTTGTAAACAGAGTTTGGCTGGACACAGTCATGCTCATTTGTTTACATAATATTCACGCTGCTTTCATACTACACCATCAGAGCCAAGGGCTTCTGATAGATGACATACAGCCATCAGGGCCTGAAATAGTTATCTTCCATTCCTTTACATAAAAGGTTTGCTGACCCTGCTCCAATCCACTCGAGAAATATATGCATCCTCTTTATTGTTTTTGCATACATCATCTTTATTCTTTTTTTTATTGAAGCCTAATTGTTGTACAGAGACATTACTTTGCCAACAAAGGTCCATCTCATCAAGGCTATGGTCTTTCCAGCAGTCATGTATGGATGTGAGAGTTGGACTATATAAAGAAAGCTGAGCACCGAAGAATTGATGCTTTTGAACTGTGGTGTTGGAGAAGACTCGTGAGAGTCCCTTGGACTGCAAGGAGATCCAACCAGTCCATCCTAAAAGAGATCAGTCCTGAGTGTTTATTGGAAGGACTGATGTTGAAGCTGAAACTCCAATACTTTGGCCACCTCATGTGAAGAGCTGACTCATTGGAAAAGACCCTGATGCTGGGAAAGATTGAAGGCAGGAGGAGAAGGTGCTTCACAATTCTGAAACTCCATTTAAAGTTATTATAAAATATTGACTATATTCCCATATTGTACAATATATTCTTGTAGTTTATTTTATACCTAATAGTTTGTACCTCTTACACCCTTACTCCTTTACTGCCCCTCCCCCTCCCCACTGGTAGCCACTAGTTTGTTCTGTCTATGAGTTTGCTTCTTTTTTATTATATTCACTAGTATGTTGTATTTTCAAAATTTCCCATATAAGTGGTATCATACAGTATGTCTTTCCCTGATTGACTTTATTTCACTTAGCATAATGCCTTCCAAGGCCATCCATGTCGATGCAAATGGCAAGATTTTGTTCTTTTTACGGCTGAGTAGTGTTCTGTTGTGTGTAGAGATACCACATCTTCTTCATCCGTTCATCTGTTGATGGATACTTAGGCTGCTTCCATGTCTTGGCAACTGTAAACAATGCTACTGTGAACACTGGGATGCATGTATCTTTTCAAATTAGTGTCTTGTTTTGTTTTTCATATATACCCAGGAGTGGAATTGCTGGATCATGTGGTAATTCTATTTTTAGTTTTCTGAGAAACCTCCATACTGTTTTCCACCATGGCTGCACTAACTTACATTCCTGCCAACCATATTTGAGAGTTCCCTTTCTCCACATCCTCGCCAAAAGTCATTGTTTGTGTTCTTTTGGATGATAGCCATTCTGACAGGTGTGAGGTGCTATCTCCTGGTAGTTTTGATTCGCATTTCCCTGATGATTAGCAATGTTGATCATCTTTTCATGAGCCTGTTAGCCATCTGCATTTCCTCCTTGGAAAGATGTCTATGCAGTTCTTCTACCATTTTTTAACTGGGTTATTTTTTGCTGTTGAGTTGTATGAGTTGCTTTTATGTGTTAGATATTAATCCCATATCTGTCATGCTATTTGCAAATATTTTCTCCCATTTGGTAGGTTGTCTTCATTTTGTTGATGGTTTCCTTTGCTGTATGTACCTTCTTTAAAAAATTTCTCAAAGGCCTGAAGTGCCACTCAGATATCTTCTGTGTATTGATACTTATATTTGTCAAACCTAAAACTAGCTGTAAGCATTTCATACTTATTGCTCATAACTATATAAATTTGCATATTAAATTTAAGCAAAATTGACATTCAAATGAATGGTATTAATTCAATACGACAGATAACATCTTTCATATGAAAACAAATTTCCACTCCTAACATGGGACTGGCTGCTGAGTACAGGTTCTTTTGAATTTAGCAACTTAAACTACTTGGACCACATGATGGTCTTCCACACTTAAACTAGGATAAACCTTTTAATATAACAAAGGACAGTGACTTCATTGAATTTCATCTGTCCCAAAAGCTTCATTTTGGTCAACAAAGTCCCTCTGCTTCCTTTTTTGTGTTGTTGTTGATAATTACAGTAATACTCATTGGTACAATAAAAATACTCATGCAGGGACTAAAATCTATTGGCAGTACTCATTTCTAAGACAGCCATTCAGGTGATCCACAATTGCATATATTGTTTCAATGTCATCTAGATAAAATCAAAGTAATTTTTAAAATAGCACAGAGAGCTACAGATTCTGGAGTACATGGAAGGCTAATGAAGAAATCTAACAGATATTTATTGTGGCAACAATATAGCTAAAAGCAGCTAGTCTGAACTAGGTGACCCCAAGAGATGGCAGTGGGTTAGAGAAAAGAGGGCAAAGAGGAGAATTTTCAGTACCCTATCTGGTCAAGACTCTAACATCAAATGGTTGTGGGGAGAAGGGAATTCGAGGGAGGATATAGGAATGATTTTCAGGTTCCTGGCCTGGACATGGGCATTCATCAAGATGAACAAACACAGAAGAGGTGGAATTTTGTGAAGAAAAGACAATGTGTTCAACTCGGGCATGTTGAAACTAAGGCACCTGTGAAACTAAGTCTTTTTCCTAAATGGAGTTAGGTATATCAGACTACACAGTCATTAGTGAGCACTGGCTCAGACTACAAGATCTAGCTAGAAATAAGTGGCTGCTGAAGTATTTATGTAGTTGTGCTGTACCACACATACAGAAGTAGAGAGTGAGAGCAGAGAAAAGCACTAAAAGACGCTCAGTAACGAATTGTCTATTAGAGGCAGTTGTATAAATAACCACATATATGCATCCACAAATATTATCAATTCAGGATGACCTAGGCTGATGGAGGGAAACTGTAATATGCATATTATGAACCACCAACACAAAAATCACTATGCCTTTGGGTGGGTACACAGAAGACAGAAGAGTTTGCAAAAGATTTACTTTTGTTTGCTGAAAGTTGGTTTGCTCTTCCAGAAGGCACACTAACTTGAATAAAAGGGCAAAATGGTATGGAATGTGGCAGTGACTGCTAGTTACCCACTCAGCATTATCCCCCGCTTCTTTCCTAACAGATCCTAATTTTTCTCAAGGTTTTAGTGTGCCCAGGGGAGAACTGCATTCCCCAGCTTGCTTTGCACCTATGAATGGCCAAGTGACACTGTTCAGGTGAGTGAAATATAAGTAAACATCAGCAGGTGAAACTTCTGGGAAGGTGTTTTAAATCTATTTAAAAGGTAAATAGATTCGGCTGCCTGAATGCTTTGTCCTTACCCTTCATCCTGCTTGGAAACATCACGTTCAAGGTGGAGTAACAGTGCTGGGACCTTGAGGCCTCAAGGTAAGGATCACTGAGCAGAGATACAGGATGATCCTGGGGGCTTCATGGAGCCCCAGTATCAGCTCTAGACTTCCTACTTCCACATGGAAGTAAGAATAATAAAACCTCTAATTTTTGTCACCATTTTCTATTTCTTGAGGTCTACTGTAATTTCTCTCTACCCAGAAGCCCTTTTTGAAAATGGCCTCAGGTAAAATCTCTTCTTAAACAGCCTTTAAGTTAATATCCAGGGGGGAAAAATGAAGAGTTGATTTTTTAGATACATAGATACAATAGGAAGACTGTCAACCCTGCTATTGGGATATACAAAGCAAGGGGAAATGAGTGTGGGCAGCCAGGCCATGTTAAATAAGTTCCCTCTAAGACTGTGTCTATTCGGAGAAGGCAATGGCACCCCACTCCAGTACTCTTGCGTGGAAAATCCCATGGACAGAGGAGCCTGGAAGGCTGCAGTCCCTGGGGTCGCTGAGGGTCGGACACGACTGAGCAACTTCACTTTCACTTTTCACTTTCATGCATTGGAGGAGGAAATGGCAACCCACTCCAGTGTTCTTGCCTGGAGAATCCCAGGGACGGGGGAGCCTGGTGGGCTGCGGTCTATGGGATTGCACAGAGTCAGACACGACTGAAGCGACTTAGCAGCAGCAGCAGCAGCAGCAAGACTGTGTCTATTAAATCACAAAATTCTAACACCCTCCACACCATGGTTTTATTTTTGGTTTGCATTTTCCCCTCATCCTTAGCATGGTGGAAGGGGGAAAAAAAGAACATAAATATGAATACTATTTCTTACTAACATTCAGCGGCTTCTCACTGTCCACTCAACTTAAGAATATGTAAGGCCAAAAAAAAAAAGGAATATGTAAGACAGTGCCCCGGTTGCTCAGATGGTAAAAAATCCACCTTCAGTGCAGGAGACCTGGGTTTGATTCCTGGGCCAGTAAGATTCCCTGGAGAAGGGAATGGCAATCCACTCCATTATTCTTGCCTGGAGAATTCCATTGACAGAGGAGCCTGGCAGCCCATGGGGGTGCAGAGCTGGATACGACTGAGCAACTAACACACACACACAAGATAGGGGGAAGTTGCTGTATAATACAGGAACTCAGCCTGGTTCTCTGTGGCACCCTAGACAGGTGGGATGGGGGCTGTAGGGGAGATTCAAGAGGGAGAGGATATATGTATATTTGTGGCTGATTCACACCGTTGTATAGCAGAAACCACCACATTATAAAGCAATTATCCTCCAATATAAAATTTTTTTAATTTAATAAATTTCTAAAAAGAATATGTAAGATAATTTGTTGAACTATTAATTTGTATGACCCCCTATTCTAAGCAAGTAGAAAAGTTAACTGTTGGTACTTCAGGGGAGTTTTGTGGTAGAAGCCTCAAGGTAAACTCACTGCTACTCCTGCCTGCTGTGTGGAGCTTGACTCCTCAAGTGTACTAAGCTGGGGGAGGGAGGCAGAAGCAGGTGCAGCAAAGGAGAAGACAAAACCGGGTACCAGAAAAGTACGGTGGTGTCCACAAACAGTGGGCACCCCTCATGCTCCTGATAGTACCTGGCTGAGGGGACAGGGCCTCCAAGGAGCATGACTGTGTGGTGGAATGAAGGAGGCTATCCCCTGGATGACAGGTTCCCACATAGAGAAATATTCCTGCAGCCCCTAAAGGGCACAGGAAGGGAACCAACGCCACTTCACCGTCTGTGACAGCTTTGACAAGAGGACTAGCATGATGAGCCAAAACACAGGGCCAGTTCCTCTGCTATTTGAGGACCCACAAAAGTTTCTGAGATACTGAGGGAAGGAAAGAGAATCCCCAACGAGAAGATGGAAGTTACTTCCGGTAGCTTCCGGAAGTTACCGGATGGGATAAAGGTTCGGAGGAGTATTGTGCACACTCCATCTTTGATTTAGGAGTCAGTCCTACCGCCAGTAATAGTTCCTTCTACTGGTGTCTCAGCCTGAACACCACAGTCTCCTTGAACTGGTAGTCCCAGACACTGGCTGTTCTCTTGCGTGAATCCTATGCTCGCTAGGCTTTCCTGACTCCAGTTTTGCTCAGATTTTCTGCCCTTGGCCAAAATACATTCACTGGTTTAATAAATGAGTGTCCAGATTTTTCTCCCCTCACTTTCCTTTCACAAAACCCTCTTTGATCCTGAAATGGTAAGTCATAATTTCTTCCTTTTCATCTCCAAATTACTGACTTCTTCTCTTTTTGGAGTATTCACCTCGCACTACCTTGTGCTACAATCTCCTATCTGCTCTCTCATTATACATACCTTTTAAAAAACGTATGGAACATCTATTGTGTACTCCGAGGACAGTGACTGTTTCCCAACTACCTAGCATAGTACCATATTACCAGCAAATAGTTTGTGAGGGCCTGCTATGTCCCAGCCCTGAAAGACTACAATAAACAGAACATAAAGCCTGTCCCTGAGATTCTCCAAGTCTCAGTATCATGCATGGTCAAAGGCTCACAGGTGTGAAAACAATAAATCCGCAATGAGTACTTTTTGATACTGTTTCTTAGGATTTTAAAGCTGCATCCAGCTACTCACAGGAAATTTTAGCAAAAGGGATAAGACAATTTTGTTGGGGAGATAATTTCCAAAATTTCAGAATATGCTTATAATACCTCAGTAGTGGGGGCGGGGGAGGTGGTAACCACTGCACTTACTAGAAATATAAAATAGTAATAAAAGCATCCAAGTATGCTTTAATCAGTCCCATTTTGAGACTAGGTAACTTTTATTTTCAAGATGAATGTGCAAATAAAAATATTATTCTTGAAATATTTGAAATCCATGAAAAATGCTGAGATGAAGGAACTCTTGTCCAAAAGCTACTTGCTTTTCTCAGGGCTTGTTTCCATAGCCTTTCATTCTTTTCTGCTGTCACTGCTGCTCTGGAATTTGCAGTTATGTGTAATAAGACTCCATCACAAATGTTTGTGGGTAAGTCAAGAAATGTTCACTGGGGATCTTGGCACAGGCTGCTTTAGAGACTCAACCCCTGATGTCCCTTCCCACGCTCCTCATCCTGTGCTCCAGCTCTCTTTCCCCTTGCCAATTCTCTGTTCTCCTGACTCTACTAGCTGTTGGGGGCAAACTTTCTGTTTTCAATTTCCCACTCCAGTATTCTTGCCTGGAGAATCCCATGGACAGAGGAGCCTGGTGGGCTACAGTCCATGGGGTCACAAAGAGTCGGACACGAGCAACTAATAGCACCAAAACCATCCTAAGATGAGTAAGAGCTCAATATGTCTAAGGCACAGAGGACCAGTGTGGCCAGAGACAGCCAGCAGGATAGAGAGGGACCCTCTGTGAGTTCAGTAGAGAAGGGTTAGCTCATGGAGGGCTCAGGAGTCACAAGAGGAGTTTAGATTTTAATCTAAGAGTGTAGGAAGTATTCGATGTGCAGAGGAGTGACAGATTCCAATTTTTTTAAGATCACTATGTCTACTGGGTAGAGACTGGAGTTAGGAATACTAATTAGGAGACTGCTGCCTAAATTCAGGAAAGAGAAGGGGAAGGATTTCATAGCTTAGAGTTGGAATTTGCAGGACATAAAGATGGATCCCTTGTGTGAGGTGGGGGAAAGTCACCAAGGTGGATCCTGGATGTTTGGCTTGAAGACTTTTGTTGATGAGGATGCCACTTACTGAGATGGGAAAGCATTCCAAGCCTGTCTTGCCTAACCCTGGTCAATTTGGTCTCTTCAAGTTTGACATGAAGATACTGAAAGAAGCAGAGAGACAGAGGCCTCAGATACTTCTTCAGCACTGAAACAGCATAGCACTATTGGACAATTGGGATATGATATGCTTCCCATTAGGAGAATAACACAAGCTTTGGAACAACAGAGGCCAGAAGCTCCATAAAGCTCCCACAAACCCCATAAAGTCACGCGACTTTGGTAAAAAAAAAAAAAAACGCTCTGTGCCTCATCCTCCTCATTCGAAAAATGGCATCATAAAACTACCTTGCTCACCAGACTGCTGGGAGGGATGACTAATACAATTACCTTAGTCTCCTAGAATATAATGTTGCTGCTGCTAAGTCGCTTTAGTCGTGTCCAACTCTGTGCGACCCCATAGACAGCAGCCCATATGATGGTGCTCAGTTAATTGCACATTCTCCTTTCCTTACAGACTCAAAACTTGTTCCTTCTCTCCTTTCCTCCACTTCACTTTGTAAACATCTGCTGCTGCTAAATTGCTTCAGTCGTGTCCGACTCTGTGCGACCCCATGGACGGCAGCCCACCAGGCTCCCCCATCCCTGGGATTCTCCAGGCAAGAACACTGGAGTGGGTTGCCATTTCCTTCTCCAATGCATGAAAGTGAAAAGTGAAAGTGAAGTCACTCAGTCGTGTCTGACTCTTAGTGACCCCATGGACTGCAGCCTACCAGGTTCCTCCATCCATGGGATTTTCCAGGCAAGAGTACTGGAGTGGGTTCCCATTTCCTTCTCCATTGTAAACATCTACACTCACTGATTTCTCTTCTTTCTTGGATAAACTAATTCCAAGACTGGGGATGCCCAGAGGAGAACTTCACCTGAGTCTTTCCCTGAGGCAGTCACTCACCCTTGACTTTTCTGCCTTCCCACCTGGAAGCTGAGCACTGAAGAAGGAGGGCACCTCATCCAGCTCCAAGCCTTTGGACTCCAAGTTGTCCACATTGGAGTTTTATCATTCCAGCTTAGCTTTGGCTTATTCACCTCTCCCTGCCTTCAAGCTCCAATCTGCTTCCTGATAAACAGGAAGAACTTCAGGAACTGGGTGGGTCAGAAGAAAATGTGATGGAAGGCTTCAGGCTGCTGGTGAAAGAGACTCCCATACCCTGAAATTTCACCAAAATCCCTTTTGGCTGCTGATGGCCATATTACCCACCCTTGGGAAACAATAAGATGGGCACATTGCAAGAAGGGATATGATGGTTTTATGATGGTTTTGGTTAACAAAAACAAAAATTTAAACCACAATAAAAATTCACTCATAAATGGTCATCATCTTTTTTTTTTTTTTGCCTGCACTGCAGGGCTTGTGGGATCTTAGTTCCCTGATCAGGGATTGAACCTAGCCCCTCAGCCATAAAAGCCCAGAGTCTTAACCACTGGACACCTGAGAAATTCCCATACTCATTTTTAAATTTATGCCTCTATTTTTCATTTATCACATTTGCTCATTTTTTCCTTTCAGGAAGAAGCCTATAAAATTGAATTCCCCTACTGCTGCTGCTGCTGCTGCTGCTAACTCGGAGTCAGGCAAAAAAAGAAGTTTTTTTTAAGGTTTCTTGCTGACCAGACAGAAACCCAAGTTATATCTGTAGTTTCTGCTGTGGCAGCTAGAGGGCAGTGCAACTCTCTCTCCCCTCCGGCAGCCGAGCACATTTCTTCCCATCCCCCTTCCAGCCGATGGCCCTGGGGGAAGAGACACAATGGAGGGAAGCATGCGCACACACCGCAGGAACAATGGGGGAACTGACTTGAAAAACACAAGTAGTTCACAGACCGCGTATCTTGGTCCTGCTTCCTCCTCGCTCACACAGCATTAGCTGCTTTCAAACGGACCCAACTCACTCTTCACATTCCCTCAGCCTCTTTCTACATCCCCTGCCTACATCCAGTTCTTCAAATTCTTCACACGTGAGCTCATCTCAGCCTCACCCTTGTCTGCTCACACACAGACTCACTCAGCACCTCCCTGAATATTCTGAGACCTGCAACTCTTTGTTCCTTTCCAGCTCAGTGCTGGCCCCAGGGCCTGTGACCCTGACTGGGAGAGGTGACTGTACTCTTGTGAAGTCTTGGCGTGTGACAATGGGCAGACCAAGTGGCAGAGCCTAATTCCGGAGCCAAGGCTGCTACAGGGACGCCCAGCCCCACAGGTGGGGAGGGTGTAACAGGTGAGTGACCTACCCAGTGACTGCTGGCAGAGAGTGAGGGAGCTGAACGCATGAACGCGTGAGTGCCCTAGGTACCATCACAGGTCACAGAAGAAACAGGAGCAGCTGGTTTTTGTGGGCAGGGTCAGGCGCTGAATTGGAGCAGGGGTAAGGGAAGCCACAATAGCATTGTCTTACATACACAGAGGCTTTCTGCTTTTCAAACTCAGGTACAGAGACTCTGGTATATCTATTATTTCATGTGAGGAGAGCATATTACAATCCCCTCCGTATAAGCGAGAAAACAGCTCATATGAAGGTTAAGCTGCCTGTTCCAATCAGAGAGACATTCATAACAGCTCAGCTAGATTCCACAGCTAGGCTTAGCACTTTACCCAAAACATCACTGACCTGTATAAAATAAAGCACACTTATCATGTGGGACAGCATCCCCGACAGGGGTTAGCGAGGTGAAGGTCAGTCTTCTCACCATTTCAAATACTTGAGACCCCTACACCAAGGTCTTTTAACATGTTCAGGTACTCCACGGGAGGGACAAGGGGCTTGATCACAACCCAGGCCCAGAAGAAAAGGTGGTTAAATGAGAGGGCTTCACCACCCTCCCCTTCACAGGACCTGCTGGGCACCAAACTCTCATGAGATGTTTGAAAGCTCGGGACAGTCTCATTCTCTTTCCCGCCTCCTTCTCGAATAGAAAGCTCTTATTGCTAGAATATTCTAACTACAAAAAGCCCATGATGAGGATACTGCAGCTATATCCACTAGAGATTTTTGTATGCAGGAAGCTTTTTTATTGGCAACTCAAAGATGGAACATTTTAATTGGCTTCTCCACCTCCCCTCTGTAGTTTAAGGAAGAGAAAGTAAAGATTAAAAATGAAAGATATCTTAGTGGTAATCTATAGGTTGGAATGAGACATTGTGTTTTAGTTCTGCTTTTAAATTGATTCTCCTTTTCTGAAGCATTTCTTTCAAAAAATGAGTGGGCGTGAAGGTGAGGCACTACATATTCTGTATCTTTATATCCACTCTACTAGATTTTGGTACAATGTTTCGACTCCCTTTTGAATTTCTCTGTGATTTAAAGTAACCTTGTTTCAGGTTCTACATTAGTAAAAATTAAATTGTAACTTCCATTAGTGGCATCAGTGATTCAGTGAACATGAGTCTGAGCAAACTCCAGAAGATGGTGAAGGACAGGGAAGTTTGGTGTGCTGCAGTCCAGGGGGTCGCAGAGAGTTGGACACGACTGAGCGATGGAACAACAACTTCCATCTACATTCCACATGTAATGTGAGTTGATGAAGCAACTACATAAGACCATATTTACAAAATGGCTAAAACTAGCATACGATGTCAATACTTAGGTATCTTTGGGACTTCCTGAAACTATATGTGAGAGTCTATTCATTTTTCTTTTAATTAGGGATTAATTTCATTTTACTTAAATAACCTGAATGCAGAGAGCCAAAATGAAAGTGAAAGTTGCTCAGTTGTGTTTGATTCATTGCAACCCCATGGACTATATAGTCCATGCAATTCTCTAGGCCAGAATACTGGAGTGGGTAGTCTTTCCCTTCTCCAGGGGATCTTCCCAACCCAGGGATCAAATCTTCCTCATTGCAGGTGGATTCTTTACCTGCTGAGCCACCAGGGAAGCCCAAGAATACTGGAGTAGGTAGCCTATCCCTTTCCAGCAGATCTTCCCAACCCAGGAATCGAACTGAGGTCTCCTGCATTGCAGGCAGATTCTTTACCAACTGAGCTATCAGGAAAGACCTGTAGCAAGCCAAAGTACACGCTAAAGGTGATGTGAGTCACAAAGCTTGTTCCCAGATCAGGATCACATTTCTTCTTTTCCCTGAAGAAATGTTTCATCTGAGAAGATATCCAAGTAATTACTTGCTGAGGTCTTGAATATACATATTCTTATGAAGACTTATGCTTTAAGATGGCATACCTAGCACATATTCTTACTTCTGTCCTTTCACAAAGTCACAGGGCAATTATGGTAAAGAAATTCAGCAGGAATAGTCATGACACCATCATGACCAAGAGGAAGAATATCATGAGAAACTTATGTTGATACATTTCTTGGCAATAAGAAAGAGGATGGGACCATATTGTTGGATCAGTCAGAGTGAAGGAAGCTGAGACCCAGAAGGCATTAGGAAGAAGTCTTCAGTAGAGGTGGGAGCCATTCTTTAGGGCAGAGTCATAAGGGACCATAAATGTATAAATGATGAGAAACAACAGCAGAAATAGGATGCAAAGCAGTCATCAGTACAATTAATTAAATTGCTATTATGAAATATCTGGTCCAGGTAGCCTCTCCCACCCCACTCCCATCCCCTTGCATCAAAGCAATTAGAGGCTGTGGAATCTGAGAGGCAACTGCTGCCTTCCTACTCCACACCCTCATACCCAAAAGGAAAATCATCCTGTCAGCATGTCCCGCCCACAGAGTTCACAAACAGACCCCTGGGTTCTGATGGTCAGCAGCAGGGAAACACGTAACAGTAATCTGTAGCATTGATCTCTAATACTCAAAGAAATCAATGCCAAAATGAGAGATCTGAGTAGGATCCCAAGGGAACTTTTGGGGTTAATGAAACTATTCTCTATCCTGAGTATGGTGGTGGTAACATAAGAGTATGTATGTATCAAAACTCATCAAACTGAACATCCCTACAGAGTGTATTTTACTGTATATGAATTGTGCCCCAGTAAACCTGGACTTAAATAAAAAAGCACAAACCACAAAAGGAAAGATGCCTAAACTTGTGACATCTGACCTGGTCTGTAGTGATCCTGAGCGTCTGTCTCCTGGTGTGACAGCACGGAGGGGTGGCAATGGGAAGGCTAGCTCCATCTCAGCCAAGGCAGGACATAGGCCTGACTGGTGTAGAAGCAAAAGAGAAAAGGTCCTGTGTACACTGAGTACATACTGAGCACCAAACATACTGAGATCCCTTATTTTATTCAATTCACAACACAGTGAATTCACAACTACCTAGGGAAATGCCCCCTCACCACCCTGGATAGGACTGTTTGGGGGTGTCTTACATCAGCTGGGGACACCTAGATAGGTACTCAATAATGTGAACTAAAGGTCACAGAAACAAAAATAAAAGAGGCTTCTTATGAAAAAGGAATCATCAGAAAACAAGAAAGCGTTACTAGAAATTTAAAATATGGTTGCTAAAACTTTTTACATGTAATAGAAGGGCTGAAAAATAAAATCAAGGAAATCTACTAAAATGTTGATCGGAAAAGAGAGAAATCAAAAGTTGAAGTCACAGAGGATTGTTATAAGAACTCCTACATGCACTCTGCAAGCCAAACTGCCAGAAAGAGAGAACAGGGAAAAAAAGCACAGGAGAAAATGATTAAAGAAACACTAGTTGATGAATAGATAAACAAAATGTGGTTTATGAATATAATGAAATATTATCCAGCCATAAAAAGAAATATTAATATATGCTACAACATGGATGAATCTTAAAAGCATTATGCTAAGTGAAAGAAACGAGGCACAAGAAGCCATATGATTCCATTTATATGAAATGCCTAGAATAGACAAAGCCATAGAGACGGAAAGAGGATTAGTGGTTGCCAGGGACCGAGCGGAGAGAGGAGTGGAGAATGACTGGTAATGATTTTGAGGTTTCTTTTGGGGATGATGTAAATGTTCTGAAACTAGACAGTGGTTATGGTTGCACAACTCTGTGAACACATTAAAAAAGTATTAATGGTAGTTGCTCCTTGAACAAAACATTACATTCTAGAGCATATGAATTAGATATTAATTCCCAAGAAATAGTAGAAAAAATTCTCAGAACAATGACAACAAATACACGAAACAACAACAAACATAAGACTTAAGACTGAGTATCAACCAGAGTAAACATGTAGATGCTTCTTTCTAAATCCATCCCTCTGGAATGGAACACCAGAGAAGAGAGACCTAAACAAGAATCAGTGTTTACAGGAAAATTGAAATAAAACTGCATCAAACTTCTCATCTGCAAAACACTAGAAGACAGTGGAACCATGCCTCTTCCTAGTTCTGCAGGAATATGTTACTGGCCAAATTAGAACAGTAAGTCAGACATTGATGGGAATAATATCTGCTAAGAAAGCACTTTTCATTTCAACCAATAGCATGATGAAGAAGTTGGTATCTGTCATATAACGCAAACATTTTTGTTTCTACTCGCCACAAGAAAAAAGTAAGGCAATCAGCAACACAGATTGAAAAAAAAAAGTGTTAAAAAAAAACAAACCAATGTTCGAATATGAACAAAAGTGTAGCATGATTTTGAAGAATCTGAGTGTGAAGAAAGAGAACCAATGTCTAAAACATGCTTCCTTGGATAATTTAGTGACATAGGATTCCATTTCTTTTTCTAGGATTTAAACCATGCCACTTGATGCTGCACTAATATTTATATATAAACATATGAAAAGTGATGTTTATTGATACAAAGCTACAGATATAACTGAAAAATGAAATGCAATAAATATGAGGAGGGAGTAGAAGTTGATGATAAATTCCTCATCTTTCAGAGTGGGGAGCCAATAGGTACTGTTTAAATAATATGCTTGGAATAGAAGAATAGGCAAATTATAGTCGTAATTATCAAGGACTAAAAACAGAAGCAATTAAAAGTGATTTCCTCCGTGGAGGATACTGGGATCTGGGATAATAGACGCTCATTTGTTATTTAATGGCTTTACATACTGTTTGACATTTAGTTTTACTACATGCAAGTGTGACTCCCATGAACCAAAAATATAGTACAGAAAAATTCCCAGGCCTGCAAACTTAACTGATTGTAATTGTATGGAACACTTCCAGCAGCAATATACAGAAAACTTGACTAATGTGACTTAAGTCATGACATTTATTTGTATTCAAAGAGATTCAGGGGTAGACAGGGTGGTTTGCTGGCCTGATAAGGTCAGGAAGAACCCAGACTCTTTCCATCTTTCTGTTCAGCCACCCAAATCACTGTCTGTGGTCTTCCCATGTGATTGCAACATTGCTGCTGAGCTCTGGACAGCAGTTTTCTCACCACCCCCAAATCAGAAAGGAAGTTAGCAGAGACACAGAGGACTACCTCTCACGTGATGGTCTCCTTTAATTTCTTTTTCAGAAAGCACCGTCCTTTCTCTCCCCATCCCATGCATCCCCTATTTCTATTTCATTGGCCAGAATTACAACACATTTTCTCCCTAAACCACTCGTAGGCAAAGATGAGCTTCACCGTAACTGGTGGAGGCCACTCATATCTGGGCTGAGCACATTGCTCCTTCAACAAAACCAGGGCTCTTTAACAAGGAAGAAGACACAACTGACTGCTGGATAAGCAGTAACAGGGTTAACCAGGCTGACTGACTAACTCACCAACTGTCCCTCATGAGGAGAGGGCTACCAACCTGTCAGAATCATCAAGCCTGGATTCTCTCATGACAAAAGTCTGTACAGTCCAGAGTTCTTAATCCTATGTAGATTTAATGTGTATTAATCTTTTGAGATAAAAACCCATTAGTCATGTGTTGGCATCTGCAAATTAACACTGGCTTTTGGGGAGAAACTCTTGAGAGAGGGGGGGAAAAATCACATCACTGCATTTTTCAAAGGTTCAACATCAAAAATTTATCAAGTGTAAAAACCCAGTCTGTTTGATACTGTTAAAATGATTAATTTTACAAATAGCTACTAGAAACAAGGCACATCTGACAACCTGAAGAATTAGAAGAGGAGGCAGACGTTTTCCTTTCTGAATCAAAATAAATTAGTCCCATCATTTCCATTTTTTCTCCGTTGTATCAGTGTTCGTCGCACATTTCTTAAGTCAAAGACTTTCCTGAGGATTCCATATATCAGAGGGTTATTGGCTTGCTTTTCGGCGACTCTATCACAGCTGATTTACTGAAATATCCTACAGACTTTCTGTGAAATGTATACAGTGAAAGCCCACAGTGCCTCGTAATTCCCACCTACTTGAGGTTAAAGACTTAATGCATAGCTGGGATCTGACATATGAGTTGCTCACCAGTGTACTGTGAGAGCAGGTCTGAATAATTAGTACCAGCAGCTCTTCTTTCCAGATATTAATACCTTATATCATAAATGTCAAGCGTAGCACAAAGATGCAACCAGAAAACCTCGGAAGAGAAGGGAGTCCATCAATCATGGATGTTTCACTCTATTTTGCTTCCATTTTACGATCTGAAAATAAGCCCAGGGTGGTGAGATTTAAAGACCTGACCTCTTCTTATTTATTACATATTGCTGGGCCTTCCCTCGGCCTTCCCTGGAGCTGTGCCCTGGACAGAGGATGGAGAGGGAGGAGGCTGCTCAGCTGGGGAGAGATGATGGTGCATTCCAGAGGTGAGAGGGGACCCTGGACAAACGAAACCTCCCTGCGGCACTCAGGTGGTGGTGTGACCTCTACCCGGGACACCATGCTCTGGGGACATGGAGACTGCGCAGTGGCAGAATACAGGCCCACGTGAGGGGGTGTTCCTACCTGGACTATCTCAGCCCATGCCCTGCTAGGTAGAGGAAACAGTCTCTTGTATGGCTAGAGAACAAATATTGTAATGCATTTGCATGAACTTGTTGAGGATCTCAGGCCCTAAACAAGCACCCAGTTCCAACTAGGCACTCACTCCACAGTTAGCAAGACCACCTTCGAGCCCATCACTAATAACAGGTCTAACTCTTCCAGCTGCAATTATGGGAGCTCTAATTTAGAGAGGAGGAAGGTCCTCCTTCCAAAATTAAAAAAAAAAAAAAAAAACAACTACTTTATCTATCTTTAGAGAACTTTGGATATATTGAGCTGAGGTCAGTCTCCTTGAAACTCCCATCAGTTCATCCTGTTTCTATCCTCCAGGGTCCCACTGGGCAATTCTATCTCCTTTTTCTTCTAGAAGTCTTCTGTGTATTTGAAAAGTGCAATCTCAGAACTCCTGTAAATCAGGCCTGATGGGCCTCAGGCTCTTTACCCATTCTGATAAACTCACATTTCAGCGTCTCATCCAAACAAGGCACAGTCTGCCTTTCCCTCTTCGAGTGAGTTCTCCCAAACAATAAGCAGACCACAAGAGCAGCGACAATGGTAATGAAAATACTTAGTATTTCTTGAGCAGTAACCATATGCCAGGCACTGTTATGCATTTTATATTCATCATTTTATTCCATTCTTATAAAAAAAAATACTGTGTAGTAACTAGGATTTTTTTTCTTACTTTTATTTTCTAAAAATTTTATTGAACTATAGTAGACCTACAGTACACAGGAACACAGCAAAGTGATTCAGATACATATAGATACAAATATGTTCTTGTTAAGATTCTTTTTCATTATCGGTTATTACAAGATCTCGAATACAGTTCCCTGCATTATACAGGACTGCGCTATACAGTTCTTGTTGTTTATCAACTTTATATTGGGCTTCCCTGGTAGCTGAGCTGGTAAAGAATCCTCCTGCAACGCAGGAGACCCCGCTTCAATTTGTAGGTCAGGAAGATGCCCTGGAGAAGGGATAGGCTACCCACTCAAGTATTCTTGGGCTTCCCTGGTGGCTCAGCTGGTAAAGAACACACCCGCAATGTGGGAGACCCAAGTTCAATCCGTGGGTTGGGAAGATCCCCTGGAGAAAGGAAAGGGTACCCACTCCAGTATTCCAGCCTGGAGAATTCCACGGACTGTGTAGTGCATGGGGTCACAAAGAATCAGACACGATTAAGTGACTTTCACTTTATATAGTAGTTTAAATATTTTAATCCCAAACTCCTAATTTATCCCTCCCCTGTTTGCTTTCAGTAACTGTAAGTTTGTTTTCCATGTCTGTGAGTCTGTTCCTGTTTTGTAAGATCATTTGTATCATTTTTTAAAAATTCCACACATAAGCGATATCATACAGTATTTGTCTTTCTCTGTAGTCACTGCTTTTATAATCCCCAGTTTATAGTGAAGAAACTGAAACTCCAAAGACCTAAGTCACTACCCTCCGGCCCCACAGTCTGTGCAAAGCAGAACCAGAGCTCTCAGCCCCGGTGCCATCTGTACTCCAGACCCAGGACTACCATTCCCATATTCTAGGTCCTACTTTTGATGGTTAGGGATGTTTTACTATTTTTGTTGACTCCTTGAGATTATTCCTGAGTTAGTATCTTTAGTCCAAATTTCTCTTGGGCTCCAGATTTTTCCCTGCTGCCTGCTGGGCATCACCACTTGAACAATACCTGATCACTTCAAACTGAACCTGTCCCAGACTGATTACATCACCTTTTCTCCTAAATACATTCCTCTCTTGCTGTTCCCCAACAACAGAACATGGCTTCACTGTCAATTCACTTGTCCCAAGACAGAGGCCTGAGAGCCGCTTGGATTCTCTCCTGTCTCCACATGCAAGCCATCACCAAATCCTTGATTACTCTTCTGTATAATTGTCAGCTCCACCCTTTTCTTTTCATCCGCACACCACTCATGCCAGCTACCATCTCTCACCTCCGTGACTATAACAGCCTCTTAACAGGTCACTGGGTGCTCCCTCCTACCTCTGCACTCCTCAACATGCAAAGCTTCCAATAGGAAACTCTGATTAAGTCACTTCCTTGCTTAAGAATTTTTTGTAAATTGTCATCCCACAAAAATAATATCCAAGCTCTTTAAGTGACTTGCAAAACCCTTCCAGACCAACTCCAGTTCTCCCTCTCCAATTTCGTCTCTCATTATTTCCCCCACCCTCTGTGTCACAGTTTAAATAAACCTCATCCCATCCATGTTTTACGTCATTTCACCTGCAGGCCTTTGTACCTGCTGTGCCCTCCCCCTGAGCCTTCTCTCCTCTCCCCACTGCTTGGTAAGCCAACTCCTGCTCATCCTGCATATTTCAGCTTTAATGTCACTTTCTCGTGGTAAAGTTTCCTGAGTGTTAAAGTTTTGTGTTCTCTAGGATACAAGTCTTATTCACTTAATTTCTTATTCAATAGTTTCCATAAGGCAATGAGTTATGTCTATCTTGTTCATCACAAAACCCCCCAGAAACAAACAAAGAAGAGGTACAAAGAAGGACTTGGAAAAATATCTGAATGAAGAATGAATGATAGTTAAATTCCTGGTCTACGAGGATATATGGTACAGCACAGGGCATATGGCCAATATTATAATAACTATAGATGGAGTATAATCTTTAAAAATTGTGAATCAGTATGTTGTACACTTGAAATTTATGTATTTATTGTAAAACTGTAGTTCAAGGGGGAAAAAAGCCTGCTCAGATATGGTGGATCTAAGTAGGTCTCCTTGAAAATGCATATGTGACGGTCATGAGGACTCCAGAGAGGGTATCACGTTTATTCTTCACTCACCTTCATGTTGTTTTAGGTTCAGTTCATCATTTCAGGTTGCTCGGATGCTTTGCGGTCCTGACTCTCTGTAATCTATTCTCTAGCATACTGGCTATCACTCCAACTTAATGTTACCTGAAAACTGGCACACCTTCTGTAATCTTCATTAGGCAAGGACAGAGCCCAGTGACACCCATGAGACACCTACCCACTGACTATACTAATTTAATCAGATTCAATCATACTACATTCCACCCCCCCCACCCCATCCTCAAGAATATCATGGGTAAGCTAGTCAAGAGTCTAGATGAAATCCAAGTAAAGACTGCCATAATTTGCCAGTTCCATGACTCTCAATTCTTTTGGACTATCACACTAACAGATAATATTCAGATAATATCCACTTGGGCATACTCAAGGTTTTGTGAAATTCCCAGAAGCACAATTAAAACCCCACCTCTCTCTACACCCTTAAAGAAATCACAGTGGCGAACAGGTAGGTGACTGAGGTACCTAACGACAGATCTAGCAGGATCCCTGGCTCTTCTAGAGCTGAAGCTTGGATCCGTGCCTGGCAGCCAGCCAGCAGGGTGGTCAGTACCACCTTCAAGGCAGCTGTACAACCTGTGCTTGAACAGTCCGTCTTCTCTCCTCCAAAGAGAAGACAACATTCCAGATCCTGTCCTCTGGTCCAGAGTCTGCACTCTTCTCACATGGCATTTCATTTCTTCCTGCCCTAGTCCCCAGCTGGTCTCCACACATACCAGAATGAAAACAGCTATGTGGTTAAACAGATTCCTCTTAAAATCAGTAGAGACCAATCAATACAACATTGGAAGTAAACTGCACTTCAATTTAAAATTTTTAATTAAAAAATACAATTAAAAATCAGTAGACTAAAAAGTATAGGGAACTTTTACCTGGAACACCAAGTATCACAACAACACAACTGTACTTTGAAACAATACATCACCCCACTCCCCTTACCGGCAGCTTCTGAAGTCTTAGAATTGCAATGAGGTGATGAAAACCTGCAGGGACTATGTTCGTGAATGAAGCAGAGATCAATGAGACAGATGTCACCCACAGCACGGCCCACAGGATGCAGGGGCATTGAGACAAGTAAGACAGAAAAATATGTGCTTTTTTCTGCTACAATACACATAAGTTGCTGGCACTAGGTAAGGTCCCTGGGGCAGAATCCTCAAAGAAAACCAGCAGTTGAATTCCCTAGGAGAATGGGTACATAGAGTTGGGATAACATAACATAACATTTCATTTCATTTTTTTTTTTTTTAACATTTCATTTCTATCAGGCTGTATGGACTAACATTCTACCTACACATGACTAGTCATACCAGCAGCAAATAGTTGAGAAGAACACAGAGAACAAGAGCCCAAGCACAGGGATTCCAGACAGTGAGGGGAGGTAAATGTGAGACCAGAATGGGGAAGGGCCAGGGCCTGGTCATCTGATGGTGGGGATTTTTGAACCAGTAAACTCAGAAATAAAAAGTTAATGAGAACTTTAAGCAAAAGCCCGTAAAACAAGGGGACATGAGGGTTATCCAGGTGTGGCAGACACTGCTAGGTAGCCCCCTAAATCTACTCTCTACTAATTCCTTGTTAAAGAATTCTGAATTTTTTTTTAAGCAGGATACATTTCTACCCAGGTAGAACTTTTTAGCTTTCCTTTCAGTCAGTTTAGGACATATTGCCAGTGTGCTGAATGAAGAGTGTTGTGTGCTAAGTTTAGGAAATCTTCTTGTATGGGAGGAGGTTTTTTCTTCTCTTACCTTCCTCCATCCACCTGCTTGGAATGGGGATATAATGGCAAGACCAAAGCAGCCCTCTTGGACTATGAGGTGGCCTTGAGAACAGAAGCAGCAAACACAATGCAGCCAAACAAGGGCAGTTTCCTGACCATTACTGCCACCCCGGGAGTGGTGATGGACAGGAGGCCTGGCGGGCTGCGGTTCACGGGGTCGCAAAGAGTCGGACACGACTGAGCGACTGAACCGAACTGAACTGAACTGAGTCCTAGACTGCCTTATCTCCAGGTTCCTTCCATGTGTGTGAGAGAGAGATTTCTCCTAGTTAGTGGGTTTTCTGTTAGCACCTTTCTCATATAAAGCCACCTATGTCATCCAACAATTCCCTTTGTCATTTACTAAATAAAATATATTGAATATGGGTTCATGAGTTTGAAGAAGCTACAAAACCCAAGTTTCAAACAAATTTGAAGTACAAGTGAATACTGGAGTGGATTATTTTCTGGAACTGCTGAACAATACTTGGTCCAAAGTGCTGTGCCAGGTACCAACGGGGTCCTGCCTTCTACCATGGACATTAACACCTCAACCCACTCCAGTGTTCTTGCCTGGAGAATCCCAGGGACGGGGGAGCCTATGGGCTACCGTCTATGGGGGTCACACAGAGTCGGACACAACTGACGTGACTTAGCAGCAGCAGGGGAACACCAGGGTACCCATTCTTAACATCACTGTTTGATGAGTCAATAGAGCATATGTGGGCTCCTTAGCATGCTGCCCTCCTATGGAAAGAATATTTCCAACCTTTATCAATAGGGCACTTTTCATGACATATACTTACAACATACTGCCAATTTGTGATTAGAATCCCATTGTAGGGGACATTTTGGAAATGCACCTCTGATTTCACTGTAAACCTGTAATTTTTACTCTATATAACATCTGGAGAATATCTGGTATCACATGCACTGCTACATCTAATGAAGTCTTTTTAGGTAAATTGTGGTTAATTCATAGAAATACTGATGTTGCATTTTCATTTTCATGTCGAATATCAGAAAGGTCCTCCTGCTTGGTTTCTTCTCAAGAAACCAAGTTTGAAAGAAATTCAGTAACCAAAAAAACAAGAGACCTGATTTTAAAATGGGACAAAGACCGTTATAGATACCTCACCAAAGAAGTTATACTGATGACAAGCATATGAAAAAAATGCTTCACGTTTTGTGTCATTTAAATTAAATGAAAATTAAACAGCAAATCTAAACAAATTACAATAATGAGATACCACTACACAATGATTAGAACAGCCAAACTGCAGAACACTGATACCACCAAACACTGGTGAGACTGGAAGAACAGCCTCACTTATTGCAGTGAGAATACAGCACGGAAGAGAGTTTGGTGATTTCTTAGAAAATTCATATACTATTACCATATCATACAGCAGTCATGCTCTTTGTTATTTACACAAAGGAGCTGAAATTTTATGTCCACAGAAAAACCTGCACAAGAATGCTGTCAGCAGCTTTATTCATAGTTGCCAAAATTTGGAAGTAACCATGATGTCCTTCAGTAGATGAAGACTAAATAAACTGTGATACAACCAGTTAGTGCACTGTCAGCATTAAAAAAAAAAAAAGTGAGCTATCAAACCAGGAAAAGACATAGAAGAAACTTAAATGCATATTACTAACTCAAAGAAGTCAGTTTGAAAAGACTTTCCAGATTCCAACTACATGGCATTCTGGAAAAGGCAAAACTATGAAGACAGTAAAAAAATGGTGTTTGCTAGGAGTCGGAGAAGGAGAGATGAACAGACAGAGCACAGAGGATTTTCAGGGCAGTGAAACAACTCTGTATGATACTACAATAATGGATATACGTCACTGTACATTTTCTAAATCCATAGAATGTACAACACCAAGAGCGAACGCGAATGTGAAGTATGGACGTTGGATGTTCGTGATGCATCAGCGTAGGTTCATCAGTCTAACAAATGTACATCTTGGCTGGGGATGTTGACAATGGGGGAGGCTATGTGTGCATGGGTAAGGAAATCTCTACCTTCCTCTCTCAGTTTTGTTGTCAACCTAAACTTCTCTTTAAAAAAGTAAGACTTGGGACTTCTCTGGTGGTCCCAGACAATGCTAAGACTCCATGTTCCTAATGCAGGGTGCCTGGATTTTATCCCTGCATTAGGAACTAGATCCCCCATGCTGCAACTAAGGGTTCATGTGCCACAACTAAAGATGCTACAGGCCAAAAGGAAGATCAAAGGTCCTACTTGCCATAACCAAGACCCGGTGCAGCCAAATAAACAACTATGTCTAAAAAATGAAATAAAAATTTAAAACTTAAAAAAAAAAAAAAAGCCTCACCAAAAAACAGAAAAAAAAAAAAAAAAAAAAACAGCTGAAAGATGGTTAGAATAGATTGATCTGAAAGAGAGGGAAAAGGGGCAAGCAAAGATTGTCTGAAAAATCTAGTTCCTCCAGTCTGCCTCTGCCTCCACTGGCAGGCATCCATGTGGTAAAATCCTGCTGGTGTTCAGTTTTCACTTTGTCTTTGCACACGCATAGTCTGCACACTCCCAGGCCACAAGATGAATGATTAGGGTGCTGTCAAGTGGAGAGATGCCTCCAAGCCTTACAAATGAGTTTGCAGTTAATGCTGGTGCCGGTTACTTTCCAGATGCTTTCAAGTAGATGAAGGACACTCCTTGAATGATGAGCTTTTAACCTTGCAGCTGGTCATTTATTTTTCTGCCACTGTCTCAACTTCCAGGTGTTTGTTCATAGTAGGGAGTAATGATGCCTTGTTTACTCATCTCCAAACTGTGCTGTGTATTGTCAACTCATTATTGTGTGTGATCCTGCCTTAGAGCACCAAACATTAGTGGATAATCACTTTTGATTCTCCTTTTTTCGTTATGTTAGGGAAGACTACAGAATGTTTAAAACTCTAGCATTTACTGAGGGGAAACAATTGTAGCATGTGTTTTGAGAGAGGAAACTTGGAATCAGGGAGTTCTAAAACACAGAGCAAACCATCCAACAAAACACACTTTCCAAAGTAAGGAATGGTGATACTCCAGGTAAAAACTACTCCTTAGAAATGTTTTATGTTAGCCAATTGAGCCCCAAGGACCACAGACTCCTACTTTACAGTGTAGCATTTTATTTGTTGCATTTATAATTTACTTAATCTCTATCCCTCCATGCCTCCTCTCATTGTGAACTTTAATAACATCAGAGGCTTCAGCAAAATTCCCAGTGATGTGTACTTTCAGGATCGGGCAAAATCTCTTTTTTAATATGAGATTCTGAATATTTGTTTCATTCCCACAATGAGAGAAAAGCATGATTGCTAAGCCTACAGTGGTGTATAATATGGTAAATCAGCTTAATGATGTGTGAATAAAACTGTATTAAGAAAAAAAGGGTTTGTCTTCGTGGATTCAAAAGGGAAGAGAAATAAAAAACAATTCTGGATGCTTCAGGGAAACTGAAAAATCTATACCACAGAGTTCTAGGATTTTTTTCTTCAAAGCCTTTAAGCAACATGAGAGAAATGAAGTATCTTGGACAAAAGGCAAGCTCATGAATAACCCACTGGGAGTGAGAGCGCTGCTTGGTTTTACATTTACACATTTATATCCAGAAGTTAACATTTTAAAAGCCGCGGAAGAACTAGCCTTGGTTTGAAGAAGTAGGCTTGGGGGTTGGAGGAAGAGCGCTCTTTTTTCCTTAACCACCTGAAAATCCCAGTGTTCACTGCAGTTGTCATAACAACTGTTTTTAAATAAAATATGTATTATTCACCAAATATTGGCATCCATAACATCATGCCACATAAAAGATTATCTATTCTTATCACCATAAAACTGGGATGCGTGGTAAGGAAGAAAGAAGGCAGAATTCTGTATCATGGCAGAGAATTCTCAGGTAAGGCAGGAAGATTTACAAGAATGCCCACAGTCCCAGTTTGCTCCTTTAATGCTCCATTCTCCCAAGTCATCTCCTAACTGGGCCAGAAAGTGGATGGGGCTAGAATGGAGATGTGTGCATGTTCAGTCAGGTCTGACTCTGTGCGACCCCATGGACTGTAGCTCACCAGGCTCCTCTGTCCATAGGATTCTCCAGTCAAGAACACAGGACTGGGTTGCCATTTCCTCCTCCAGGGGATCATCCCAGCCCAGGGATCAAACCCGCATCTCCTGTGTTACAGACAGATTTCTTACCCACTTAGCCATTGGGGAAACCCAGAATGGAGAGTCTGTAGCCACCAAAAGAATGGGTCAAGATGCTACACACTAATTGTGAAGCCTCAGTGGCTTCGATTAAGAGATTTGATCTCAGGGAAACCCATACCTGGGGACCACTAAGTTCCAAAAATCTTCTTTCAAATAGGCTATTTTATAAGGCTTTGGGTTTCTAAAAATTATAATCCTTGCACCTGGAAAATATTTCGACACAAAAGATTGTATAGTAAATCCTGAGCCCCTTTCTCACCCCAGATTCCCTCCAAAGTTAAGCCTGATACTAGGTTTTATGCCTATGCAAAAATGTTTAAATTTTTTCTTTATTTTCATTCAAATATTTAAAATAACACACACTACTCTGAACCTGGCTCTATTCAATTAACATGTCTTGGAGAACAGTCCGTTTCAGTCCATATCAGTATATCAAGAGAACTACTTTATTCTTTTTCATGACTGCACAGCTTCATTCCTATTGGTTGTTACTGAGATTGTTTCAAGTGTTTTTACCCCTGTAAATAGTGCTGCCACAAATATCTTTGTCCTTATTGCCCTAGCCTTCTAATGGGCCCCCTTGCCTTCCATGTTAATCTTCTTTAACTTTCCAACCCCCTGCATTTCTGCCTGAATAATCTATCCCTGTGGCAAGATTGATTTTGTCACTTTTCTGCTTTTAACCATCAAGTTTTCCCATCACCCACAGAAAATATCTAAATTCTTCTCTAGAAGAATTCTCTTCTCCCACTGCTTTTTCAGTCTCATCTATTACCATTCCCCACCAAACAAGATGCTCAGGCTAAAATGACAGCTCTTAAAATGTACCTGGTTGCCCATGCTCTCATGCCCTTAGCATCATTTACCTTTATTTCTTCTACGAGCAGTTGGATGTGCCAGGGGTAATGTTGGAATCGACCTTTGGTTCTGAGCATGGACCCTCCAGGGAAGCCATATTTAACTGCTGCTGCCACAGGTTTCCACCAGCTTGTTCCAGAGATATCCCTAGGCTTTAGCGATCAGCACACCTGCAGCTCTTTGTATGTGGTGGTAACTGACCTGCTGCTAAACTAACATTTGCTTCCTGACACCTTGCCTGAACCTCATCCTGTCTTGTTATGGCCTCTTCAACCCATGAGATACCAGAAGCAAACCTCCTCTAATGGAAAGGAGTATTTGGATATAAGTACTACCCCAAAGTCAACTCTGGTTCCTATTCTACTGCCCTGCTCTGATCAAAGACCCAGACTCATTCCCTGGTTCTTAGAAGTAAGCCTTCTGGCCCACTTTCAAACTGACCATATCTGGCACTTCTAATTTTATCTGCAACTTACTTTCCTCCAAATTCCCTCCCTGGCATTATTTTACCCAACTTAAACACTAAATTTCTGCAATTCTAAAGGGGAAACATTCTGCCCCACTGGTGAAATGAAATTTTTCATACTACAAAGTATTGGCACAGGAGAAATACATGTTTATTCAATCAGAGAATATTCTGACAAACACAAGTGAAAGAAATAATCTAAAAGTTGGGTATCTTCTTGTTCCATTTCCAAAATCTAACACGATTGTGTGCCAAAAACAATTGAACAGAGAATCATGCATTTTAAAATGTGAGTGTAGCTAACTGGTATACCAGACATGCATTGTGTTCAAGGGTACACATTGATACAATATGCCAAGCATATACAGCAAGATCTTTAATTAATGCCACTTAAAACAAATGTTGAATCTGATTCCTCCCTTCCCTCTATAAACACTCACAGGGAAAGAAGGGGTAAGTTTCTCTTTAGAGCTGGGTCATTCTTACGGGCAAATGAATGGACAGATTATGTGTCCAGATAAAAAATAATGGGTGAACTCTGTTTTAAAATGTCCCCCAGAGGACCAATTGTTAGATTTATTTCCTTTCACTAAGGCACTATCTACAGAAGAGCAGTATTAAAATACAAACATCTCTCTTGGCAGGGGTAGCAGTATGTTAATGCAAAGAGAAAAATCACGGTTCTTTGAAAGGATAAATAAAATTGACAGACCATTAGCCAGAAGCAAAGAGAGAAAAATCAAATCAATAAAACTAGAAATGAAAATGGAGAGATCACAACAGACAACACAGAAATACAAAGGATCATAAGAGACTACTATCAGCAATTATATGCCAATAAAATGGACAACCTGGAAGAAATGGACAAATTCTTAGAAAAGTACAATTTTCCAAAACTGAACCAGGAAGAAATAGATAATCTTAACAGACCCATCACAAGCACAGAAATTGAAACTCTAATCAGAAATCTTCCAGCAAACAAAAGCCCAGGTCCAGACGGCTTCACAGCTGAATTCTACCAAAAATTTCAAGAAGAGTTAACACCTATCCTACTCAAACTCTTCCAGAAAATTGCAGAGGAAGGGAAACTTCCAAACTCATTCTATGAGGCCACCATCACCCTAATACCAAAACCTGACAAAGATACTACAAAAAAAGAAAACTACAGGCCAATATCACTGATAAACATAGATGCAAAAGTCCTCAACAAAATTCTAGCAATCAGAATCCAACAACACATTAAAAAGATTGTACACCATGACCAAGTGGGCTTTATCCCAGGGATGCAAGGATTCTTCAATATCCACAAATCAATCAATGTAATTCACCACATTAACAAATTGAAAAATAAAAGCCATATGATTATCTCAATAGATGCAGAGAAGGCCTTTGACAAAATTCAACATCCATTTATGATAAAAACTCTCCAGAAAGCAGGAATAGAAGGAACATACCTCAACATAATAAAAGCTATATATGACAAACCCACAGCAAACATTATCCTCAATGGTGAAAAATTGAAAGCATTTCCCCTAAAGTCAGGAACAAGACAAGGGTGCCCACTTTCACCACTACTATTCAACATAGTTCTGGAAGTTTTGGCCACAGCCATCAGAGCAGAAAAAGAAAGAAAAGGAATCCAAATTGGAAAAGAAGAAGTAAAACTCTCACTGTTTGCAGATGACATGATCCTCTACATAGAAAACCCTAAAGACTCTACCAGAAAATTACTAGAGCTAATTAATGAATATAGTAAAGTTGCAGGATATAAAATCAACACACAGAAATCCCTTGCATTCCTATACACTAATAATGAGAAAGTAGAAAAAGAAATTAAGGAAACAATTCCATTCACCATTGCAACAAAAAGAATAAAATACTTAGGAATATATCTACCTAAAGAAACTAAAGACCTATATATAGAAAACTATAAAACACTGATGAAAGAAATCAAAGAGGACACTAATAGATGGAGAAATATACCATGCTTATGGATCAGAAGAATCAATATAGTGAAAATGAGTATACTACCCAAAGCAATTTACAAATTCAATGCAATCCCTATCAAGCTTCCAGTGATATTTTTCACAGAACTAGAACAAATAATTTCAAGATTTGTATGGAAATACAAAAAACCATGAATAGCCAAAGCAATCTTGAAAAAGAAGAATGGAACTGGAGGAATCAACTTGCCTGACTTCAGGCTCTACTACAAAGCCACAGTCATCAAGACAGTATGGTATTGGCACAAAGACAGAAATATAGATCAATGGAGCAAAATAGAAAGCCCAGAGATAAATCCGCATACATATGGACACCTTATCTTTGACAAAGGAGGCAAGAATATACAATGGAGTAAAGACAATCTCTTTAACAAGTGGTGCTGGGAAAACTGGTCAACCACTTGTAAAAGAATGAAACTAGATCACTTTCTAACACCGCACACAAAGATAAACTCAAAATGGATTAAAGATCTAAATGTAAGACCAGAAACTATAAAACTCCTAGAGGAGAACATAGGCAAAACACTCTCCGACATAAACCACAGCAGGATCCTCTATGATCCACCTCCCAGAATTCTGGAAATAAAAGCAAAAATAAACAAATGGGACCTAATTAAAATTAAAAGCTTCTGTACAACAAAGGAAAATATAAGCAAAGTGAAAAGACAGCCTTCCGAATGGGAGAAAATAATAGCAAATGAAGCAACTGACAAACAACTAATCTCAAAAATATACAAGCAACTCCTGCGGCTCAATTCCAGAAAAATAAATGACCCATTCAAAAAATGGGCCAAAGAACTAAATAGACATTTCTCCAAAGAAGACATACGGATGGCTAACAAACACATGAAAAGATGCTCAACATCACTCATTATTAGAGAAATGCAAATCAAAACCACAATGAGGTACCACTTCACACCAGTCAGAATGTCTGCGATCCAAAAATCTGCAAGCAATAAATGCTGGAGAGGGTGTGGAGAGAAGGGAACCCTCCTACACTGTTGGTGGGAATGCAAACTAGTACAGCCACTATGGAGAACAGTGTGGAGATTCCTTAAAAAATTGCAAATAGAACTGCCTTATGACCCAGCAATCCCACTGCTGGGCATACACACTGAGGAAACCAGAACTGAAAGAGACACATGTACCCCAATGTTCATTGCAGCACTGTTTATAATAGCCAGGACATGGAAACAACCTAGATGTCCATCAGCAGATGAATGGATAAGAAAGCAGTGGTACATATACACAATGGAGTATTACTCAGCTGTTAAAAAGAATACATTTGAATCAGTTCTGATGAGATGGATGAAACTGGAGCCGATTATACAGAGTGAAGTAAGCCAGAAAGAAAAACACCAATACAGTATACTAACACATATATATGGAATTTAGAAAGATGGCAATGATGACCCTGTATGCAGGACAGCAAAAAAGACACAGATGTGTATAGCGGACTTTTGCACTCAGTGGGAGAGGGAAAGGGTGAGATGATTTGGGAGAATGGCATTGAAACATGTATAATATCATGTAAGAATCGAATTGCCAGTCTATGTCCGATGCAGGATATGGCACGCTTGAGGCTGGTACGCTGGGATGACCCAGAGAGATGATGTGGGGAGGAGGGAGGGGGGTTCATGTTTGGGAACGCATGTACACCCGTGGTGGATTCATGTCAATGTATGGCAAAACCAATACAGAATTGTAAAGTAAAATAAAAAATAAATTTAAAAAAAAAGAGAAAAATCACTATACATTGGTATTTAGCAATTGCTACTGTGCTCAGTAATATTTTAAAGTAGATGTTTAGGGGGAAAAAATAAGACATAACCCCTTTAAGAAATAGATTGTTGTAGAAAAGAATATTAACCAGAAACTGCTATATGAAGAATAAGATTATATAAATGAGTGTTTTAACATGATCTCATTTATATAAATGAGAAAATATGAAATGCCAGGCCATCTTTCCTCCCTCTAAAAATGAAAACAGCCTCCACAATTATCTGAGTGCTGTAATATGATTTTTTAATCTTTTTCTTCTTTTTTAAAACATTTTTATGAACATACATTTCTATAATAAAATATCCATGAGTTATAATGATATGTATATATTCATATACTTTTCTGTATGTGTCTTTTTGCAAATCAGGTTTTTCCATTTCTAGGTGTTTCTAGACTTAACTAAAGCACACTCTCAGTGGAAATGAGCATTTAATATGAAGAATGAATAAATGGGATTTGAGAGGGAGAAGGATACATTATACAGATACTTTCTCTCATGATGGCTAAACCATATGGCCTAAGGGAATTTTTCTTTCCTCAGAGGCAAATGAGATTCAGGATAGGTAGAGTGAGCAGAAAAGGCCCTAGAAATGCTGAGGATACAGTGACATCTTGCCTTCTTCCGGAGGCGGTTGATGAAGGTAATAAAACTGGAAAGAACTTGCCTTAATGGGCTCAACATCTGAGCAGAAACTTCCTAAGTCATGGAAGTGGCTACACAGCTTTCTGAACAATAGAAATATACTGGGGGTGGGGGTGGGGTTTGGAGGGAGTGGAGTTCTCTCCATGAAGCAAAAGAAGAAAACATACAATTAGATTAAGTAGTAATCATTTCAAGTTAACACTTATGTGATGAACTTAGACTACATTCGGAAAAGGTAATGGATACCCACTCCAGTATTTTTGCCTGGAGAATTACATGGACAGAAAAGCCTGGCGGGCTACAGTCCATGGGGTCAGAAAGAGTCAGACACGATTGAGTGACTAACATTTTCACTTTAGACTACATTGCACCTACAGTAAACTGCATATAAACTTTATTTGCATTAAGGAAATCAATATTTTTTAAAATAAATCATCGTTTTGAAGAGGGAAAAGTACACTTCTTTGACCATAGACCTTTCTTGATATACAAGGCTATCCAAGCTATCCAGCCCCTCTTTGCTCCCTGGACCCCTCTCCATGACGCTCTTCTTCATAAAATCAATAGAAAAAAAAAATATATATATATATATGTATATTCCACAGCTGTGCTTCCCCAGTAAGGCTATGCTGGTTTTACTTGCATTGGTTTCTACTGAATGATCTACTAACCAAATCAAAGTTCAAGCTTTTAAAGCCTTTCATTTCTCAACTCTGAGTGGAGCACTACATCAATTAATAAAAGGAGAGCTTTTTTTTTTTTTTAACTACATGGTGCTTTTTAGTTTCTCAAATGCTTTTATATTTTCTCATTTCACCTTCAAACCCACTCAATTTAAATAGCTATTTTAAGTGTCCATCTCTAGTTTTTCCCTGTTCAGAAGCTATTGCTCCCATTGCTTATGATAGTAAAGTTCTATTTCCCTTTGACAAGGCTCACCCCTCCCACCGCATGAGACTCAGGTCAGATGACCTCACCCATCCCCTAATCCAAGTGTGGACTTAGCAAACAGTGTGTTCCACATCTCTGGCCACAGTGATTGGTTCAGAGACAGGCATATGACTTAAATCAGCCCAATAGACTAAATTATGGGATTTTCCTGAAATTGATAAACCAAGAAGCTCTAAACTGAAAGCTTGTGGGAATCACTATATGTGAAAGGCTGCCCAGAATGATGCTGACACAAACGAAAGCAGAACTAAGAGATGGAGAGGCACGATGTCCTGATGAAGCTGTTTATACCTGAATCAGCCCACCTGAAGCCAGAGATACCCTTGTACCTTACAATCGGGTAAGCCAGGAAGCACCTACTTCTTCATTTAGCTCAAGTCACATTTGTGTCACTTTAAAAAAATCAAGAGTCCTAACTGATATGCATCTCTGCTCCTCACCAACTCTGGGAAAACTAAAACCCATCCATCATGCAGCCCTGTTCCAGGACACCTGAAGGCTACCTGAACTACCCCTTTGTGCTTAAAAGAAAGTGAGTATTCTAGAAAGAGGTAGCTAGTACATCATGATTCATGAAGGATGAGCTATTACAATATTGGCATGTCTTAACAGAGATCCACACACTGAAGCCGTTAAGTATTAGCAGGCAAGTCCCTAAAGTGATCAAGTTCTGACTTAGAAACACCCATGGGCTTTAAAATAAAGACAGCTTCTGCTGACCAGTTCTGAGATCTTTGCCTAATTTCTTAAAAAAAAAAAAAAAATTATTTATTTGGCTGCACCAGGTCTTAGTTGCAGTATGTGGAATCTAGTTCCCTGACCAAGGATAGAACCCGGGCCCATTGCATTGAAAGAACAGACCCTTAGCCACTGGACCACCAGGGAAGTCCCTGCCTAGTTTTTTAATCTTCTGGACCTAAGTTGCCTTATAAGCAGTAAGGGTGATAGTATTCTTTTCATGCAGTTTTTGTGAAGACCTATGGTATTGTAAGACTTCCCTGGTGGCTCAGACGGTAAAGCATCTGCCTGCAATGCGGGAGACCCGGGTTCAATCCCTGGGCTGGGAAGATCCCCTGGAGAAGGAACTGGCAACCCACTCCAGTACTCTTGCCTGGAAAATTCCATGGACTGAGGAGCCTGGTGGGCTACAGTCCATGGGGTTGCAAAGAGTCGGACACAACTGAGTGACTTCACTTTCACTTTCATGATATTGTAAATAAAAAATACTTAGCATGCTGCTGGACACAAAATAGATTTTCAGTAGAGAGTGGTTTTTATTAATCACTTGAGATGCTTTTAACAGTATAAAAGAAGTGGATATACACAGTAGCATAGTCTGAGAGGATGCCCTGAACAACTAGAGAAAACATTAAGCAACCAAGGAAGTCAGGAGCGGAATGGCCTGCAGGTACAGAAAGAAAGTAAACAAGCGCTACTAACAAATGTGTTAAAGTCCACCACTTTTCCTGGGCCAGTACTGCCAAATAATATTACTTCGGATTTTGGGACCAGCCTGTTAACCGACCATCTGTTTGACCTGGACCAACATGTTTTTTGGAACCCAAGACTTTCAGTGCTAAAACTAGGGAAGTCCTAGGCAGCCTGGTAGGAACAGGTCCCCTTGCCAGCTACCATACTGCCACATTCCTGAGAAGGGAAAGCTCCAGCACCAGGAAAAGGGATTATCAGGAAGGACATCAGAATGCCCCTTCCTTATCAGAGAAGATCAATGGTTACACCCTACTGCACTCCAAGAAAACCAGTGCCCAAAGTACCAGGAGGGAATTTTAGAGAGAATAAAGCTAAATATCAGTGCCCTTATTCAATTTAATCTTTAAATAATTGGCAAAAAAAAAAAAAAAATTACATCACTTTTAACAGCGTCATATTTCAATTATCAAGTGCTGAATTAAAAATGGAATGCAAACACTAAACCTTAACACACTGCTAAAAATGAACATGTCTAAAATATTAATAGCATCTCTAAATGATTCATAATACCCTCTTGGGCATATTTTATGATTTATTGATTGTCACTTTAGCTGCTCCATGGGTGACAGAGTTACCTCACTGTGTGCGCTCTGGTGGGTTTCTAGGCTACTGATTCAGAAAACTATACATTCAAACCTTTGCTGCATGCACATCAAACTGTAAGTAAAGGAAAAAAAAAAGTAAAAATGTTCATTTTTTTCCATAAATTAGAGAAATGGGGGCCAGATAGATGTTAAAATTGGCTATTTTTCCTTGAGAAAACAAGAAATAACCAATGTTATTTTTTTTATTTAGCAAGACAGCAAAAGAGACACAGATGTATAGAACAGTCTTTTGGACTTTGTGGGAGAAGGCGAGGGTGGGATGATTTGGGAGAATAGCATTGAAACATGTATATTATCATATGTGAAACAGATCACCAGTCCGGGTTTGATGCATGAGACAGGGTGCTCAGGGCTGGTACACTGGGATGACCCAAAGGGATGGGATGGGGAGAGAGGTGGGAGGGGGGCTTCAGGATGGGGAACACATGTACACTCATGGCTGATTCATGTCAATGTATGGCAAAACCACTAAAAAATAAATAAATAAATATTAGCTGAGCACCTATTAAGTACCTTACAGGTTCTGTTCCAAGCATTTGAATATGATTATACACGAGAAAGAAATGATCCTGCATTCAAGATACAGGCAGTCTGGTCAGGGAAACCAGTCTGTCAAGCAAACATCTAATACATCTTCCACCAAGTTCTGGGTGCAAGTTCTATATGGAGTTTGACTGGGTGCCAGCTTCTCAGAGGAAGTAATAAAAACTAAATAAAAAAAAATAACATTGGTTATTTCTTGTTTTCTCAACTCCATGCAGGACCATACTGGAGCTACCTTCAAGTATGTCAATTTCACAAAATCTCCCAGGTTAACTGATAATGTCAGAAAGAAATTCAACTTTAGATATAACCTATAACCCTGATGCTGGGGAAGACTGAAGGCAGGAGGAGGATGGAACAACAGAGGATGAAACGGCTGGATGGCATCACCAACTCAATGGACATGAGTTTGAGCAAGCTCTGGAAGATGGTGAAGGACAGGGAAGCCTGGCATGCTGCATTCCACGGGGTCGCAAAGAGCTGGACACAACTGGAAAACTGAACAACAACAGTTACCCTTTCTGCACTAAGCAGAGCTCATTTTCTAGAGAATATCTCATAATTTCTTTGGTAGTTCACTTTCCTTCTTCAACATAATAATGCATTTTTCAAACCTTTCTGCCTATCCACATATATCATTGCCCAACTCTAATTTGCTTTTATTTTATTGTTTGCTTCTAATCTACCAGTTTTCTAAGACTCAGGCTATTACGCCCAAAATGTGCTTTAATCTAAACTGGACTTGCCTTTTACTTCTTTCCCAACACTGTTTCCATCTCTCAGTCATTTCTCCTTCTCCAGAGATGGAAAGACTTCAGTCCACCCTCTGGACAGTCAGAGCTTCATTTCATCACCTCTCCACTGACAGCCACACACAACTAAACAGCAGTGACATAAGACTATTTTTTTGGCAAGCAGTTTATGCTCAAAAATTGCCATTTCCTCCTCTGCCTGCCCCCTCTTTCAAAACTCCAAACCCTCCAATATAGGAGTACATGGATATTAGGGAATTAGGGAGGGGTTTCTGAGAACCCCTCCAATTAAATCATGTTGACAACTTCTCATCTGAAATTAGAACCATGACACAGGATTCTGTGTAGTATTAATAAATAGTCCCCTCCCCCCCAAAAAAAATAAAACATCAAAACCTGAAACACAAACACAAACCAAACCAAGAAAACCCTCAACCTTTCACTGTTTATTTTTCTATATCCACTGTGTAATTTACTTTTTGAACTTCAGTTCGATGTTGCTGACTCATGGTCTGTACTTTTTCCACCATAGACACTGCTAGTTACTTCCTATCTTATTTTGGTGACATCTTGTTTTTCCTCACTATATCACAATGCTATAATTTTGTAGGCAGCATCCAATGATCCTAAGATGTAAATTTTAACCTCTGGCAAACAATTCACCACAGGAACTAAAGACTAAATAGAGGCATGATATCTAAATTTGGCAAATTTCTCCTTTATCTGAGACATTTAAAAGGGATGATTATGCTTTTGAAGGTATGAGTACCCAATGGTTACTCAATATGCACCTGTCCATTGAGTGATTATATCAATATATAATTTAAGCACCTACCCGGGCATAGATATCTACCAAGTATTAGGCCAAGCCTATCCAGGCACTGGTTTGGGTTGACTTAGAGCTCTCACTTGGTTAAGTGGTAGGAGGTGTTGGTTGAAAAAGACACTAAGATGTAGTTAGAAATGTAAAAGCCTCACTATGCTGGGGAGTGGGCTTCATCAGAGGCTCAACAGTAGAGAATCTGCCTGCAAAGCGGGAGCCCCAGGTTCCAACCCTGAGTTGAGAAGATCCCCTGGAGGAGAGCATGGGAACCCGCTCTAGTATTCCTACCTGGAGAATTCCATGGACAGAGGAGCCTGGCGGGCTATAGTCTATAGGCTCGCAAAGAGTCAGACATGACTGAGGAGACTGAGCACACATGCAGGCTGGGGAGTAATATTTGTGGAAAAAAGAAAAAAGAAAGTAAAATTGATCATGGAAGCTGTCAGATGATGATGCTGAACTCACAAAGCCTCTGCCAGCCCAAAGAGGAGCTCTGAGCAAAGGGTGCCCAAGAAAGTGTCAGCATTAGAGGAAATGGCCAGGATTGGAGGACCAGAGAAGAGCTGGCTTGGGATCCAAAGCTGAAGCAAACTCAAAGGGGTCAACACCTGGAGGCGCTCCTGATGCTGAACAACAAGTTCTTTCTTCAAAGGGGGCCTGAGCGATGCATCTCTGTGTCTGCTGCAGAGGCTAAGTCATAGTCAGTGCAGGAGGGCAGAGTATCCAATCTACATTTATCAAGCCCAGAATTCTAAACTTGAAATGAGTTCAAATCAAAGAAAGTCAGGATTTAAAAGAGTAATGGAGCATGTTATAACTCAGGGGAGCCCTAACCATTAGGTTTACCATCAGCTAAAATTTAGGACTCTCTCTTATGTGTAAGAAAAACCACAGATATAAATAGGTCCATATAAATGGGTCACTCTAGCAGCTAGCTGGAAGGGCCAGGGATGTAATGAACAATTTAAAATATATAAAACGCCATATCAGTGTCTCTCCTTCAAGTAGACACATAAATTTAAAACTCTGGGAAACACATGGCATTTGCTCTCAGTTCAGTTCAGTTCAGTTCAGTCGCTCAGTTGTGTCCGACTCTTTGCGACCCCATGAATTGCAGCACGCCAGGCCTCCCTGTCCATCACCAGCTCCTGGAGTTCACTCAGATTCACGTCCATGGAGTCAGTGATGCCATCCAGCCATCTCATCCTCTGTCGTCCCCTTCTCCTCCTGCCCCCAATCCCTCCCAGCAACATTCTGCCAAAATGGCATAGATACCCCTGTTACATACCATGGTCAGGCAGGGTGATAAAGGAGGCAGGCTCTGGAATAAGAATCACTTTAAGCCCAGTACCATTGCTCCAAGACCCGTGACCACCAGAAAGTTATTTATCCTTACAACCTAAGTTTACTGTGCATAAAATAAGGACAAAAACTAGTACCCATCAAATAGGGTTGTTGTGTGGGTTAAACCCATGTTATTCAAAGGGTGAGTCTTGGACCAGAAGGGTCGCCATTGCCTATGAAGTTGTTAGAAGTGTAGAAATCTTTTTATTGCAATGGTGAATGTGACTGAATGAAATATGTAGGAGTAAAACTATCTAAAGAGACAAGACCTGTATGCAGAAAACTGTAAGACATTGATGAAAGAAATCAAAGACAACACAAACAGATGGAGAGATACACCAGGTTCTTGGATTGGAAGAATCAATATTGTTAAAATAACTGTATACACAAAGCAATCTACAGATTCAGTGCAATCCCTATCAAATTACCAGGGCTTCCCTTGTAGCTCAATTGGGAAAGAATCTGCCTGCAGTGCAGGAGACCTGAATTCAATTCCTGGGTCAGGAAGATCCCCTGGAGAAAGAAATGCAACCCACTCCAGTATTCTTGCCTGGAAAATCTCAAGGACAGAGGAGCCTGGAGGGCTACATTCCATAGGGTTGCAAGAGCTGGATACAACTTAGCAGCTAAACCACCACGATCAAATTATCAATGGCATTTTTCACAGAACTAGAACAAAAAAACTTCACAATTTCTGTGGAAACACAGAAGACCTCGAATAGCCAAAGCAATCAAGAAAAATTGAGATGGAGGAATCAATCTCCCTGACTTCAGATTATACTACAAAGCTACAGTCATTAAGACAGTATGGTACTGGCACAAAAACAGAAATATAGACCAATGGAACAAGATAGAAAGCCCAGAGATAAACCCATACACATAGGGGTGCCTTATCTTCGACAAAGGAGGCAAAAATAAACAATGGAAAAAAGACAGCCTCTTCAATAACTGGTGCTGGGAAAACTAGACAACTACATGTAAAAGAATGGAACACAAAAATAAACTCAAAATGGATTAAAGGCTTAAATGTAAGGCCGGAAACTATAAAGCTCTTAGATGAAAACATAGGCAGTACACTCTTTGACATAAATCGCAGCAAGTTTCTCTCTGACTCACCTCCTAGATTAATGGAAATAAAAACAAAAATAAACAAATAGGACTTAATAAAAAAAAGTTTTTGCACAGCAAAGGAAATTATAAGCAAGATGAAAAGACAACCCTTAGAATGAGAGTAAACAATTACAAATGAAACAACTGACAAAGGATTAATCTCCAAAATGTATAAGCAGTTTATTCAGCTCAATATCAGAAAAACAAACAACCCAATCAAAAAAATGAGCAGAAGACCTAAACAGACATTTGTTCAAAGAAGACATACAGATGGCTAATAAGCAATGAAAAGATGCTCAACACTGCTCATTATTAGAGAAATGCAAGTCAAAACTACAGTGAGATATATACCTCACACCAGTCAGTACAGCCATCATCAAAATATCTACAAACAATAAATTCTGGAGAGGATGTGGAGAAAATGGTACCCTCCTACAGTGTTTGTGGGAATCTCAGTGAAAGAGGAGAGTGAAAAAGTTGGCTTAAAGCTCAACATTCAGAAAGCAAAGATCATGGCATCTGGTCCCGTCACTTCATGGGTAATTGATGAGGAAACAGTGGAAACAGTGTCAGACTTTATTTTTTTTGGGCTCCAAAATCACTGCAGATGGTGACTGCAGCCATGAAATTAAAAGATGCTTACTCCTTGGAAGAAAAGTTATGACCAACCTAGATAGCATATTCAAAAGCAGAGACATTACTTTGCCGACTAAGGTCCGTCTAGTCAAGGCTATGGTTTTTCCTGTGGTCATGTATGCATGTGAGAGTTGGACTGTGAAGAAGGCTGAGCGCCGAAGAATTGATGCTTTTGAACTGTGGTGTTGGAGAAGACTCTTGAGAGTCCCTTGGACTGCAAGGAGATCACACCAGTCCATTCTGAAGGAGATCAGCCCTGGGATTTCTTTGGAAGGAATGATGCTAAAGCTGAAACTCCAGTACTTGGGCCACATCATGCGAAGAGTTGACTCATTGGAAAAGACTCACGCTGGGAGGGATTGGGGGCAGGAGGAGAAGGGGACGACAGAGGATGAGATGGCTGGATGGCATCACTGACTCGATGGACGTGAATCTGAGTGAACTCCAGGAGCTGGTGATGGACAGAGGCCTGGCGTGCTGTGATTCATGGGGTCGCAAAGAGTCGGACACAACTGAGCAACTGAACTGAACTGAAACTGATATAGCCATTACGGAAAAGAGTAGGGAGATTCCTTAAAAAAACTAAGAATAAATCTATCACATGACCCAGCGATCCCACTACTGGGCATATACCTTGATAAAACCACAATTCTAAAAGATACATGTACCTCAATGTTCACTGCAACAATATTTACACCACCAGGGGAGCCTGGTGGGCTGCCGTCTATGGGGTTGTATAGAGTCGGACACGACTGAAGCGACTTAGCAGCAGCAGCAGCAGCCTGATGTGACCATTTATATATACTCAACCTTGTCACTATTCTATCCCTCAAGCCTGGCCATCAGAGAGAGGCAAACTACATCATCAGTGCAATCAGATGTAACATTTGATACATCACTGTCACAGCAGGCAACATTCAGACTGTTGGTTCTCAAATCTAGCTGCATATTATTACTCAAAGAGTGGAGATTTTTCAAAATACAGGCTTCTAAATTCTCACCCCCAGAGACTCTGTTTCAGTAGTTTAGAAGTGGGGTCAGGCTTCTTATCTTTTCTCTTTTTTTTTTAAGCTGTTAAGAGATTAATCTGATGCAGAGTCAAGACTGAAAATGTGTGGGAACTATGCCTGGTGGGCTACACTCCACAGGGTCACAAAGAGTTGGACAGGACTGAGCGACTGAGCACACAGGTTAATAAGTCACCACTTCTGTGTCCAGTATGTGGTAAATCATACTTCTTTCCAAAGCAACTGGAAAGAGTAAGAAGGGAAGAGAAAAAGGTAGGGAAAGAGAGAGAGAGGGAGAGAGTTTTGTTGATGATGGAGGTGTGAGCCATTTTCCCTAATTCTACACACACATCCTCACGTCTAGGTGGTTTCCTTTGCATGTAGACAGGAGTCATACATGTCCAGAACCACTGTTGTCTGGGGGATGTTTAAGGGCGCTGAGTAGGAGTTATCTTAGTACCACTGAGTGGAGGAATTTATTTCACTTTACCTCCACGAGGGAGACACTTTTCAGCCAAAAGCAGGTGACTGGAATTGTACACATCACCCAAATCAACAGCAAGAGGACTCCATGACAGCTGGAGGAGAGAGTGGAGGAAGCAGGGCAGTGCTCGGCTGGGAAAGGAAGGATGGACATACCTATTAACAGGGTCCATAGTGGCTCCCAGGCACACAAGTACAGCAGGACACCAGTACTTTGCAGAGCATTCCACCCTCAAGCACAGTAACAACTGAGATAGCCTAGGCTTGAAACAAACTTTAGTCCTGACATACACGGAGCCAGAGAAAGAGCAATATGGGCCCACTCCAGCACAGAAAGCCAGGGTCATTGAAAAGCATGGGCTGTGGATGAGGAAAAGGGGAACTCAGGAGGAGAGATATGCTAACAGAAAAACTCTGTGAATCACTCATGCAGAGGAGGAAGAACTAGAAAATGAGCTCAAGTTCCACTTTGTGATAGCTTGTAGTTTGTTGTCTATATTAATGCCCAAGTGGCTTTGGTTTCAATTATTCTCAAAAAATCATTTCATTATCTTTATAAAACCCTTGGTTAAAAAGACCCTCAGAATTATCATACAGATAAATGGACCAAATAAACCCAAGCTGATGTTAGGGTTCTGGTACCCATCTTGACTAAACAGAAACACCTAGATGACACTGCCTCAGACTTGATTTTGTTCTCATTGTAACACATTACACAGTCACCACTCCAAGGCTATGGAAAGGTAACAGTTTAGCAAGCAACATGAAAACATCACTCTGCCTGTAACTAGGATATTTTGCATTGAAAAAGATAACACATCAGACTAGAGCAAATCCTAGATTTGAATGGAGTGAAATCAATAGCTGAACTTGAGGAAGCATTTAGGTTAAAAACAAATGGATGATCATTTATAAATAAAGCTTTAGTTAACACTTAAATAAAATATTACAAATTTTACTTTCATTGTTATTTAACATCCCAGAATTCTTTGGGGATGCAGCAACTATGAGGAACTAACCACAGCAGTGAATAATTCATGTGGAATATAGAGCCACAGATAAAAGAGAAGAGCAGTTGATTGGTTTTTTCCCAAGAAACTGCTAATGCAACATTACAGCTTATTGAACTGGCCTCAAGAAATAAGAGGCTGAACATTATTATTGCCAAGATTACCTTTCCTTTCCAAATGCCATATCTTGTTCTCTCTTGAACCGATACATTCTGATTACTTCTGCTTACTTTAGAGATTTGCTTTTTCTCATGAAAAAAAAAATGCTTGACTATAACCTCTCATATTCGAATTTCTCTATGCTATAACCACTTATTGTCAAATTTAAGTAACTTCCCTTATCTTATTGTAATCCATTTGTTCATTTCCAGCGTACACCTTCCATTTAATATATGAATCTGTTCTCTGGTGCCCTTTCTCTCTAACTACAAAAGACAAATGTGTCCTTCATTAGTCACAGTCATAGCTACAGCCCCACATCATCCATGGAATCAGGACAGCTGACACAATATCTGTGCAAATATGACTGTGGCAAGACAGTGTGTGACTGAAAGACTCTGCGGTCCAGTTTACTTTGGATTAAGTGAGGGACCTTGAAAACAGCTGCAATGGAGCAAACAGGCCATTTAGTGAGGGTCACAGATATCTGGTCTGGTTTGACTTTTTGCCTCTTTTCATTTCCAGAAAATCTTCAGCAGTTGACACTGCTCTATCAGGCTCATCATTGTTTGTGGAAACTATGTAATTCACCCTGGTATAAAAATTAAAGTATTTTTATGCACCAAGTATTTCTGTTTGTTTTGGGTGTTTTGTTTTATGGCTTGAGTTTTGTTTTTGGTGTTTTGTGTTTTTTTTAGTTTTTTTGTTTTTGGCTATTTAGGGAAAATAAGGTCAGAGTTCGTTATGCCCAACTTTAAACCTGTTAGACTTTTCTTTATCTTTGATAAAATGTCTTATTCTGCTAGCATAGATATGCAAATTGGATTCAAATTTAGCTTTGTGAGTTGTAGAAACTTTCTTGGTTCAACAGGGGCAACTTGGGGTGGAGTTTTGGACAAAGAAAATCATGGCAGGTCCAGTCTCTCCCATTTTGTACTCCCCAACCTCTCATCTTCAACTGTCAAATTTTTCTAAAAAAGTTAAAGCACAGGGATCTTGCTTTGCTATAACAAAAATACCATGAACTGGGTGGCTTAGACAAGAAGCATTTATTTCTCACATTTCTGGAAACTGGGAAGTCCAAAGTGCCTCCTGACTTGGCATCTGGTGAGAACCTGCTCACCTGGCTCATAGACGGTAGTCTTCTTTTCACTGTGTCCTCACATGCAGGAGGGGGCAAGAGCTCCCTAGAGTGTCTTTTTAAGGTCACTGATCCCATTTATGAGGACTCTACCCTCATGAACTAATCACCTCCAAAAGGCAACACCTCCTAATACCATCACATTGGGATTAGTATTTTAACATATGAATTTGGGGGGTGAGGGGAGACACAAATATTCCATATAGCAGGTAACCAGAGTTGTTAGTGTCAAGAGGTGAGAGATACCATCAGCAAAATATAATTTGTGTAAACCAGCACATCTTACTTCAAGGTTGTTTGTTGAATAACAGCCAATCCTGCCCCAGGAGGGTTCCTGAGGCTGCACTCAAGCCCCCAATGTCCATATTAGCAGGAAATTAGTTTATCTCTTGGATCCCCTCATCCCTTCCATGCATGTAGAAATTCCAGGATTCCAGGATGCTAAAAAGTCTAAGGAGGGAACCCTGTTTGCTTCTGTCCTGCTACTTTGCTACCTTGGGGCCAAATGCACTCCCTTATGGCTGGAGAATTTCACCACAGCTACCCAAGCCGGTTGGCTTAGAGTGAGCAGGTGCATGGAGGGCAGGTGTGGACAGCCTGGAGTGGCTTCCTCTGCCTGATGCTGCTGTTTCTGAAGGTGCTTGAATAGAATCCAAAGTGAAGTGAGCAGCTGATGCTGGCCTCTGTACTGCCTGTCCAGCCTCTAAAGGTTCTTCTAGGTTCCCTGGAAGGGTACTCCAATCACACAGTACCAGGCTCAGTGGATGAGTTCCACATCAACCTTTCTAGGCTTTCAGATGCAGCTCTTAAGATTTCACTCCTCAGCCTTTTCTGAGGCCAGGAGTCCCATTCTGAACACTGGTTACCACGAACCTCAAAGACTGCTCATTCACCCACTGAGTCACTCCTTAGAAATAGAAGCTTCTTATATCTTAGGTCCCAGCCCAGAATCACATTCCACCATCAAATGAGTAAATAGACAGGAACATCTCACCAATAACTGCTATTCTGAGATCTCTAACTCCTACGTCCTAAAAAGTCTGTTTAGGTAAAAGGTAGTCATCTTCTATGTGTAATGTTTTCTTGAAAAAGTGAATAACAGTTAAATGTGAGAATTTTGAAAGGCTTCCTGGGATTCATTTCATTGGGCTAAAAATGCATAAATTTGGGTTTAGTCGCTCAGTCCTGTCCAACTTTTTGCAACCCCATGGACTGTAGTCCACCAGGTTCCTCTGTCCATGGAATTCTCTAGGCAAGAATACTGGAGTGGGTAGCCATTCCCTTCTCCAGGGGATCTTCCCAACCCAGGGATGGACCCTGGGCCTCCTGCATTACAGGCAGATTCTCTACCATCTGAGCCACCAGGATTACTAGTGATAAAAGTGGTTGCTTATTATCATGCAGAAACAGGAGCAAAAAAAAATCAGGAAATAGTTGCTTTTCATAAAACAACATCTAGAACTATTTGAGTCTTTAAAATATGACCATGACCATTTGTAGATGTGGTAATATAAAAAGAAAAAAATTTAAGTAAATTCGACTTTGAGATAAGCAAAAGAACTTTGGAGAGAAAAAGTGAATCACATGTAGATTCAGGAGAGTGACTTCAGACTTCTAAGCAACAACAGTAGAAGCCAGAGGTAATGGAGAAATGCTTTCTAGGTTTTGAGGAAGATCTTTCAAATTCTATTCTCAATCAAATTCATGTCTTAGAGTAGAATAAAGATCCCTTTAGGTATGCAAGGCATATGTGCCTGGTTAATTTGACATAGCGGAAGTTATTCTAGCCAGTTGCTATGGTCTGAATATTAGTGTCCCCTAAATTTATATGTTGAAATCCTAATGCCCAGTGTGATGGTATTAGGAGGGTGGTCCTTTGGAAGGTAAATGGCCCTCATGAATGAGATTAATACTTTTTATAAAAGAGATGCAAAAAAGCTCCCTTGAGCTATGTGAGAACACAGCAAGAAGTTGGCACCTGTAACCTGGCTGGGGTTCTGCACCAAACGGAACACACTGGCTCCCTAATCTTGTATTTCCAGCCTCCAGGACCGTGAGGAATAAACATCTGTTGGTTTTAAGCCACCCAGTCCATGGTACTCTATTATAGCGGTCCTAACAGACTGAGGCGCTTCCCTGGTAGCTCAAATAGTAAAGAATCTGCCTGCAATGCGGGGGACCTGGGTTCGATCCCCAGGTTGGGAAGATCCCCTGGAAGAGGGCGTGGTGATCCACTCCATTATTCTTGCCTGGAGAATTCCCATGGACAGAGGAGCCTGGTGGGCTACAGTCCATAGGGTCACAAAGAGTCAGACATGACTGAGTGACTAAGCAGAGCACAGCAGACTGAAAGACCAGTTTAAGCTAAAAGGACTAGTTATGAGATCGAGTCCACAGACTAAAGGGAAGGAAATGGACTGTGTTTCCAGAAGCGACACCCCAACAGCAAGGCAAAGAGCTGCCTAGCGAGGGAGTCACTGCTTCTCACTGAAACCACCGAGCCAGGAGGCTGCAGTCACGAGTTCCAGGTCCTTCCTCTGCCTCTGCCACCACTTTGGATCCTCACACTCAGCTGTGTGGCCTCACCCAGACCTGCACCTGTCAAGTGGACACCTCAGGCCCTGCCTCCTTCCCAAGTAATCCAGCTCCAGACCCAGACTCTGACTCGTACACAGATGCAGCTGACGAGTGCAATCAAAACCACATGTCTAAAATCCAACAGCTAGAAAATGACCTGGGAAATGTCCTTCTTTAAGAATGTGGAATTTATAATGTGGGAAAACTACTAAAACAATGGGAAAGGGGTGTTTAAAAATGTGGGGCAGTCTGAGTAACAGATGACCACTACACCCGACATGAGTTTTTACCTCTTATGGACTCGTTTTTAGGAAGCAACCAGAAAATATTAGTTTCTTCATCAAATAAAGGAGTGAATCAAGAAATAGGGAGAAACAGAATTAAGAAACAGGAGCTCTAACACAGGGAGGTGGGCAAGGGAAGTTTCAAGATGATGATAAAGGGAAGGTTTAACCAGCACTCTGCTGTGAGCAGGAAGATGGAGCTAGGATAGGAAAGAGGAGGGGAAGAATCAGGTATGTCAATTGAAACTATCCAACAACTCTTATCAGAAAACCAGGACGGGCTAAAGAGAGGGGGTGGTGGGGATGGGGAAAGGCTAGTATTAATCCTATGAAAATACAAGGTTATATAAGGTAGGAAATATAACCTTAGTATGCTACAGGTCTTAACTGTGAATACTGCTTGCATGGGCATGATAGTATAAACATTCAGTATTACTAATGGAAGCCGTGATGTAACTATATTAGGAGCTGGAGCAAGAAGGGGAAGAGAACTCGTTGGAAGGGAAAATACAGGGAGTACCAAGTCCCCATCTTATATATTCATAAACCAAAGACAGTATCTAACATTAAAAAATCAAGAAACAGTAACATAAGCATTTTACTCAGGATGTGGAAATAAACACCAGAAGCAACATTTTTTTTTAAAGGTCGAAGTATGTTGCCTTGAGGGAACAGAAGTTTAGAGTAAGAAGGGTGAAGACTCCTGTTGCCATTATAAGCTTGAAAGCATTATTTTACTTTTAAAGTCACATATATATGCATACATACATGAATACAAATGCACAGTTAGGTAGACAGATAAATTAAACTTTAAGAATTAAGGGCATAAGAAAGCATCTCTTGGTGTGCACTGGTAGCCTCTCTGTCCTTACGACTCATACATCTGCCGTCTCTAATTCTCCCCCTTTTATGTTGCACCTGCTCATCCTATAAACCATTCTCTCACCCTGTCAAAATGACAAACTACACTGGCCACTGGCTGCTTCCTGAAAATCAACCATAGAGAAACTATAGGAACTGGAGGGAAACTTGGATGTGAGGAATGAACAACTAAAAATAAATAAAACACTATGAGAAGTCCCTGGGGAGTCTGAAGCCTCAGAAAGTGTTATGTGGGGCTGTGGAGGGGTGGGGGTGGGAGGAGAGTTGAGAAAGTCTTCAGTCCGGCAGGGAGGGCAGCTAAGGCGGCTCTGAGGCGAGAGGGGAGTTTCTGCTCTGCTCTTGCTTCCCCGGTGTGGACGGTGTGGACGGTCACAGCCTGCCAGTCACCACAGAAACTGACAAGCACAGCAGGGGCTGCAGGAATCCGGAGGGGGCGACAGGAGACACGCAAAGCGCTGCGAGGGAAAGGAGGGACGGAAAGGGTGGGCGTGTACTGAGCTGCTAGTCTTGGGTATCCTCCCAATCCCCACGGCAGGAAGAGGGAATCTACGGAGACTGCTTCTAGAGCGTGTGAATGAGAAATACAGACTAGAGAAGTTATTTGTAGGTGGTGTGCAATTTAGAATTAACACTATCAGTTCTAGGGTCCCTGAGCCTCTCTTCCCTGGATTTAATTCACCTACAGGTACATCAAGTGAAGGCTGAGCTACAGCCATTTCCCAGCACAGAGCCATGTGCAGTAACCAATATTCTCAGGGGAAGAGGAATTCTTCAGAAGAAATAGCGGTAAGTCATATAAGGAATACGATTACTACATAAGAAGGACAACAAACTCAACAGTATAAACCATCTAAATTATACAGAATTATAAGAGGAAATGGACCAAGAAATTAAAATGATGATGACTATATTAAGAGGCTAAGGCTGAAATCCATATGAAGCAAGAAAACCTAAGAAAGGACTAAATTGAGTGGTAGGTATGAAATAGGTAATAGCCGAAGCGACAAAAGCAATAGATAAGATACACAGCAAGATGGGCAAAAGTGATGAATAAATCACTGAGTTGGCAGATCAGAGTGAGAACCTCTCCTAGAGGTCAGCAGGAGAGGATAGAGAGACAGAAAATTCCAAGGAGCTAGAAGATGTAGGTGGTGGAAAGAAAAGCACCGATGCCCGTGAGTGGTGACTTTGCACTGTGTCAGATTAGCTAGGCTGAACTCCCTTTCTCCAAGTTCCCTTTCTTGTGTATTTCCAGTTATGGGACCATAAGCTAAATTCCCACGAAATGTTCTAAGGGCCTTGTCACTTACTTGCCAGCTCACGTCATTGGTGTCAAGAGGCAGTGGAGTCTTCAAAAGCTCCACTTTTCATAGATCACCTTGAGGTTCTCTGATTCCTGGACCCGGTGTGTGTGTGGCCATTGTGACTAAAGGTCCCAGTTTCTGCAAGAAACATATATGATCAAGGTCAGAGGCAACAAGAACTAACATGAATTTCAGTCTGTTCCCAGCTTCCAGTGTGTGCTTGTACAAAAGTTCCAAGTTGTCCTGCCCACCCACACCTGACTTTCATCTTCCCTTCCCAATTGTCTGTTCTGTAGTTTTAAAATTTAGGCACTGGAAGTGAAATGAACATATATGTATATACACATATATACAAATATATATATATATCTTTTAAGTCACTACATTTGAAAGACAGTTAATCTGAATATAAAATTCTAGGTTCAAATTTATTCTTTTAATATTTAAAAAGTATTTTTCCCATTTGTCATCTTGTGCTCACTATTCAGTTTGATTATTTTAATTGATCTCTTCATTATTTCTGGAAGCAAATTTTTTCCTTGGATATATAGACATTGATAAATTTAATGCAGTAATAGCATATGTAAACATGAATAAGGGCCTTAAAAGCAGCTACTTTTGAACAAAAATAGAATAATTTTTTGAGCCAGCAGAAAATGCAACAAATTTAAATACAAGACATGGTGGGAAAAATAATTCCTAATATAAAAGAAATTATAATAAATTTAAGTAGATTTAGCTAACAAAGAAAAATATTTTCTGATGGTATTAAGAAATAAAAACAAAATCCAAAAATATGTTCTATTTGAGAGAAATTCTGAAAACCAAAAGACACAAAAAGGTTGAGAATGAAAGAATTCAAGACAGGGGAAAAAACCCAAAACCATGAAAGAAGGCTGGAATAGCAATCATAATAGCTGCTTTTAAAAAGTTCAAGGTAAAAGGTAAACAAAAAAGAGAGTGAGAAGAGAGAACCATCACAAACATATATGAACCTAGTAATAGGTCACAATAACTGACATATATAAACAGATAAACAGTTGGAGCATTTAAAACCAAATTATCAAAAATGTAGTATGCAAAAAAAAAACTGAAGCAGATCTTTATCTAAACAGTATAATCAGTGGGCTTATACTATTAAGTATATTGTTGAGATCTTTGATATGTACGTTCAGTGGTATGCTATGTACAATATATATGCTTGGATATATATGCTGTAATAGTTCATGCAACAAATAGCAAACACACATTTTTTAGAAGCATTCCCATGTTTAAACTAATAGATCAGGCCTACAGCAAGTCTCAATAAACTTGCCAGGAAAAAATACCATGCAGATGGATCAATATTAGAAATTAATATCAGAAAAAATTTTAAATGTCCTATATTGTGAAAATATTAAATAACTCATAGGTTAAAAATTAAATGATAAACAAAACGAGAGACTATCTAGAATTGAATGAACATGAAAACACAAAATGTGTGGGACACACCTAAAGCCGTTTTAGAAGGAACATTTATACCTTTAATTACGCTTATCAGGAAACAACAGAAGTTGAAAAGAAATATGGTAAACATTCAACTCAGGAAGTTATAAGAAAGAACACCAAAGCAAGCCCAAAGAAGACAAAGGATGTAAGAGAGGAAAAGAAACAATATAATGACTTTTTAGTTGAGGAAATTAATAAAACTAAAGTTCTACTTTGAAAAAGCTACCAAGATAAACCTCTGATAAGACTGATCAAGAGAAAAAGGAGACAACAAAAGTAAATAAGACACAAATCAAAATGAAGATGGGGAAATAACTGCAGATTTAAAAAACTAACAGATAAAATGGATAAATTCCTAGAAAACATAGGATGCCACACTGGTACGAGAATAAAAAGGGAATTTAAAATAGGCTTACAAGGACCAAAGAAATTTAATTGGTAGTTAAAACTCCATTCCAAATTGCTCTAGGCTGGATGCTTTTAAAATAGATTCTATCAAACCATTAAAAACACAATTCCTACGTTATAGAAGCCGTTCCAGAAAATGCAAAAAGAAAGAAATAATTCTCAGTTCATTTTCTAAAGCTAATCTATCTCATTTCCCTTAAAGCCCCCAGCTTTTAAGCCTTAGTTTGGAAAGTTTTCCCCACTCTCATGTTATAGAGGAATTCATCTGTGTCTGGCCTAGGATTTGCATGGTTTCATCTTATTTTTACATTTGTGTTTCTGATCCATTTGGAATTTATTCTGGTATATACTGCAAACAATGAATCAAATTTTCTCTTTCCCCATATGGCTACACAGAGTGGTGTGCTGGAGCTGGCTCATGCCAGCTCACAAGAGCTGATTTTTTAATTTTCAGTAATTTCATGAGCTGATTGCTAAATATAGCCATTAATACAAAATGAATTATACAAATGTACGATGAAATATATCATGTTAAAAGCAACGCTAATAAATATTCAAAACTCGATCACTTTCTAACTATTTTAGTACATTTTACTATTATCAAGGTTCTTGGGGCAATTTTTGTCTGCTGGGTCTATATAGTGGTAACTGTAAAACGGCGTGCTGCTCTACATCTCTCCTCAAACTGGTATTAATCACCATATGGATACCATGAAATTGGCTAGGGTGGGAATATTCACATCATGAAACTTTGCTGTTCTAAAATCAGGGCTTAATTTATTGCTTTGTTGACTGTATACTATGGAGGTCACTATGGCCAGCAGGCCACATTCAACCTAAAGTTTACTGAATCACAGCTAATTTTTTTTTTTTTTGACATACTGTTTATGGCTGCTTTTGTGCTATAATGGCCAAGGTGATTAGCTGCAATAGATACCATATAACCCCAAAAGCCTAAAGTATTTCCTATCTGACCCTTAGAGAAAGTTTGCTGACCTCTGGCCTAGAGACTTAATAAAATGGAGAAAATATCAACAATGTAGATTCATCTTTAAAGGGCATCTTGTCTGTAGCTGGTACATTGTGAATAGCATGAAAAACTGAGAGATAACCTTCCAATATTTGAAAACTAGTATCCAATTCAACAAAGAAGTCACTCATGTCCTTGACAAATAAGTCAAGATTCAACACTGTCATTCCACTTTCAGTTTATTCATTAATGTGAATGAAAATACATACATACATTTAGATGAGAGCTACCTTTATCAATTACAACCATAAGTTTGTCCTGGATAAGAATTTGGCAAAAATCAAAGAAAGCATTCTATGAGAATCAATTAATTTTTATGGAGTTTAAAATAGAGAATACTGTATATTTTACTACAATTAGTAAATTACTTCCTAAATATTCTTTATATCAGTAAAATAGTATACACAGTGGTGGTTTAGTTGCTCAGTCATGTCCGACTCTTTACGACTCCTTATACTGTAGCCCACCAGACTCCTCTGTCCATGGGATTTCCACACTAGAACACTGGAGTGAGTTGCCAGTTCCTCCTCCAAGGGAACTTCCCAACCCCAGGATTGAACCCGAGTTTCCTGCTTGGCAGGTGGATTCTTTACCACTGAACCACCTGGGAAGCCCCAATAATACATATGTATATACAATTATAAGTGTGTGCATATATGTGTGTGTGTGTGTGTGTACATATATAGACACAGGTTTATGTGTGTGTATTAAACATTTATTAGCAAAACACTGGCTATATAGCATCTCATTTTTACTTATTAAAAAGCTTATATCTCTAGTTTAAAGTGAGCACAATGAAACCATTACTTGTGACTTTCACCCAGAACTATAAAGCAAGGAACAATGTTTTAATAGTTTGGTCAGCTGAGTTCCATTGACAAATACTATGCTGAATTTTCTTAACTGTGTTAATGCTACTGTAAGTAAATCAGAATCTTCTATTATTAAAAATACTTATTTTTAAAAATGCATCTTCTCCTTACTGATTTGAGATGCTCCCTTTATTGTATACTAAATTTCCATTTGCAGTTTAGTCTGTTTCTCATTAGTCTCTTTGCCACACTTATCTGTCTATTCATGTGTCAATACCAAACTATCTTAATTATAAACGGTTTGTGATTTGGTGTAATGTAACTGCTAATCTTCCCATTCTCTCACACAACTGCTGTTGTGTTTAAGATGTCTTAACCATTCTTGCTTGTAGGATCCTTCAGACAAGTTTTATAATCAACTTGTATTGCTCCAGAGGGGAAAAATTCAATGATACTATTACTAGGCATTTCATAAATTTAAAAATTAAAATAGAGAAAACGTATTTTTTAATGATATTGATTTTATCCAAGAATAAGGCACACTTTTCCATTTATTGAAATCAACTTTTGTAACTTTCTGGTTTATTTTCCTCATGTAGGCTCTGGATACTTCTAATTAAGTTTTACCTTGGCATTTCTTTTTTTTTTTAAATCATAAAACTTCTCCACCATTACATTTTGTAATCGGCTTTGTTTCTGTTATGAAGGTTATTGATTTTGAATATTAATTTTATAAGCTGTTACATTACTAAATTATTTTACTTAAGGTCATTTCTTATTAATTCTTCACATATACAATCATGTTATCTGAAAATAGAGTTCAAATTTTTCATTTCATTACATCCCCCAATTATTTCCTCTTGTCTAATTAAAATATGTAGGAGCTTCAAAAAATGTTATATAGGAGTTGTATAATTCTGACCTAGTACCTGACTTTAGTGTTAGTGTCTTCTCATTAAGTAACACGCAAGACTGGGAGCTGAGTTATATATGTATATTTTATAAATTGAGAATGCATAATGAGTTGAATACTGCCCCCCCCAAAATATCAAGTACTATTCTTTAGAACCTGTAAATGTTACTTTATATGACAAAAATTTGCAAATATAAATAAATTAAGGATTTTGAGATAAAGAGATTATGCTGAACTGTATGTGTAAGATCTAAATATATCCTTCTAAGAGGGAGACAGAGGGAGATTTGATATTTACAAGAGAGAAAGAATGTAACTGTGGTGGCAGAGATTGGAGTGATATGATCACAAGCCAAGGAATGACAACAGAAAGTGAAAGGGGCAAGGAAATGATTTTCCCCTAGAATTTCCAGAGGGGGTGTGGCCCTGCCCACACCTTGATTTTGGTACAGTGTTACTGATTTTAGATATCTCCACAACTACAAAAGAATACATTCTGTTGTTTCAAGCACCCAAATACCATAACTTTTCAGATAGCTCGGTATGACTGCCCAGATACAACATCAACTTAAATATTTTAAACTTACAAAATCATAAGACATACTATAAAATATAAAAGGTAAAGTATTATTCATAGTTTAAAACTATATAGTATCTAGGAATTAATTTAGAAGAGATCGCCATGGAGAAAAAAATAAAGGTTCAATGAAAGAACGTACAGATGATCTGAATAATGGAGAGAGAATTCAAATTCTTGAATGAGATGAATTAACATTATAAAGATAATAATTATCCTCAAATTGATCTACATACTCAATGCAATACCAATCAAAATGCCATTTGCATTTTTTTCAAGAATTGAGTCTAAAAATTCTATAGAGGAACAAATGTACACAAATAACTAAACAACGAAAAAGAAGACTTGAGGAAAACCCACCATACCAGGCTTCACCATACAATAAAGTCATTACCAAAAAAGAAAAGTATAGTCTTCACTGACTATAGTGAAAGGGACAAACAGATTCAAGGGATTAGATCTGATAGACAGAGGGTCTGAAGAACTATGGAAAGAGGTTCGTGACATTGTACAGGAGGCAGTGATCAAGACCATCCCCAAGACAAAGAAATGCAAACAGGCAAAATGGCTGTCTGAGGAGGCCTTACAAATAGCTGAGAAAAGAAGAGAAGCGAAAGACAAAGGAGAAAAGGAAAGATATACCCATCTGAATGCAGAGTTCCAAAGAACAGCAAGGAGAGATAAGAAAGTTTTACTCAGTGATCAATGCAAAGGAATAGAGGAAAACAATAGAATGGGAAAGTCTAGAGAAGGCAATGGCACCCCACTCCAGTACTCTTGCCTGGAAAATCCCATGGATGGAGGAGCCTGGTAGGCTGCAGTCCATGAGGTCACTAAGAGTCGGACACGACTGAGCGACTTCACTTTCACTTTTCACTCTCATGCATTGGAGAAGGAAACGGCAACCCACTCCAGTATTCTTGCCTGGAGAATCCCAGGGACGGGGGAGCCTGGCGGGCTGCCGTTTATGGGGTTGCACAGAGTTGGACACGACTGAGGCGACTTAGCAGTAGCAGCAGAGATCTCTTCAAGAAAATTACGGATACTAAGGGAACATTTCATGCAAAGATGGGCACAATAAAGGACAGAAATGGTATGGATCTAACAGAAGCAGAAGATATTAAGAAGAGGTGGCAAGAATATACAGAACTATACAAAAAAGATCTTCCTGACCCAGATAATCATGACGGTGTGATCACTCACCTAGAGCCAGACATCCTGGAATGAGAAGTCAAGCGGGTCTTAAGAAGCATCACTAGAAACAAAGCTAGTGGAGGTGATGGAATTCCAGTTAAGCAATTTCAAATCCTAAAAGATGATGCTGTGAAACTGCTGTACTCAATATGCCAGCAAATTTGGAAAACTCAGCAGTGGCCACAGGACTAGAAAGGTCAGTTTTCATTCCAATCCCAAAGAAAGTGAAAGAAAGTGAAAGTGAAGTTGCTCAGTCATGTCTGACTCTTTGCAACCCCATGGACTGTAGCCTACCAGGCTCCTCTGCCCATGGGATTTTCCAGGCAAGAATACTGGAGTGGGTTGCCATTTCCTTCTCCAGATCTTCCAAACCCAGGGATTGAAACCAGGTCTCCTGCATTGTAGGCATTCTCTTTGCCGTCTGAGCCACCAGGGAAGTCCATTAAATCCAAAGAAAGGCAATGCCAAAGAACACTCAAACTACACACAATTGTACTCATCTCGCACACTAGCAAAGTAATGCTCAAAATTCTTCAAGCCAGGCTTCAACAATACATGAACCATGAACTTCCATGCGTTCAAGCTGGATTTAGAAAAGGCAGAGGAACCAGAGATCAAATTGCCAACATCCACTGGATCATTGAAAAAATGAGAGTTCCAGAAAAACATCTACTTCTGCTTTATTGACTATGCCAAAGCCTTTGACTGTGTGGATCACAACAAACTGTGTAAAATTTTTAACAAAATGGGAATACCAGACCACCTGACTTGCCTCCTGAGAAATCTGTATGCAGGTCAAGAGGCAGCAGTTAGAAATGGACATGGAACAATAGACTGGTTGCAAATAGGGAAAGGAGTATGTCAAGGCTATATATTGTCATCTTGCTTATTTAACTTATATGCAGAGTACATCATGAGAAATGCTGGGCTGGATGAAGCACAAGCTTGAATCAAGGTTTCAGGGAGAAATATCAATAACCTTAGAAATGCAGATGATACCACACTTATGGCAGAAAGTAAAGAAGAACTAAAGAGCCTCTTGATGAAAGTGAAAGAGGAGAGTGAAAAAGTTGGCTTAAAACTCAACATTCAGAAAACTAAGATCATGGCATCTGGTCCCATCACTTCATGGCAAATACATGGGGAAACAATGGAAACAGTGACAGACTTTATTTTGGGGGGCTCCAAAATCACTGCAGATGATTTTTGCAACCATGAAATTTAAAGATGCTTACTCCTTGGAAGAAAAGCTATGACCAAACTAGATAGCATATTAAAAAGCAGAGACATTACTTTGCCAACAAAGGTCTGTCTAGTCAAAGCTTTGGTTTTTCCAGTAGTCATGTAAGGATGTGAGAGTTGGACTATAAAGAAAGCTGAGTGCTGAAGAATTGATGCTTTTGAACTGTGGTGTTGGAGAAGACTCTTGAGAGTCCCTTGGACTGCAAGGAGATCCAACCAGTCCATCCTAAAGGAGATCAGTCCTGAATATTCATTGGAAGAACTGATGCTGAAACACCAATACTTTGGCCACCTCATGTGAATAACTGACTTATTTGAAAAGACCCTGATGCTGGAAATGACTGAAGGTGGAAGAGAAGCAGACAAGAGAGGATGAGATGGTTGGAAGGCATCACCGACTCCATGGACATGAGTTTGAGCAATCTCCAGGAGTTGGTGATGGACATGGAAGCCTGGTGTGCTGCAGTCCATGGGGTCGCAGAGTTGGACATAACTGAGTGATTGAACAGAATTGAAACAATGGACCCCAGTGAATGACAGGCATTACATTGGAATAGTTTCCTATGTGCGAAGAGGGAAAAAGGAGTAAGGATCTGCATAAAAGTTCTTTTTTAAGTTAAAAAAAAAATAATTAATTAAACAGCAGCTTTATGTGAACCAATGGTAATGACACGGCATAAATTTATAAGTGTGGTTAATTAAAATCTCTGCACCTGAGCTGCAAGTAAAGATAAAGGATAGAAATGGCAAGTACCTAACAGAAGCAGAAGAGATTAAGAAGAGGTGGCAAGAATATACAGAAGAGCTATACAAAAAAAAAAAAAAAAAGATTTTAATGACCTGGATAACCATGATGGTATGGTTACTCACCTAAAGCCAGACATCCTGGAGTGTGAAGTCAAGTGGATCTTAGGAAGCATTACTACAAAGCTACTAGGTAACGGAACTCAGGCTGAACTATTTCAAATCCTAAAAGATGATGCCATTAAAGTGCTGCATTCAGTATGCCAGCAAATTTGGAAAACTCAGCAGTGGCCACAGGACTAGAAAAGGTCAGTTTTCATTCCAATCCCAAAGACAGGCATAGTTGAAGAATGTTCAAACTACTATACCATTACACTCATTTCACATGTTCAAAATCCTTCAAGCTAGGCTTCAACAGTATGTGAATTGAAAACTTCCAGAAGTTCAAGCTAGATTTAGAAAAGACAGCAAAGCCAGAGATCAAGTTGCCATATCCATTGTATCATAGAGAAAGCAAGGGAATTCCACAGAAACATCTACTTCTGCTTCATCGAATTACACTAAAGCCTTTGACTGTGTGGATCACAACTGTGGAAAATTCTTAAAGAGATGGGAATACCAGACCACCTTACCTGTATCCTGAGGAACCTGTATGTGGGTCAAGAAGCAACAGTCAGAACCAAACATGAAAAAACAAACTGGTTCAAAATTGGATAAGGAGTTCATCAAGGCTGTATATTATCACCCTGCTTATTTAACTTATATGCAGACTACATTGTGCAAAATGCAGAGTTGAATGAATCACAAGCTGGAATCAAGATTGCCAAGAGATATATCAACAACCTCAGATATGCAGATGATACCACTCTAATGGGAGAAACTAAAGAGGAACTAAAGAGCCTCTTGATGATGGTGAAGAAGGAGAGTGGAAAAAGCTGGCTTAAAACTCAACATTCAAAAAACAAAGATCATGGCATCTGGTCCCATCACTTCATGGCAAAAATAGATGGGGAAAAAGTGAAACAATGACAGATTTTATTATCCTGGCTCCCAAAATCACTGAGGACAGTGACTGTAGCCATGAAGTTAGAAGACAATTGCTTCTTGGAAGGAAAGCTAAGACAACCTAGACAGTGTATTATAAAGCAAAGACATCACTTTGCCAACAAAGTTCTATATAGTCAAGACTATGTTCTTTCCAGTGGTCATGAACAGATGTGAGAGCTGGACCATAAAAAGAGCTGAGTGCTGAAGAACTGATGCCTTTGAACTGGAGAAGACTCTTGAGAGTCCCTTGGACTACAAGGAGATCAAACCAGTCAATCCTAAAGGAAATCAACTCTCAATATTCACTGGAAGAACTGATGCTAAAGCTGAAGCACTAATACTTTGGCCACCTGATGTGAAAAACTGACTCATTGGAAAAGACCCTGATGCTGGGAAAGACTGAAGGCGGGAGAAGGGGACAACAGAAGATGAGATGTTTGGATGGCATCACCGACTCAATGGACACAAGTTTGAGCAAACTTCAGTTGATAGTTAAGGACAGAGAAGCCCTCGTGTCCTGCAGTTCATAAGGTCGCAAAGAGTCAGACACAGCTTGGTGACTGAACAACAACAAGACAGAGTGACAGATGGTAGATGATGATGATGATGATGAAAATAGAAGAAACTATTTGCTTTCCCATTATGGCCATTGAAATAGCAGCACTACCACCACCACCCCAGAGGGTTCCATTCCCAATCCATTTAACCTCGGTCTTACATGTAACTTTGAAGCTCTTTTATACAAAAACAGCTAATAAGGTCTTTTATTTCAGGATACAAGTACTACCATTCAGTCTTCTACCCTCATCTCAGTAAGTCCTCTCCTACTTGTGCTGCAATTTCTGATGTCTCCCCTGCTCACTAAAGAATAGAGGACAGGTCTCCTTGAGAGACTTAAGAGAATAGAGGAAGGACCTCTTTACCTAGTGGGGAGAGAACATCGTGGAGGGAAAGAACAGCCTGTGCAAATGTGTGGTGACAGGTAGGATTCACATGGAAAACTACATTTAGACCATTGCGAACCCCAGTCTGACTGCAATCTACAGGGAGAAACGTGAGCTCCAGGACACATTTCCCTCAGCCTCCGGTCCAATCAGTTTATGAATGATTGTAAGGGAGGCTAAGGAATTTGAATTTGCACCTGAGGCAAATAGAGTCATTGAGGAATGCTAAACTAGACAAGGAGTGACTTGATTGGATTTACATTTAGAATGATCACTCTGAGAGCAATGTGGAGAAAAAGGGGTGGGGGGCTGGAAGGAGGGGAGCAAGTTACAAGTATGTTGTCATCCTCCGTGCTAGAGCATTCACGAACTTAGCAAAAGACCTTGGTAGCCTGACTCTCTTAGTGGATTAGGCATCTAACTGTAAAATCAGAGGACTAGATAAAATGGTTTCCCCATGTCCTTCCCAAGTCTATGATTTTCAAATCTTGCTTCTTTTATATTCAATCAGAGAAGGGAGTGATGAAGCATAAGCAGAGAAATTTGCAAATTTGTGCTCAACATGCAGAATTCACATTCAGCAGACAGGAGGCATTAAAGGCTATACATGATGCTGATTGCCTAGAAAACTCTCTGTGATCAAGCACACTTTACAATTAATGATACATTTATTTGATTCAGGTAAGATCTGCTGTTTGAAAAAGTTTTAGTGTTTAAAAATGTATGGGAAAACTCTGTTGAATTTAATGCTGAATACTCTAAATAGGGGCAGAAATATTTTAACTTCTCTAGAGTCACTTCTGCATCTCCCATCCTAAAAAAGATTGGATTTGATAGGAAAATCTAGGGCATTGCCATGACAATTATCAGGCTTAGTCTTAGCTCCACTTAGGATTTATATAACTCCAATCAGACAAAAAGCAGAGGGCTGTAAGTGGCAGAGATGGGTGCTCACCTCTGCCTCTCTTTATCAGAGTTTGGACTCCAATAGTAACGAAACTTGACATTAAGCCACTTGCATTCAGTCCTGGCTGTGTGTTAGAATCACTGGAGAGTCTTTTACAAATTCCTTGTGCCTGGGCCCCATCCCCAGAGTTTCTCATTTAATTGATCTGGAGTGAGAAGTCTCTTAAAGTTTCCCAGGTGACTTTCCTGTGCAACTAGAATTAAAAACCACTGCACCAGGTAATTATTGTAAGCAATTCTCCAGATGCCGCCCAGGGATGTCTGGAAGTTGGGAATATCTTCCAAGTGGCAGGCAGTCTGAATTTTTGTGTGTTTGGGTTATTTTTACACTTTACCCACAAACATAACAGAAGTATCACATTAAAAATAAATAGGTTCTATCATTGGTGTCCCATCTAAAGGGCACCAGTGTCTTCATGAATCTAGCTTGGTAGTTTTATAGAATTTTTTTTTTAACGAAGCAAGGGGAAGTAGGAGGAAAGTGAGGGGAAAGAGGAAATGCAGAGATCACTAAGAGGGTCCTCACACAAAGTCTGAGAACTTCTGAGTTTAAGGAGCTGGTCCAGTGCAAGGAAACAGCAGTTGTGCAGGACATTACCTGCTTCCCATCATGCCATTGGGGGGATTTTGAGCTCTATCATAATTATAGTCTTCTACATAAGAAGACTATAATACAAAATTGCCAGATTGGTGTTTTTTTTTTTTTTTTTTTAAGCATTGTGGATAATACTGTCAAGTGACCTATCGAGGTCTCGGTCTCTCTCTCCCTCTTAAGAAAAAGCCCCAAATCAATAGAGGGCTTTTACCGCATCTTTAAAGTTTCACAAATAGGTCTTAGAAATCATCTGGCATCTTGCGGCTTCCATAGCTGGACAAACTCTTAGATCTGAGCCTGCTGAACTGTTCCTTTTTCAGAAACATATCGTCCAAACTTTTTCTGATAGCCTTGCTTTTAACTGTTGTTAAAAGCAGCTAAATCTGATATGAAGTCAACGTCATTTCCTTCAAGATTTATTAATAACATCTTTCTGGGCTTGAAATACTGAACAAGCAATGCTTTGGCCTCATCCAAGTCCTACAAATGTATTTTTCACTCAACAAATTCAATTTTAATAAGAGACCCATTTTACTGAACAATAGCATTGATAGGGAAGTGAGAATATACACACCTCCTCTTGTGATGGAAGCCCAGTATCTTGCTCTTGATCATGTTCTATATATGAAGCACAAATAATTTGAACCGTAGCCAGTTCCTTTCTACTTCCCCACTGCTATAGATTGAGAAGAGGGTAGCAGAGGATGAGATGGTTGGATGGCCTCTCCGATTCAATGGACATGAACTTGGGTGAACTCCGGGGGAGGTAGTGAGGGACAGGGAGGCCTCGTGTGGGCGACTGAAGAACAGACTGAATGTTTGTGTTCCTCTCAAATTCATATGTTGAAACTTGATTCCCAGTGTGGTAGCATCTGGAGGTGGAGTCCTCAGGAACTGGACTAGTGACTTTACATCGATGAACCAGGAAGCAGGTCCACACCAGAAACTAAATCTGCCAGGACCTCGATCTTGGACTTTCCAGCCTCCAGAACTGTGGGAAATAAATCTCTGCTGTTTATAAGCCACTCAATTTATGGGGTTCTGTTACAGCAGCCTGAACTGACCAAGACACCATTTATCAACCCAGAGCCTCTTTTTTTCTTTCCAAGTAGACTGAGTTCTATATGGATGTAATTAACGTCCCTCCCCAGGGTTCCTGTGGGACCCTTCACAATAACCATTCATCCCTTTAGAGTGATGTCAACATTCCCGGGGATACCAACAGCCGATTGCTTAGGATGGCCATATTCTCACATGTGTGAGAATCTCTCAGATGTGGTGAAGAACTCAAAGGCTTTTTGAAATTGATAAACCTAGGAGTATTATTTGTGGTATTTTTTTCTTTTCTATCATTGTAAAATATTATTATTATATAAAGAAGCAATTATTTATTTCTTTTCTAGCACTGCCCCAACATCGTGCCACAAACTAGGTGGCTTAGAACAATTGCAACTTATTGTCCACAGTTCTGGAGGTCAGAAGTCTGAAACTAAGGTGGCAGACAGGGCTCTGCCCCCCCTGAAACCTGTAGGGGAATCCTTCCTTGCCTCTTTCTAGCTTCTGCTGGTTTGCCACCAATCTTTGGTATTCCTTGGCTTGCAGCCACATCTTCATTGTCACATTCTGGAGAAGGACATGGCAACCCGCTCCAGTGTCCTTGCCTGGAGGATCCCAGGGACGGGGGAGCCTGGTGGGCTGCCATCTATGGGGTCACACAGAGTCGGACACGACTGAAGCGAGTTAGCAGTAGCAGTTCTCACTATGTGCCACTGTCTTCACAAGGCCATCTTCTTGCAAGGAGACTAGTCATGGCTTTATCTTAACTAATTACATCTGTGACAACAGTATTCCCAAATAGGCTGACATTCTGAGGTATTAGGGGTTATGAGTTAACCTATATTTTCAGGGGACAGAGTTCAATCCATAATAATATTTGACCAGATTATTTACAGTTTTTTGAAAATTCAGATTTTTACATTTAAAGAAATCAATTTATTAACTTCTGCATGCCAAGATAACTTTTGATGAAGCTGTTTCATTTCTGGTACTCTTCACAAAAGACCAAAAGGTAAAGTGAATCTGCAATGGAAACAGAGATTCTTGATGAAAAGAATATGCCTTTGGAACTATTTCTCTATAATTTATCTTCTTTTTTTCAATTAAAGCAAAAAGAGAAAAATGGAAGGAAATCTCTCCTGGTTACTTTTTACCAAATTTTACTTGAAAGTTTATCGAAAACCTTGACTTATATTGGAGAGGAGAATGTTTTAGGGAATAGGCAAAGTGCTCATCTTTATTACTGTGAAACATGAGAATCTAAAAAGACCAAGGGAAAAAGCCACTCTAATTTTTGAAAGCTATTTTTTTTGTATGCTGTGTTTATAACAGCTTGAATCAGAAAAGATCTTGATAATTCAGAACGTTATTCCTCAAGGTTTTTTATTGGTAAAAATGACCCACATTTTTTATATGCTATTAAATGAAATTTTATCCTTCAGTCTATTAAACAACAACAAAAAAAAAGAGTATCCCTATCAAGGATCTAATGTCATGAAACCAAAGAGGAAAAGTTCAGATTTTTTCTTTCCCGTGAGCTTATAGTAAAAATACTTATGATTAAAGATACAGTTATAAATAGGAAGGTAGGTAAATAGCAAAAGTCTAAATAGTATTTTACTTTTCCACTACTGCTGTGACAAAGTAAAGAACTACCCATGCAAGCCAGGAAGATAGAGTATCAGAGTTCTTACTTCAAAGAATATGAAGGTTCTTACTGGGCCTAGGGATAGAATGTCCTCATGCACACTGCCCCAGCCCTAGTTGAGTATGGCCAGGCTCAGGCCTTGCAGTGACAGGTCCAACTCAAACAGCTGTAAGACAAAAAGACTTCAACTAATTAAACATGACTAGACAAAGTGGCTCAACAATGTCCCCATGATTCAGCTCTCTCACACCTTCTTTTCCCTCTGCTTTCTTTTGTGTTGTCTTGACTCTGCATGCAGACACTTAGCAAAATGACTCAGCTTCAAGTCCAAAAGAAAGGCAGCGCTGGAATACTTATCCATCTTGAACTGTAGCCAATGGGATGAAAGCGAAGCCCTTATTGGGTAGCCTGAGGTCAATAGCTACTCCAAAGTGAGGAGGTTGGATCAGTGTTACATGAACTCCAAAGATCATGAAGGGGAAAGACCGAGCCCTACACACAATCAAGAGCTGTTGCTTAGGGCTCAGAGACTGGATGGGCAAAAATAAGCAATTTCCAAAACAGAAATACAGATCAATGAAATAGCATAGAAAGCCCAGAAATAATCTCACAAACCTATGGTCACCTAATCTACCACAAAGGAGGCAAGAATATACAATGGAGAAAACACAGTCTCTTCAATAAGTGGTGCTGGGAAAACTGGACAGCTACATGTAAAAGGATGAAACCCTATACACAAAAATAAACTCAAAATGGATTAAAGACCTAAATGTAAGTCCAGATACTATAAAGCTCTTAGAGGAAAAAACAGGCAGAATACTCTGACACAAATCGCAGCAAGATATTCTTTGACCCACCTCCCAGAGTAATGAAAATAAAAACAAAACTAAACAAACGGTACCTAATTAAACTTAAAAGCTTTAGCACAGCAAAGGAGGCCATAAACAAGATGAAAAGACAACTATCAGAATGGGAGAAAATATTTGCAAACAAAGCAATGGACAAGGGATTAATCTCCAAAATATATAAACAGCTCTTGCAGTTCAGTATCAAAAAACCAACAACCCAATAAAAAAATAAGCAGAAGACTTTAAATAGACATTTCTCCAAAGAAGATATACAAATGGCCAACAAGCACATGAAAAGATTCTCAAATCACTAGTTATTAGAGAAATGCAAATCAAAACTACAATGAGGTATTACCTCACACCGGCCAGAATGGCCATCATCAAAAAATCTACAAACAATAAATGCTGCAGAAGGTATGGAGAAAAGGGAATCCTCTTAAACTTCTGATGGAAATGTAAATTGATACAGCCACTATGGAGAACAATATGGAAGTTCCTTAAAAAGCTAAAAATAGAAATACCATATGACCCAGCAATCCTACTCACAGGCAAATACCTGGAGAAAATCATACTTCAAAAAGATATATGCACCCCAATGTTCATTGCAGCGCTATTTACAATAGCCAGGACATGGAAGCAACCTGCATGTCAATCGATAGAGGAATGGCTGAAGAAGGTGTGGTACATATATACAATGAACTATTACTCAGCTGTAAAAAGGAATGAAATTGTGCCATTTGCAGAGATGTGGAAGGACCTAGAGACTCATGCAGAGGGACGTAAGTCAGAAAGAGAAAAACAAAAACTGTATAATATAGTTAATATGTGGAATCTAGAAAAACGGTACAGGTGAAGTTATTTGCAAAGCAGAAATAGAGACACAGATATAGAGAACAAACCTATGGATACCAAGGGAGGAAGAGAGGTGGGATAAACTAGGAGACTGGGACTGACACACACACTGTGCTGTGCTGTGCTTAGCCGCTCGGTCGTGTCCAACTCATTGTGACTCCATGGACTGTAGCCCGCCAGGCTCCTCTGTCCATGGGGATTCTCGAAGCAAGAATACAGATGTGGGTTGCCATGCCCTTCTCCATTTACACACTAATATGTACAAAATAGATAACTAATAAGAACCTACTATATAGCTCAGGGAACTCTACTCAGTGCTCTATGGTGACCTAACTGGGAAGGACATCCAAAAAAGAGGGAATAAGAATACATACGGCTGATTTATTTTGCTGTACAGCAGGAACTAACACAACATTGCAAAGCAACTATGCACCAATAAAAATTAATTTTAAAAAACCCTGAGGATAAAGAATCCAGAAGAAGATGAGGTCTACTTGGGGAAATGAATTGGACCTTAAGTTTCTTTTCAAAGTGGTGATTAATCACACAATTACGTTTTACTTTTTCTGTGGTCTATCAGAATTGGTATATCAAATGATAACTACTCTAATGGTACAGTGTAGATGAACGTCAAAAACTACACAGTTGATCCCCCAGAGTCAAAGATCCATGTATAACTTCAAAGTCAGCCCTCTATATCCACAATTCCACATCTGGGGATTCAACCAACTTCAGGTTGTGAGTACTGTAGTATAAACTTGTTGAAAAACATGTGCATAAGTGGACCTGTCCAGTTCCAAGCTCAAGAGTCAAATGTACTAAATAAAAGAAGCCAGAACATAAAAGGTCATATATTGTATGATTCCATTTATATATGAATATCCTGAAAACTATATCCACAGACTCAGAAAGCAGATTGGTGGCTTTCAGGCATTAACTTGAGAGGGGAGTTGGATGCATGCACGCATGCTCAGTCACTCAGTCATGGCCTACTCTTGGTGATCCCAGGGACTGTAGCTCACCAGGCTTCTCCGTCCATGGAATTCTCCAGGAAGGAATACTGGAGTGGGTGGCCATTTCCTACTCCAGAGAGGAGAGTGGGGACTGGGCACTTAATGGGTACTGGGTTTTCTTTTGGGGTGATGAAAATATTTTGGAAATTGATATAGGTAGCTGCCCCATAACACTGTGAATGTACTAATGCCATTGAACTGTATACTTTAAAATGGTTAATTTTATGTTAAGTGAATGTCTCTTCAATTAAAAAAAAAAAGGTTTCTAGTCACTAGCAAGACTTAATCTGGGTAGAATCCCTGATCTTTTCTTCCTTTGCATCTCTCTATCACTTAAATGCTGTTGGAGGTTCACAAATCTCTTTGCTTTTTGGCATCTTAAACATTTGATCTGCACTCTGGAGAAGGTAGCCTCCCCATCCTCACTTCTCATCCAAAGCCAGTCATCCAGAACCTTCTTGGCCATAAGGTTTCAGATGGTTTTATAGGACTTGTCCTCTGATCACTCACTCACTTTCGCTTCACCCTTCCTGCCTGCAACAAACAGGCGGCTGGGGTGCTTTCGTTTGGGGCGTAGTCTGCCCCTGCTTCTGCCCCTGCTTTCTGCCTTCTGCTGAGGTGGTAATATTTTCAGTGGATATGGATTTCGCTAACACTGCATTGATAAGTTCCAGTTGTACATTTTGTAAATTCCAGGAGAGTCTCAACATATATAGGTCCCACAACAACCCTCCCAGAAATGTTTCCAGCAGAGTCCAGTTATTTGAAGGATGGCTCTGGTGGGTTTTGCTAAAGGCTTTATCTCTGCCAAATTGTCATGTCAAATTTTTAGACGGGTATTTCTAAACTCTGCACAATTACCAGAAAATTGGTAGGAAGCCACAAGGAGGCAAGCAGTTTTAGGAATATTGTGCGAATTTCTATCTGAATCCTGCCTGTGAAACTTCAACAGTTCAAACAAAGCCAAGAGTAATTGTTTAAGACATATTTTACAAAGAATAAATTGGTATTGTCTGTATGAATCTCAGTGAATAAATTCAGGAGAGGCAAAAATAAAACTTTTCCTTCTATAGTTAAGACAACTTCTATTTAGAAAGTCTGATTTCCCCCAGCCCTCCTAGACAGCAGGAAGTTCTCTTATCAGCTGGAGACCCTGACCCTCACTCTGGGGTTGTGTCTAAGTTCCAAGAGATCAGTGTCAAGCCAAGTTTTGGCAGTGGAAGCATCTGGCCCTGGACTGTAGTCCATGAATCATGATTGGGACATCCCCACCTCGTCTCTCACTTCCATGTCACACATATAGACTTTGTTATTGTTCTGTGATTCTCTGCTCAGTTAGGACATGGAAACCAACAGAAACCTACAGGGCTGTCCACACCCTACAGGCTGGACTCTGTGCAGACACTCCCTCTCTGTGGCCTTTCAAGCTTCTCAGGACACTTGCAGTTACAGGGCCCTTTTGGTCTCAAATTCCTCCTCATCTTTCAAGGCTTTTACCATCTCCCTGGGACTCCCTCAAAAAGTAGGTGCAGAGACCCTCCTTCTGGAATTCACCAAACTCTTCTCACATCAACTTCCCACTATCTCTCCCACATACACTTCCAGCCCAGAAGAACCTCTAGTGGGGAGCCCAGAACTGCCTAGAAGCTTGAAATGGGACAAGCTTAAGGAGGAGGGAAATGAACGTATGTTTCAAAAAATATTACTTGCTTTGTTGCTTTGAGGTGTACAGAGAAAAACAGCATAATTTTACATGCCACTCCCCTTCCTAAATATTGGATAAAACGCTGGACAAAAGAATATACCTCATTTCATGACATTTACCTCGATTCTTTCCTCCCACGCAAGCCGGAACATTGACGTCCTCCTAGTCGTCTTCTGTGCTAGCTTCCTTGTTTGCAGGCCCTACCTTATCAAGGAGATTCATTACCATCCAGGACACCTGCATATATATGCGCCCAAGCTTCAACGTGGTTGTGAAAGGAAGCATGTCCTACCTTGGAAAACACTCAAAATAATGGCTTATGATTCTTAAATAAATGTAAGACAATCTTGACACCCATCTTAATTTAAGGAGAATTTCATCCAGCATGCATTTATGCCCACACAGAGGCCATGGTACTCAATTTTTTGTATCATAATTTTGATAAGTGCTAATATTAAACACTTTTGTATGTTGGAGGGAGGAGGGCACAGTGTTTGTTCCTCAACTGAATATTAAACCCCCAGGGGACTTGAACTATGTTTTACATTCCATTTTTTATCCCATTATCTTATTTTATTCTGTGTGTACAACATGATGCTCTGTTCATAGAAGATGCCTCAAGAAATTCCTGCTAAAGAAGATAGATGAATGAAAATCATACTCTATTAAAGCTAAAAGGATCTTGAAAATTCTTCTAGCCTTTTCTGAAGCCTTCAGACAGGTCACAGTCAAGCCAACTCAAATGAGAATTTAGATTTTTTTTTTCAACCTCCAGAAGAAAAAAAAAAATTTAATCCATTTTCATAAAATAGCAATCAACAACTCTATCTAAAACTTCCTCTCCACATCTAATGTGACTGCAACAAAGAGAAAACACCCTTGACTGGAGACATAGAGGTCTGGAGTGGGGCTGGATCTCTGAGCCACAGAGCTTCATCCTTGGCTGCATCATTGACCCTTAGGGATTGTACGTGCGTCATCTCTGAAACTGTAGGGGATAACAAGAGGCTCTGTAAGCTCACTTACAACTCTAAAATTCTATTAATCTTTATCATGCCTGTGCCAGGATATGAATAGTGAGGTCCTTTTAATAAGGCAACTTTACCATGTGGTATTTCTTCCCCTGACTTGCGGCTTTAAAGGGGAAGAATACATGTGTTTTCTCTCATTCTCCTGGGAGGACTTGAAGATTAACGGTCCCTCCTGCCACCCTAGGAAGTGTGTGCTATATGCTAAGTTGCTCAGTTGTGTCCGACTCTTTGTGATCCCATGAACTGTAGCCCAGCGGGCTCCTCTGTTCATGGGATTCTCCAGGCGAGAACACTGGAGTGGGAGGGCCAGGCCCTCCTCAGGGGATCTTCCTGACCCGGAGAGTGAACTCAGGTCTCTTATGTATCCTGCAATAGCAGGCAGGTTCTTTACCACCAGCACCACCTGGGAAGCCCACCACTCCAGGATGAGAGAATTCATATTTGGGGCTGCTAACAATTCCAGAATCTACTTTTGAGGGTATCAGAAGTCTATTTTTAAGAACAAAGAAGATGTTCATGATGAAGAAGTACCTGTGATTAAAACCCAAAGAAAGGGGGGGGATTTACTCTAGACTAAAAAAGAAATCAGGAGTATTGGGCAGGGGACATGGAGGGAGGGGGTATCGAAGGAACCTGTAAATCTCTCCTGAGGATGCTGCCAGAGAATTAAAAGAAGCTCACGGGAGCAGTCATTATCACAAGCGCCCAGCCTTCAGTTGGGCACAAAGCTCCCTTACTTGCCCTCTCTTGTCAGTCTTCCTGGTGGTTGACTAAAGAGGAGTATGCCTTATGGGCACCAAGCACCGCACGACCCAGCGCCCATCAGTGACCAAGGCTCTGCTCAGCCTGGCGCTCAATGCCCCACTCAGACATTCCCCACACGAGGCAGCAGGACCCAAGAAAGCCAGGACATCTAGCGGGATGGAGGTAAAGAAACGGAGACCTCCTGAGCCCAGCTGAAGGATCTTCAGGACCCCTAGTGCAACAGATCCAGGTTTTGTGTGGACCAAAACAGATACGGCTGAAGGGAAAAGGAGTACGACACGACCGTCCAAGATCAGGTAAGCATGTGAATATGTCATTTACACTGAGGTGAGCATAACGAATTACAAAATTTTAAAAGCTCACAAAACCTAGAAACACCACAAAGTTCAGGAAAATAACAAAAATCTGTTTTACTCATTAATTACCTGCCACACCTTTACTATAATTGTTTTCTGCAATTATTGGTTATATATAATTGCATTCTGCAACAGTTTGTAAAGAACCCACCCGCCAACGCAGGAGACACGGTTCGATCCTTGGGTTGGAAAGATTCCCGGGAGGAGGGCATGGCAATCCACTCCAGGATTCTTGTCTCTGGAGGCCAATGGACAGAAGAGCCTGGCGGGCTACAGTACATCCCAAAGAGATGAACACGACTGAAGCGACTTAGCACACACATGCACAGCACATTGATATTAATATTTGATTGCCTCTTTATAAGGATAATGTTACAGCACTTTCTATAGGGAAAATAGAAAGATAAATCAGTCTTTCCTCTAGCATGTTGGTGAAAATATATTTTGACAGCTGGGATGCAGGAAACATGACTTCACACATGGACTTTGTGGCAGTTTTACAGTCCTGCTGTAGGTTTGTGCCTAAGCTAAAGAAATTCTGATCGATTCTAAGTCATGCATTTTCCATCAAAAAAGTAATTAATAGGCTGTGTGTGCAGCGTTTTTATAACTGCATATTCTACATTATAAAAAATTTCTATAGGCAAGAACGTCCATTTTAACTAGGCATCAATGAGAGACTCCACTTAAATTTTTACACATCACAAATAACCCAAAGAAGTGCAAAGTCTCTAACAGATATTTGTACGCTAATGTTCATAGCAGCACTATTCACAATGGTCAAAAGATGGAGGCACCAAATGTCCATCAAAAGATAAACAGACAAGCAAAATGGGGTATTACATAAAATGCACTACTATTCAGCCTTAAATGGAAGGACATTTTGATACCTGCTACAACATGGATCAAACTTGAAGACATTATATCAAGCAAAAGAAGCCTAGTAACAAGAGAATATAAATATGATTCCATTTATACAAGGTACCTGTGTGTGCATGCTAAGTTGCTTCAGTCATGTCTGACTCTTAGCAACCCTATGGACTAGAACCTGACAGACTCCTCTATCTATGGGATTCTCCAGGCAAGAACACTGGAGTGGGTTGCCATGCCCTCCTCCAGGAGAATCTTCTCAACCCAGGGATCGAATCCACATGTCTTACGTCTCCTGCTTTGGTAGGCGAGTTCTTTACCACTAGCACAATCTGGGAAGCCATACGAGGAGCCTAGAGTACTCAAACTCAGAGACAGAAAAGAGAATGGTGGTTCCCCAAGGATGGTGGAAGGAGTTGTGTGGAATTATTGTTAGTTTCACATGATGAAAAGCTGGTGGATTGATGGTGGTAATACCACCACAATGCAAATGTACTTAATGCCCCTGAACTGGACACTTAGAAATAGTTAACATGGTTAAGTTTTATCTAATTAACCAAAATTTTTTTAAAAATTAAAAAAAATTGTACATCAGATGATTGAAAGAATTTTCTAGAGTAGCTTCTACTCTGTGTATTTCAAACACAGTTCTGCTCTACTGCTCAATTATTTCCGGTGTTGGAAACAGTAGCCCACGTTTACATCACTGTGTGACCTCTGGCTCTGCACCTTCATGTCACAATGCCTCTGTGGGCAGCAGGAGTACTCCTGGAAGCCACTCCTACCCCCAATGGCTGGGAATAACTTAACTACACACGGATGTGATTGCGACCCTCATAACTATGTCTCATGTGGATCCCAAAGATGCCTTAATTGTTTCTTCACCATCCAACATAAGGGGAAGTATGGCACAGGGAAAATCCAGCTGGAAAGAAACAGTGATCTGAACTGATTAAGGTTAAAAAGTACCACTTTTGCAAATTTAAAAAAACAGAAAAATATGTGAACATATATCTAGTACATCTTCTAAGATCTTAGAAAAGGCCTTTGCAAATGAGGGGCTCTGAAGGGTGAGCTTCATTGACTTCTCAGTAAATCCACCCCTGAATTTCCATTTTACTTAAAATCCTTTCTAGATCAGTATCATTTCCACTTGCTTTGTTCTAACATGATATGTGAACTGCCAGCTCACATTTCTTTGCACAGTAATCCTTTCCAATAGACATTTTATATCACTTTTTATATTCTCTCCAAATATGCCTAGTCTTTTCAACTTGTCTTTGCAGGTATTGTTTTTCAAATATTTTATCATACCTTCATCTGTGTGATCGATCAGATTGTGAACTACTTGAAAATAAGAAACAGTTGTGTCATGGAACTCTGTAAAATACTATAGGCAATCACATGCTTAATAAATGTATTTAGACAAGGAAATGTGTGTGTGCATGTGTGTTTGTAAGAGGGTATTCTCTGAAAGCTTACCATATTGTATTTATCCATCTTTGGTTGTGGAATCCAATCGTGGACACAGCACTCTGCCCAGTGTCTTTATACTTTACTTTATTTGTGTGTGTATGCAGGTGCATGTATATTTTCTACAAAATCCATTTCATCTGTATCAGTTAAGAACTGAGTTCAACTGTCAGTAGCAGAGTAGAGAGATTTCTAATATTTCTTTCTCATGTAATGGAAATCCAGAGGTGAGCATCCAGGGAACTGGATGGGAACTCCCTTTTGACAGAAATCAGGCTCCCTTCAGCTCTCTGTTCTGACAGTGCTAGCCCTTAACCACATACTTAACAAGAGGCTGCTAGAGCACCAGCCTTTCATAGACCATCCTATCTGCATTCCTTGGAGAAATAAGGGTAACAGATGTGGAAAAGCAAAAAAAAAAAAAAAAAAAAAAAAAAAAAGGCATGTCCTTAGAAGCCTATCCTTTTTCTAAGAAATGTTCTTGTAAGTTCTGCTTACGTAACTTCTTCCTGTATCTCACTAGCCACCCTTAGCTGCAAGGAGTGAGATGGAAGAAATTGAGAAGCATGGTATTTTTCCTCAATATGTGTCTACTCAAAATGAAAATTGGGACTCTAATGCCACTGAGATGGATGGATATTGGATAGATATCAATGTATGGGTGAATCATGCATATGGGTAAAATATCACTAGCTCTGCCAGAATTCCTCAGGCTGCCTTGACCCTAAGCAAACTGAAGAGAAGCATGGGCTGCTCCTTGCCTCTACTCCTCACTTCTCATCCCCACGTGGGAAACAACACTCTTCTACTTTAGAGAAAAAACAGAAACTCATTCAGATTTAAAGGATAATGGTGAAAACTTTTAAATGCTGCCTTTCCCAGGAATTTGTTTTAAGCAGGAGCAAAGCCTTGAGTTACAGGAATAGAGTCATCATCATATATATTCAGGTTTCAATAAGTAAGATATGGATGACTGAGTTTGAGAAAGAATGACTGAGTTTGGATTCTCTTGTGTCTAAAAGTCAGATCATACAAGACAGTGTTTCTGTTTTAACTTTAGTATATCTCTGAGTGGGCTTCCCTGATAGCTCAAGAATCTGCCTGCAATGCAGGAGACCCTGGTTCAATTCCTAAGTACTAATAATAAATGTGTTACCCACCATGAGTCCTAATGGCTTTTTAAAATTTGCCTATAGCTCATCATTCCCTTGATTATAATTATGTAACAGATATATATTATATATGTAATATATATATGTGTGTGTGTGTGTGTGTATATATATATATATATATTCTTCCTGAAATGAGTGAAAGTCTTTTTTAGCACTAATTGGCCTTTAGTGTATGGTTTTTACTGG